>NC_057802.1:105552223-105876141 GCF_018294505.1 Triticum aestivum
AAGAGGGGGACAAACCAGCTCCTAAGGGGCTGGTGCGCCCCCATATAGGCCGAAATAGGAGGAGAAGGAAAGAGGGGAAAAGAGATGGAAGGGGAGGGATTCGGCCTCCCCCTTCCTTCCCTCCTCCCTCCTCCTTCCTTCCCCCTCCGGAACTTATGGAAGGGGGGAGGCCGAATTGGGGAGGCGCCCAAGTAGGATTCCTCCTACTTGGGGCGCCCCCTTGGTTGTCTCTCCTCCCCTCCAACCTATATATATGTTGGGGGCACCACTAGAACACACACCAACAATTGTTAGCCGTGTGCGGCGCCCCCTCCACAGTTTACGCCTCCGGTCATATTCATGTAGTGCTTAGGCGAAGCCTTGTGCGGATCACTTCACCATCACCGTCACCACGCCGTCGTGCTAACCGAACTCTCCCTTGACACTTTGCTGGATCAAGAGTTCGAGGGGCGTCATCGACCTGAACGTGTATAGAACTTGGAGGTGCCGTACGTTCGGTGCTTGATCGATCGGAACGAGAAGAAGTTTGACTACATCAACTGTGTTGTCAAACGCTTCCGCTTTCGGTCTACAAGGGTACATAGACACACTTCCCCCTCTCGTTACTATGCATCTCCTGGATATATCTTGCGTGAGCGTAGGATAATTTTTGAAATTGCATGCTACGTTTCCCAATAGGTACTACATGAAAATAAAACCTGTCAAAAACAGAACAATCTGTAGTAATCTGGATAGTTCGAATACTTCTGTAACTCCAAAAATTCTAAAACTTAGGACAACAGGGGCAATTTGTATATCAATCTTGTGTAAAAAATCAGAATTTTATCACGCTTCTGTGATTTTTAAAAATTCTGGGACTGGCGCAGAAGTTTTTGTTTTTCAGCAAGATCAAATCGACTATCATCGTAAGCCATCCCAAAGGTCTTACTTGGCAAAAACACTAATTAAAACACAATACCAAATATAACCAGAGGCTAGATGAATTATTTATTGCAAAACAGAAGCAAAAAGCAAAGAACAAAAATAAAATTGGGTTGCCTCCCAACAAGCGCTATTATTTAACGCCCTTAGCTAGGCATAAAACACAAATAGATCTAGGTATAATTGTAATAATGTTATGGCAAATATCGAAAACTCATCTCATACTCCCTTCATTCAGCAGCAAGTTTTCTTTGTGGTAAACAAAAGTAATCAAAAGGGCTAAATTTAATGGGATAGGAATCCCCAAGATCAAGCTCGGGAGGAATTGGTTCCTCCTTCGGCCCCTCATATTGTATGACCAACTCATCATTATAAGCATTCTTTTGGCAAAAAGTCATGAGCTTGTGCCCAAGAGAGAAACCCAATATGTTGTTTTGTATAGCAAAATTATCATTAAGCTCGGAAATCTTATCAACTAAAACATCGGTAGGGACCCTCTTTCTTAAATTTTCATTATAAGCCACATGATCTAAAGATCGTAAACGCATTATGTCCTCTTGGTTAAAGAGAATTCCCTCTATGGGAGGACGACCACCATCTACTTCATAATGCGCGAAAATTTCACTAGCTTCTTTCCTAACAAATCTAAACTCATGAGCTAGAAATATAGTGGCGGCGGGCTTACCGGAAGAATGCCCAATATTAGAAAAATCTAGAAAAATCCTTTGTATGGATGGATACATATGAACAAATTGTCATTCAAGTTCAACCACAAGCAAAGATATAGCATCCACAAGACTACTAGTTTTATGGAGAATAGATCCACCTAACGTGGGTAGTGCACCGACACCAGTAAAGAAATCTTGAATAACCCCTTTTCAATAATATTGCCGCTGTCTATGCGAAGTTTTTTTGTATGCAAGATAGTAGATTCTTCGTCAGGATTAGTATTAACAAAATCATCAAAGTTTCCCCAGTCGTTACTACTATCCTTTTCAGCGATAACCTTCCCAATTTCAGACATGGTGGCAACAAATCGATCTAGCAATCGAGCAAACCAAAAGCAAGCGAAAAGAAGAACGGAAGAGGGGCGAAGAAAAGGAAAATCTTTTAAAAATAGTTTTAGAAGTGGTCAAGAGGAAAATAAGAGGCGAATAGCGAATAATGTAATGCAAGAGATGAGAGTTTATGATGGGTACTTGGTATGTCTTGACTTGGCGTAGATCTCGCCAACAACGGCGCCAGAAATTCTTCCTGCTACTTCTTGAGCTTGCGTTGGTTTTTCCCTTGAAGAGGAAAGGGTGATGCAGCAAAGTAGAGATAAGTATTTCCCTCAGTTTGAGAACCAAGGTATCAATCCAGTAGGGGACAACGCACAAATCATCAATACCTGCACAAACAATCAAACAACTTGCACCCAACGCGATAAAGGGGTTGTCAATCCCTTCATGGTTACTTCCAAAAGTGAGATCTGATAGAGATAGATGAAAGTAAACAAATGGTAAAGTAAATATTTTTGGTATTTTTGGTTTATAGATCGGAAAGTAAAAGATTGCAAAATAGTAGATCGGAAACTTATATGATAGAAAATAGACCCCGGGGCCATATGTTTCACTAGAGACTTCTCTCAATATAGCAAATAATACGGTGGGTGAACAAATTACTGCCGAGCAATTGATAGAAAAGCGCAAAGTTATGACGATATCTAAGGCAATGATTATGAAATATAGGCATCACGTCCGTGTCAAGTAGACCGAAACGATTCTGCATCTACTACTATTACTCCACACATCGACCGCTATCCAGCGTGCATCCAGAGTATTAAGTTCATAAAGAACAGAGTAACACATTAAGTAAGATGACATGATGTAGAGGCATTAACTCAAGCAATATGATGAAAACCTCATCTTTTTATCCTCGATGGAAACAATACAATACGTGCCTTGCTGCCCCTACTGTCACTGGGAAAGAACACCGCAAGATTGAACCAAAGGTAAGCACTTCTCCCATTGCAAGAAAAACCAATCTAGTTGGCCAAACCAAACTGATAGTTCGAAGAGAATTACAAAGATATCAAATCATGCATAAAATAATTCAGAGAAGATTCAAATAATATTCATAGATAAGCTGATCATAAATCCACAATTCATCGGTTCTCGGCAAACACACCGCGAAAAGAGTATTACATCAGATAGATCTCCAAGAACATCGAGGGGAACATGGTATTGAGAATCAAAGAGAGAGAAGAAGCCATCTAGCTACTATCTATGGACCCGTAGGTCTGTGGTAAACTAGTCACACTTCATCGGAAGGGAAATAGAGTTGATGTAGAAGCCCTCCGTGATCGAATCCCCCTCCGGCAGGGTACCGGAAAAGGTCTCTAGATGGGATCTCATGGGTACAGAAGGTTGCGGCAGTGGAAAAGTGTTTTCGTGGAATCCTCTGGTGGTTTGGGAATATTTGAATATATAGGCGAAAGAATTAGGTCAGGACGGTCACGGGGGGCCCACAAGACAGGGGCGCACCCTCCACCCTTGTGGCCGCCTCGTGGCTCCTCCGACTTCATCTCCAAGTCTCATGGGTGTCTTCTGGTCCAAGAAAAATCATCGCGAATGTTTTATTCCATTTGGACTCCGTTTGGTATTCCTTTTCTGCGAAACTCAAAAAAAGGAAAAAAAACATACGTTTGAGACGTATCAGCAGGTATTCGTGATTTGTGTGTTGTCTCCTACTAGATTGATATTTTGGTTCTCTAACTGAGGGCAATAATTATCTCTACTTTGCTGCATCACCCTTTCCTCTTCAAGGGAAAAACCAACGGAAGCTCAAGAAGTAGCAACATTGTCCCGCCGCCCCCGCAGGTACTGCCAGAGGATGAGGAGGCGGAGACAGAGTACCAAGCCATCCTCAAGGAGGCCCTGCAGCACGAGCAAGAAGCGAGCCAGCTTGAGGACGATGCCCGTTGGGATGGGCTGGAGCACGCCCTTGCCTTGTTGGCGGCGGAGGACTCCGTCCACACGCCGTTGTTCGTCCCGCCGCCACCGCCCGTTGTCGAGCCCAAGGCCTAGCCAGAGCTAGAGCGCAAGCCCACGCTCATGCATAAGCGGTCGCCACCGCCCCCAGTTGGCCCGAGGAGTCCTATTTGTGGACCAGCCAGCTCTGCGAGTGGGTGAGCGCGTCTCTCTGTTACTACACCTCCACGACGGAAGAGGAGGCGGCCCACTGATAACCCACAAGTATAGGGGATCGCAACAGTTTTTGAGGGTAGAGTATTCAACCCAAATTTATTGATTCGACACAAGGGGAGCCAAAGAATATTCTCAAGTATTAGCAGTTGAGTTGTCAATTCAACCACACCTGGATAACTTAGTATCTGCAGCAAAATATTTAGTAGCAAAGTAATATGGAAGTAATAGTAACGATAGCAAAAGTAATATTTTTGGGTTTTGTAGTGATTGTAACAGTAGCAACGGAAAAGTAAATAAGCGAAGAACAATATGTGACAAGCTCGTAGGCATTGGATCGGTGATGGAGAATTATGCCGGATGCGGTTCATCATGTAACAATCATAACATAGGGTGACACAGAACTAGCTCCAATTCATCAATGTAATGTAGGCATGTATTCCGAATATAGTCATACGTGCTTATGGAAAAGAACTTGCATGACATCTTTTGTCCTACCCTCCCGTGGCAGCGGGGTCCTAACGGAAACTAAGGGATATTAAGGCCTCCTTTTAATAGAGTACCAAACCAAAGCATTAACACATAGTGAATACATGAACTCCTCAAACTACGGTCATCACCGGGAGTGGTCCCGATTATTGTCACTTCGGGGTTGCCGGATCATAACACATAGTAGGTGACTATAGACTTGCAAGATAGGATCAAGAACTCACATATATTCATGAAAACATAATAGGTTCAGATCTGAAATCATGGCACTCGGGCCCTAGTGTCAAGCATTAAGCATAGCAAAGTCATAGCAACATCAATCTCAGAACATAGTGGATACTAGGGATCCAACCCTAACAAAACTAACTCGATTACATGATAAATCTCATCCAACCCATCACCGTCCAGCAAGCCTACGATGGAATTACTCACGCACGGCGGTGAGCATCATGAAATAGGTGATGGAGGATGGTTGATGATGACGACGGCAACGGATTCCCCTCTCCGGAGCCCCGAACGGACTCCAGATCAACCCTCCCGAGAGGTTTTAGGGCTTGGCGGCGGCTCCGTATCGTAAAACACGATGAATCCTTCTCTTTGATTTTTTTCTCCCCGAAAGTGAATATATGGAGTTGGAGTTGAGGTCGGTGGAGCGTCAGGGGGCCCACGAGGCAGGGGGCGCGCCCCCCACCCTCGTGGACAGGTGGAGGCCCCCTGACGTGGATTCTTCTTCCAGTATTTTTAATATTTTCCAAAAATAAGTTCCGTGGAGTTTCAGGTCATTCCGAGAACTTTTGTTTCTGCACATAAATAACACCACGGCAATTCTTCTGAAAACATCGTCAGTCCGGGTTAGTTCCATTCAAATCATGCAAGTTAGAGTCCAAAACAAGGTCAAAAGTGTTTGGAAAAGTAGATACGACGGAGACGTATCAACTCCCCCAAGCTTAAACATTTGCTTGTCCTCAAGCAATTCAGTTCATAAACTCAAAGTGATAAAGAAAAACTTTTACAAACTCTGTTTGCTCTTGTTGTTGTAAATATGTAAAGCCAGCATTCAAGTTTTCAGCAAAGATTGTGACAAACCACATTCACAATAACTCTTAGGTCTCATGTTTACTCATATCAATGGCATAATCAACTAGCGAGCAATAATAATAAATCTCGGATGACAACACTTTCTCAAAACAATCATAATATGATATAACAGGATGGTATCTCGCTAGCCCTTTCTGAGACTGCAAAACATAAATGCAGAGCACCTTTAAAGATCAAGGACTGACTAGACATTGTAATTCATGGCAAAAGAGATCCAGTCATAGTCATACCCAATATAAATTAATAATAATGGATGCAAATGACAGCAGTGCTCTCCAGCTGGTGCTTTTTAATAAGAGGGTGATGACTCAACATAA
Source organism: Triticum aestivum (assembly GCF_018294505.1). NCBI lineage: Eukaryota > Viridiplantae > Streptophyta > Magnoliopsida > Poales > Poaceae > Triticum > Triticum aestivum. The sequence goes on from NC_057802.1 coordinate 105,558,234, forward strand.
AAGTAAATAGATAGGCCCTTCGCAGAGGGAAGCAGGGATTTGTAGAGGTGCCAGAGCTTGATTTTAAATAGAGATAAATAATATTTTGGGCGGCATACTTTCATTGTCAACATAACAACCAAGAGATGGCGATATCTTCCATGCTACACACATTATAGGCGTTTCCCAAACAGAATGGTAAAGTTTATACTCCCCCTCCACCAACAGGCATCAATCCATGGCTTGCTCGAAATAACGAGTGCCTCCAACTAGCAACAGTCCCAGGGGGAGTTTTGTTTGCAATTATTTTGATTTAGTTTGCATAAAGCATGGGACTGGGCATCCCGCTGACCAGCCATTTTCTCGTGAGTGAGGAGCGGAGTCCACTCCTCTTGAGAATAACCCGCCTAGCATGGAAGATACGGACAACCCTAGTTGATACATGAGCTATTCGAGCATACAAAACAGAATTTCATTTGAAGGTTTAGAGTTTGGCACATACAAATTTACTTGGAACGGCAGGCAGATACCGCATATAGGAAGGTATAGTGGACTCATATGGCATCACTTTGGGGTTTAAGGGATTGGATGCACAAGCAGTATTCCCGCTTAGTACAAGTGAAGGCTAGCAAAAGACTGGGAAGCGACCAACTAGAGAGCGACAACAGTCATGAACATGCATTAAAATTAATAAACATTGAGTGCAAGCATGAGTAGGATATAATCCACCATGAACATAAATATCATGAAGGCTATGTTGATTTGTTTCAACTACATGTGTGAACATGTGCCAAGTCGAGTCACTTAAATCATTCAAAGGAGGATACCACCCCACTATACCACATCACAACCATTTTAATAGCATGTTGGCACGCAAGGTAAACCATTATAACTCATAGCTAATCAAGCATGGCACGAGCAACTATGATCTCTAATTGTCATTGCAAACATGTTTATTCATAATGGGCTGAATCAGGAACGATGAACTAATCATATTTACAAAAACAAGAGAGGTCGAGTTCATACCAGCTTCTCTCATCTCAATCAGTCCATCATATCTCGTCATAATTTCCTTTCACTTGCACGACCTAATGATGTGAAAATAATAAGAGTGCACGTGCATTGGACTAAGCTGGAATCTGCGAGCATTCAATAAACAGGAGAAGACAAGGCAATATGGGCTCTTGGTTAAATCAACAATAATGCATATAAGAGCCACTTCAACAATTTCATTATGGTCTTCTCCTATCGACCCCCAAAGAAAAGAAAAGAAATAAAACTATTTACACGGGAAAGCTCCCAACAAGCAAAAGAAGAACGGGAAATCTTTTTGGGTTTTCTTTTAATTGTTACTACTACAGCAAGAAAAGTAAACTAACTAAAAGCTACACCATTTTTTTGGGTTTTTCTTAAGGTTTATTAAACACACAAGAAGAAAACAAGAAAAAGGAAAATAAACTAGCATGGATATTACAGTGAAAGAGTATGAGCACCGACATCTAGCAATGAGTGTGTGAACATGAATGTAATGTCGGTGAGAAATACGTACTCCCTCAAGCTTAGGCTTTTGGCCTAAGTTGGTTTATTGCCACGGATGGCCTGGCAGATATCCATAGTTGTAGTTGGGGTCGTACTGAGATGCAGCGGTCATTGCATGGTGTGCTGCAGCTTGGAGGCATGCTATCTCAGTCCTCCTCCTATACTCCTCCGCCTCCTCTCTGGTTATGTAATGTCTCCCTTTTTCCTGAAAGTCAAAGAGAGTAGGGGCAGGAAGAACAATATTGACAGCATGACGCCTGTCAAAGATTAGTCTGTACTCGAGAGGTGGTTCATTCCTCTCGACAACCTGATGGTGAACCATAGCATTAAAGTCTAGATAAGTACGAGGCAGTTCAATAACATCATCACGTATGGTTACACCAAGAAAATCAGCTAAGCGGGTTGCATAAATTCCACCAAAGAAATCTCCATTAAATCTATTGTAATGCAACCTACGCGCAACAATAGCTCCCAAATTATAAGATTTGTCTCCTAACACAGCACTCCTGAGAACACTGAGGTCAGGGACACACATATGACATGCTTCATCTTTACCATTTATGCACCTACCTATGAAGAGAGCAAAATAATGTATAGCAGGAAAATGAATGCTCCCTATGATAGCTTGTGTTATGTCTCTAGATTCCCCCACAGTTATACTAGCAAGAAATTCTCTAAATTCAGATTTGCGGGGTTCACTAGTACTACCCCATTATGGAAGTTTGCAAGCAGTGGTAAAATCCTCTAAGTCCATAGTGTAAGATTTTTCATAGAGATCAAATAGAACAGTTTGAGAATTACTGAAGATGAATATTCAAACCTCCTCACAAATGAACTAGTGAGATAGTAGTACTGGCGGCACTTTTCTCCCTCGAAGCTCACAAGATCAGCGTTACGCAAATACGCGTTAAATTCTTCCTTGATTCCCGCTTGATCCATAAAGTCTTCTGAAGGCCATTCACAAGGCCGCACTGGAGCGTTCCTTGGTGGCTCATCATCGGCATCGCGCATTGCAAGCCTGGGTCCTTGCTTCCTTGAAGGACCACCTTCATATATTTTCCTAAGCATATTTCTTCCTCTGAAAAATTTCTGAAATTTTTAGTAACTTCAAATAAAAGTGAACCAAGCTCAACAAAATTGATAGCAACTACTCCTACAAGTGCCTAGAGCCTATATCATGCATTAGAACTACTTGGAACCATATAAATTTGACATGCAAGCTCAAGAACATGGTCACCTAGGCAGCACAAATTTGCAATGAATAAAGCACTAGAACAAAAACTAATTGGACCAATGGAGGAGTCACATACCAAGGAACAATCTCCCAAAACAGTTTGGTGAGAGGTGCTTTGAGCAAGGAGATCGAAAATCGCAGCAAAATGAGCTAGAACTCATGCTTGAGCTGGATGGTGAATTTTTTGGGAGGAAGAAGAAGTGTCTGGGTGCAGGAATAAGTGGAGGGGAGCCACCATGGGCCCACGAGGCAGGGAGCGCGCCCTGTAGGGGTGGGCGCGCCCTGGACCCTCGTGGCCAGGTGCTTGCTCCCCCTGCTGTGTTCTCAGTGCCAGATATTCTCAAATATTCCAGAAAAAACCATATTCCATTTTCAGGGCATTTGGAGAACTTTTATTTTCGGGGTATTTTTATATTACACGGATAATTCAGGAAACAGAGAGGAAAATGCTATTTTTACTTTATTTCAACTAAATAATAGAAAGTAGAGAGAGGGTACAGAAGGTTGTGCCTTCTAGTTTCATCCATTTCATGCTCATCAAAAGGAATCCACTAACAAGGTTGATCAAGTCTTGTTAACAAACTCATTCCGAATAACATGAAACCGGAGAAATTTCGAATAACACTATGTTACCTCAACGGGGATATGCACATCCCCAATAATAAGAATATCATATTTCTTCTTGACAGTAGGAAGAGGAAATTCAAAACCTCCAAAAATAATCGATGGAATTTTCCCAATAGAATTGATACTCTGGACCTAAGGTTGTTTCCTCGAAAAATGTACCATATGCTCATTACCATTAACATGAGAAGTGACATTGCCTTTGTTGCAATCAATAACAGCCCCTGCAGTATTCAAAAAGGGTCTTCCAAGAATAATAGACATACTATCGTCCTCGGGAATGTCAAGAATAACAAAGTCCGTTAAAATAGTAATGTTTGCAACCACGACAGACACATCCTCACAAATACCGACAGGTATAGCAGTTGATTTATCAGCCATTTGCAAAGATATTTCAATAGGTGTCAACTTATTCAAATCAAGTCTACGATATAAAGAGAGAGGCATAACACTAAAACCGGCTCCAAGATCACACAAAGCAGTTTTAACATAGTTTCTTTTAATGGAGCATGGTACAGTTGGTACTCCTGGATCTCCTAGTTTCTTAGGTATTCCACCCTTAAAAGTGTAATTAGCAAGCATGGTGGAAATTTCAGCTTCCGGTATCTTTCTTTTATTTGTAACAATATCTTTCATATACTTAGCATAAGGATTCATTTTAAGCATATCAGTCAAACGCATACACAAAAAGATAGGTCTAATCATTTCAGCAAAGCACTCAAAATCCTCATCATCCTTTTTCTTGGATGGTTTGGGAGGAAAAGGCATGGGTTTCTGAACCCATGGTTCTCTTTCTTTACCGTGCTTCCTAGAAACAAAGTCTCTCTTATCATAACGTTGATTCTTTGATTGTGGGTTATCAAGATCAACAGCAGGTTCAATTTCTACATCATTATCATTACTAGGTTGAGCATCATCATGAACATCTTCATTAATATTTTCACTAGGTTCATGTTCATTACCAGATTGTGTTTCAGCATCAGAAATAGAAATATCATTTGGATTCTCAGGTGTTTCAGCACCAGGTTCACTAGAGACATGCAAAGTCCTATCATTTTTCTTTTTCTTCTTTTTAGAAGGACTAGGTGCATCAATATTATTTCTCTGAGAATCTTGCTCAATTCTCTTAGGATGGCCTTTAGGATACAAAGGTTCCTGAGTCATTTTACCAGTTCTAGTAGCCACTCTAACAGCATAGTCATTATTCTTACTATTTAATTCATTGAGCAAATCATTTTGAGCTTTAAGTACTTGTTCTACTTGAGTGGTAACCATAGAAGCATGTTTAGTAATGAGTTTAAGTTCACCTTTAACTCTAGACATATAATCACCCAAGTATTCAATCATATAAACATTTTGTTTTAATTGTCTACCAAAATAAGCATTAAAGTCTTCTTGCTTAACCATAAAGTTATCAAACTCATCCAAACATTGGCTAGCAATTTTAGGAGGGATTTCAGCTTTATCATATCTATAGAGAGAATTTACCTTTACTACCTGTGTCGGGTTATCAAGACCATGAGTTTCTTCAATAGGTGATGGATTAAGATCATATATTTCTTCAACAGGCGGTAAATTAAGACCATGTATTTCTTCAATAGGAGGTAAATTCTTAACATCTTCAGCTTTAATACCTTTTTCTTTCATAGATTTCTTTGCCTCTTGCATATCTTCAGGACTGAGAAATAGAACACCTCTTTTCTTCGGAGTTGGTTTAGGAATAGGCTCAGGAATTGGCTCAGGAAGTGTCCAATTATTTTCATTTGTCAACATATTATTCAATAGAATCTCAGCTTCATCCGGTGTTCTTTCCCTGAAAATAGAACCAGCACAACTATCCAGGTAATCTCTGGAAGCATCGGTTAGTCCATTATAAAAGATATCAAGTATTTCATTTTTCTTAAGAGGATGATCAGGCAAAGCATTAAGTAATTGGAGAAGCCTCCCCCAAGCTTGTGGGAGACTCTCTTCTTCAATTTGCACAAAATTATATATATATATATATCCCTTAAAGCAGCTTGTTTCTTATGAGCAGGGAAATATTTAGCAGAGAAGTAATAAATCATATCTTGGGGACTACGCACACAACCAGGATCAAGAGAATTAAACCATATCTTAGCATCACCCTTTAATGAGAACGGAAATATTTTAAGGATATAAAGGTAGCGAGTTCTCTCATCATTAGTGAACAGGGTGGCTATATCATTTAATTTGGTAAGATGTGCCACAACAGTTTCAGATTCATAGCCACAAAAGGATCAGATTCAACCAAAGTAATTATATCAGGATCAACAGAGAATTCATAATCCTTATCAGTAACACAGATAGGTGAAGTAGCAAAAGCAGGGTCAGGTTTCATTCTAGCATTAAGAGATTGCTGCTTCCATTTAGCTAATAATTTCTTAAGATCACTTCTATCATTGCAAGCAAGAATGGCTCTAGCAGATTATTCATCCAGAACATAACCCTCAGGCACAACAGGCAATTCATATTTATTAGGGGGAGAGTCTTCATCATCATATCTTCAATATTATCATTTTCAATAATTTCATTCTCTCTAGCCCTAGCAAGTTGTTCATCAAGAAATTCACCAAGTGGCACAGTAGTATCAAGCATAGAAGTAGTTTCATCATAAGTAGCATGCATAGCAGAAGTGGCATCATCAATAACATGCCACATATCAGAATTAATAGCAGAAGCACGTTTAGGTGTCGCAAGCTTACTCAAAACAGAAGGTGAATCAAGTGCAGAGCTAGATGGCGGCTCCTTACCTCCCCTCGTAGTTGAGGGATAAATTTTTGTTTTCGTGTCTTTCAAGTTCTTCATAGTGACCAGCAGATATAAATCCCAAGCGACTCAAAGAATAGAGCTATGCTCCCCGGCAACGGCGCCAGAAAATAGTCTTGATAACCCACAAGTATAGGGGGTCGCAACAGTTTTCGAGGGTAGAGTATTCAACCCAAATTTATTGATTCGACACAAGGGGAGCCAAAGAATATTCTCAAGTATTAGCAGTTGAGTTGTCAATTCAACCACACCTGGATAACTTAGTATCTGCAGCAAAATATTTAGTAGCAAAGTAATATGGAAGTAACAGTAACGGTAGCAAAAGTAATATTTTTGGGTTTTGTAGTGATTGTAATAGTAGCAACGAAAAAGTAAATAAGCGAAGAACAATATGTGAAAAGTTCGTAGGCATTGGATCGGTGATGGAGAATTATGCCGGATGCGGTTCATCATGTGACAATCATAACATAGGGTGACACAGAACTAGCTACAATTCATCAATGTAATGTAGGCATGTATTCCGAATATAGTCATACGTGCTTATGGAAAAGAACTTGCATGACATCTTTTGTCCTACCCTCCCGTGGCAGCGAGGTCCTAACGGAAACTAAGGGATATTAAGGCCTCCTTTTAATAGAGTACCAGACCAAAGCATTAACACATAGTGAATACATGAACTCCTCAAACTACGGTCATCACCGGGAGTGGTCCCGATTATTGTCACTTCGGGATTGCCGGATCATAACACATAGTAGGTGACTATAGACTTGCAAGATAGGATCAAGAACTCACATATATTCATGAAAACATAATAGGTTCGGATCTGAAATCATGGCGCTCTCACCCTAGTGTCAGGCATTAAGCATAGCAAAGTCATAGCAACATCAATCTCAGAACATAGTGGATACTAGGGATCAAATCCTAACAAAACTAACTCGATTACATGATAAATCTCATCCAACCCATCACCGTCCAGCAAGCCTACGATGGAATTACTCAGGCACGGCGGTGAGCATCATGAAATTGGTGATGGAGGATGGTTGATGATGACGACGCCGATGGATTCCCCTCTCCGGAGCCCCGAACGGACTCCAGATCAGCCCTCCCAAGAGGTTTTAGTGCTTGGCGGTGGCTCCGTATCTTAAAACGCGATGAATCCTTCTCTCTAATTTTTTTCTCCCCGAAAGTGAATATATGGAGTTGGAGTTGAGGTCGGAGGAGCGTCAGGGGGCCCACGAGGCAGGGGGGCGCCCCCCACCCTCGTGGACAGGTGGAGGCCCCTCTGACGTGGATTCTTCTTCCAGTATTTTTAATATTTTCCAAAAATAAGTTCCATGGAGTTTCAGGTCGTTCCGAGAACTTTTGTTTCTACACATAAATAACACCATGGCAATTTTGCTGAAAACAGCGTCAGTCCGGGTTAGTTTCATTCAAATCATGCAAGTTAGAGTCCAAAACAAGGGAAAAAGTGTTTGGAAAAGTAGATACGACGGAGACGTATCACCCACCTTGAGCGTTGGAAGGCGCATTGGCTCGCCGGGCAGGAGACCTACGGCGAGCGGCAGATGCAGTGGGAGTAGCAACTGTGCCGCGACGAGGAGGCACTACGCTAGGAGGAGGAGGAGGAGGGCGCCCGCCTCGCCGCAATGCCGCGCCGCAGCAAACGCTGGAGGACGCTGCCCTCGCGGCCTATCAATCCGCATTCGGTTGGGCTGGGCCACCTCCCGTCTTCATTGACTTCACCGGCGACGACGAGTGTCGGTGTCAAAACCGGCGGATCTCGGGTAGGGGGTCCCGAACTATGCGTCTAAGGTCGATGGTAATAGGAGACAGGGGACACAATGTTTACCCAGGTTCGGGCCCTCTCTATGGAGGTAATACCCTACTTCCTGCTTGATTGATCTTGATGAATATGAGTATTACAAGAGTTGATCTACCACGAGATCGTAATGGCTAAAACCCTAGAAGTCTAGCCTGTATGATTATGATTGTCCCTACGGACTAAACCCTCCGGTTTATATAAGCACCGGAGGGGACTACGGTTGTACAAAGTCGGTTACAGAGAAAGGAATCTTCATATCCGGACGCCAAGCTTGCCTTCTACGCCAAGGAGAGTCCCATCCGGACACGGGTGAGAGTCTTCGGTCTTGCATCTTCATAGCCCATCAGTCCGGCCCATGGTTAATAGGGCGGACCCCCGAAGACCCCTTAATCCAGGACTCCCTCAGTAGCCCCCGAACCAGACTTCAATGACGAAGTGTCCGGCGCGCAGATCGTCTTCGACATTGCAAGGCGGGTTCCTCCTCCGATGACTTCAAAGTGGTGTATCCGGCCTTCCATTTAATATCGTACCCCTCGGCTTCTGTGTATAAATAATTTTAGCTTCCACGTGTCAGGCGAATGAGAGAAGTCAGGGTTGTTGGGGATCGTAGCAGAAATTAAAATTTTCTACGCATCACCAAGATCAATCTATGGAGTTTACTAGCAACGATAGGGGAGGAGTGCATCTACATACCCTTGTAGATCGCGAGCGGAAGCGTTCAAGAGAACGGGGTTGATGGAGTCGTACTCGTCGTGATCCAAATAACCGATGATCCAAGCGCCGAACGGACGGCACCTCCGTGTTCAACACACGTACGGAGCGGTGACGTCTCCCACGCCTTGATCCAGCAAGGAGGAGGGAGAGGTTGAGGAAGAAGGCTCCAACAGCAGCACGACGGTGTGGTGGTGGTGGAGTGACAGTTCTCCGGCAGGGCTTCGCCAAGCACACGCGGAGGAGGAGAGGTGTTGGGGAGGGGAGGGGCTGCGCCTTGGGAAAGGTATGGCTGCCCTCCCACCCCTCCACTATATATAGGGGCAAGGGAGAGGGGGGCCGGCCCCCTCAGATCCAATCTGGTGGGAGGGGCGGCGGCCAGGGGGAGGTGGCTTGCCCCCCAAGCAAGGGGGGCGCCCCCCTTTAGGGTTTCCCCCAAACCCTAGGCGCATGGGCCCTAGGGGGGTTGGTGCCCAGCCCACTAAGGGCTGGTTCCCTTCCACCTACAGCCCATAAGGCCCTTCGGGGCAGGTGGACCCTCCCGGTGGACCCCCGGAACCCCTCCGGTGGTCCCGGTACAATACTGGTATACCCCCGAATATTTCCGGTGAACGTATGGTGACTTCCCATATATAAATCTTTACCTCCGGACCATTCCGGAACTCCTCGTGATGTCCGGGATCTCATCCGGGACTCCAAACAACATTCGGTAATCACATACAAACCTTCCTTATAACCCTAGTGTCATCGAACCTTAAGTGTGTAGACCCTACGGGTTCGGGAGTCATGCAGACATGACCGAGACACCTCTCTAGCCAATAACCAATAGCGGGATCTGGATACCCATGTTCGCTCCCACATGTTCCACGATGATCTCATCGGATGAACCACGATGTCGAGGATTCAAGCAATCCCGTATACAATTCCCTTTGTCAATCGGTACGTTACTTGCCCGAGATTCGATCGTCGGTATCCCAATACCTCGTTCAATCTCGTTACCGGCAAGTCACTTTACTCGTTTCATAATGCATGATCCCGTGACTAACTACTTAGTCACATTGAGCTCATTATGATGATGCAATACCGAGTGGGCCTAGAGATACCTCCCGTCATACGGAGTGACAAATCCCAGTCTCGATCCGAGCCAACCCAACAGACACTTTCAGAGATACCTGTAGTGCACCTTTATAGCCACCCAGTTACGTTGTGACGTTTGGTACACCCAAAGCATTCCTACGGTATCCGGGAGTTGCACGATCTCATGGTCTAAGGAAATGATACTTGACATTAGAAAAGCTTTAGCAAACGAACTACACGATCTAGTGCTATGCTTAGGATCAGGTCTTGTCCATCACATCATTCTCCTAATGATGTGATCCCGTTATCAATGACATCCAATGTCCATGGTCAGGAAACCGTAACCATCTATTGATCAACGAGCTAGTCAACTAGAGGCTCACTAGGGACATGTTTTGGTCTATGTATTCACATATGTATTACGATTTCCGGATAACACAATTAAAGCATGAACAATAGACAATTATCATGAACAAGGAAATATAATAATAACCATTTTATTATTGCCTCTAGGGCATATTTCCAACAAGGGTATTTTTGCATATAACACCCCGGCCATGCGAGAAAGAGTGTCTATAAAGAGATTGGATCTCAGATCCATTTGGCACCACGCGAAAAAATCCCCAGAGATCGCTAGGAAAAACCATTCCAACATGGCCAACGCTCCCAGCTCCTCCTCCTGTCCCTGCGGCCCAGAAAAAGGCGAGTGGGAGAGGTGCTCCGTTCCCCATAGTTAGCTGGAGAAGCTACAAACACAGGGATTTCTTTCCCCCGCGGATCTGGTCCCTGTTCGAGCGGGGCTGACTTCCTTCAACGGCGAGGCCCAAGCGGAGAACTTCCCCAATCCATCTGAGGGGGAACGAGTGTGCTTCGTTCCCTACCTGCTAAGAGGCGTCGGGTTCCCAATTCATCTGTTCCTCAGAGGGCTTTTGGAATACTATGGCCTCTAGCTGCACAACTTCACGCCGGCCTCCATTCTGCACATCGCCGGTTACGTTACTCTCTACGAGCTATTCCTGGGTTGCGAGGCCCACTTTGAACCGTGGAGAAGGCTATTCTGTCTCGTCCCGCGTAATCACGAGGGATCAATGTTTGAAGTGGGCGGGGCCGAAATATGGCGCATCGTCGAGACTGGATACCTATCCGGCACACCAAAGAAGGCATCCAAAGAGTGGCCTTCTGAATGGTTCTATATTGAGGACGTTGCACTCCCCGACCCAGTTCGGAGAGGTCTTCCGGAGTTTACAAGCGTCCCTTTGAAGAAACGCCACAACTGGTGCCCTCGGAGCCTCGAAGAGGAAGATAGTGCGGAAGTTCGCCAACTTTTGAGCAAGATAAGGACGCTCGCCCAGTCCGGATTCACGATAGTCGAAGTAATGGTGACCTCCATAGTGCGAGGGGTTCAGCCACTCCAATACAGAGGGCTTCCGATGTGGCACTACAATGGGGAAGACGACGCTTCCCGCTGCGGCAGAAAGGGTCCGGACACCCCCGCCGCTCTGGCCAAAATATTGGCCGAACTGTTCAAAGGGGAGGAAGAGGAGTTCCTGCGTATCAAGCGCAGAGAAGGGTTTTCCATGTACAGTCCTCCTAGCTGGGTAAGCCCCCAACTCCTCTACTCTACTCATTCCACCCCCTGAGCTACTTTCAATAAGTATTAACTCATCCATTTATAACAGCACTGGCGGAAGATTTCCGAAGGGCTTCACAGCCCCGCCCCGCAGCCCGAGGGCCACAATCGGGAACTTGACCCCGGATTTGAAGAAGATCCGGATATATTCGTGGTGCTCGAGGGCGGGGTGTTTTACCAGGAGAGCTATGACGGCACAGAGGTGGCCATCATCGCCGATTATCCCGGTCTTCTCCCTACTTCCCACGTAAGTAATCAGGAGACATCTCATCCAAAAGAGTTCTCTCATTCTGCCTCACCCACCGCACCGTCCTGTGCTCAAAAGGGGAGGCGTTCGGCACATCATGCTGCCCTAGGGGCACATCCAAAGAGAGCGACCCCCACGCTGGGCAGGCCTTCAAAGAGAAAGGCATACAAAGATACGGCCGGGCCTTCATCAAAGAGGTATGGATTCGCAACTATGTTCGTTAGCAGTCGCGCCCAACTGTGACTCCTATGTTCGTCTTGTATCAGGAAAAAGGTTCGACGGACTGTGTCCGGAGACCCGGCCGGTCATACTCCCAATAGCCAGGATTCGGTCCCAACTGAGGAGACGGGGCCCGATATGGGAGTGGCGCCGGACTGTCCTTCTGCCGAGGGCTCGGAAGATATGTCCGTCACCAACTCGGAAGTGGAGAGTGCCATGAATCGTCGGTGTCGAAGGGCCATTTTACGAGATCCCCGCTTCTCAAAAGAGGCGTTCGGTGACTTCAGCTCGGCTGATGTATATATCCGGGCTACTCGAGATGGGCTTAATAGAGCCACAGAGCAGCATTTAAAAGATGTGCAGGTAAGTTTACTTTGTCCGAATTTAAGAACCCTGTACCAGTAGCCCCCGAGACTTGAAGCAGTTGGTACAAATGATTTAAGGGTCGTTGTATAACCAGGTTCTTAAGGACAAGAGCGAACTTCTAGCCCAAGAGGTGGAAAAGTGTCGGACACAGCTAACTGCAGTTACCGCCGAACTGGAAAAGTCCAAGAAGACATCCTCTGGTAATATTTCCCTCTATCGAGAAACAATAATTATATACCAATTGTGCTGATACTGTTGCTTGTCTCGTAACAGGGTCGTCGGACCAACTGGAAGAGAAACTGAAAGCCTCTCAAACGGGCAAGAAAGAGGCGAAAAGACTACACGCCGCAGGCAAGCGCGTTCTGACCCGAGTCAGAGAGGAGAAAAACAAACTCCAGGATTCCAACACCCAGCTGGGTGAGGAACTGAAAGATGTGCGGGCCCAACTTGCCGACTCCGTGAAGGAGAATAAAAGGCTGCGAGGCGGCATATTCAGTATGTTGCCGAACTTACCTTATAACAGTTCGGAGGTGAAAGGAACTGATATGAGTTATGTTTGCAGGTATGCTGACGGGTCATCCCGAAGAGGAAATGTCCGGATTATCGGACGATCTGCTGCAAGGGCTGTCACAACTGCACGAGCAAGCTCGGCAGGCAATGCGGAGTGTTGCCAAGGCCTTATGGCCATCCGCCTCCCCTCCAGGAAGTATGGAGGAGCTTGTAGAGCTATTCAAGGGAGCGCAGAGACGCATCTGATTATGGAAAATATTAGCCTGCCGGGAGGGTGCGCGAGAAGCCTGGGCCATGGTGAAAACACAGTATACCAAGCTGGATCCGAATCACATGGCCCGGGTCAGACCTTTAGGGTCAGATGGGAAGTGCCCGTTAATTTGGTTTATGACCAAGTAGCAGTAGCTGCCAAATATTCTCAACGGGATTGTAAGTTAGACAGCCTGTTGGACGGCATAGAGGAGGAAATTTATGAGTCTAAATGACTATGTACTTTCCTTGATATATGTAACTCTAGCTAAATTGTGAAACGATTGTCATGGCAGACCTTTTCCCTTCAACCTCTGGACCCGAAGGTGCGGAGTGTTTCCGAATACCAGAGCGGCCGAATAGATTGGGGTATGCGTGGAAACCAGGCGTAGGGGTCATAGTTGCTTGAACAGACAAGTTGTATCCGGCTAGTTATGTTATATTACACTTAAGATTGTAAGAAACATCTTCCAGAGAGAATAGTTCCGTTAAGGGTTCCTTTCCCTGGGTGTGCATGCTCTAATGTGCATGTCTGAACTGTGATTAAAAAATCGCAAGATATGTAACTTCTGGGGGTTCACAATGGAGTGAATGCGAAAAACATCTTTAATCCACCGACCGAATATTCCCTTAAGAACGCTAGCTTTCGGCTTCACCCAGTCTGAGGTACACATCCGGATGACCCGGCAGTAACAATCGCAGAGGTGCTCCCTTTATGCCCTAGCCGAACTAACGGGAACGTAGGGCATAAGCACAGGAGCCAGGCAACCCAGCTTGGCCAAAACTTAAGTCATATCGATGCATATAATGGCGAAGCAAAGGTACATATGGAAAGAGCGCATATGTGATGAGCTTGATGCTCGGAAAATAATAATAGCAAGCTTCTGTCCCAGAAGCCCCCAGGTATAATGGACGTACATATTTGAAGATGTATGCGTCAGGGGTGCACGATCTAACCGCACGAAAGCTTTAAGGCTAAAGAGAAAAAATGAAAAGAGAGAACAAATGAAGGAAACAACAGGGGGAAGGAGACGAACAAAGAGTTCGGCGCTAGGCATAGAATCTTCGGAGTCTCGCCGCGTTCCAGGGGTTCGACTCTAGGCGATTGTCTGACGCGGCACGCAGGCGGTACGCTCCTCCGGTGAGAACTTCGTTGATGACGAAGGGACCCTCCAATTTGGGCTTTAGGTTGTCCTTTTTATTCTCCGGCAGGCGTAGAACGAGTTTGCCAACGTTATAAGTCTTGGCCCGCACTTCTCTGCTTTGATACCTGCGAGCCTGCTGTTCATAAAATGCGGAACGGGCTTTTGCGACGTCGCGCTCCTCCTCTAGGGCATCTAAGTTGTCTTGTCGGTCGAGCTCGGCCTCTCTCTCTACGTACATGCGCACGCGAGGTGAGTCATGAATAATGTCGTAGGGTAGCACTGCCTCTGCGCGGTACACCATGAAGAAAGGTGTGTATCCGGTAGCGCGATTGGGCGTGGTCCGCAGCCCCCAGAGTACGGAGTCGAGCTCCTCAACCCAGTGCTTGTCTGATTCTCTCAACGACCACACTATTCTAGGCTTGATGCCACTCATAATAAGACCATTGGCTCGTTCGACTTGACCATTTATCTGCGGATGATAGACAGAGGCGTAATCGAGCTTGATGCCCAGGTTAGCGCACCAGGTTTTTACTTCGTCGGCTGTGAAATTGGAACCGTTATCAGTGATGATGCTGTGTGGAACACCATAACGGTGTACAACGCCGGATATGAGTTCTATCACCGGCCCAGACTCGGCCGTTTTAACTGGTTTGGCCTCTATCCACTTAGTGAATTTATCCACCATGACTAGCAGATATTTTTTCTTATGGCTTCCTCCTTTAAGGGGTCCAACCATGTCCAGTCCCCAGACCACAAAAGGCCAATTGATGGGGATTGTTTGTAGGGCAGTGGGAGGCATATGGCTTTGGTTGGCGAAGAGTTGGAATCCGACGCAATGTTGGACAAGGTCTTGTGCATCTGCCTGGGCCGTCGACCAATAAAACCCTGTACGGAAGGCCTTGCTAACAAGGGCCCGATGTCGGGACCCCGATTCCAAGTCACACCGATCTAGCCTGTAACACCTCATATCACTTTGCGGCCTCACGCACGGTACTCCCACGGGTGTCGCCTTACCATGGCCCGGGACCGTTTGCGCCTTTTGGCTCACGTATATGACAATGTCGCTAGCATCAATATGACAGAGAACCCGGGCCGACATGGCTAGTCGTGAACCCAAAGTGGCACTAACGTATGGGAACAGGCATACATGAATCAACATCGAACATGTCGGTCAGCAGCGTGCGAATCCGGGCTGTAGCACTGGGCTAACAGGACTCCGGGAACCCGGGCTGTAGCAGGCTAGGCAGGACTCCGGATGTCACCGCGTGACATTTCCCCGAAGGGACAGACACAGGAACGATATGAAACACATGCCGGCCAGTCAAGTGTCCAGAGCAGTAGTGCTGAGCTAGCAGGACTCCGGTGAACCGGGCTGTAGCGGACTACTATGGCTCAAGGAGGCACTAGACTACATTTCCCCATACGAGAGGCTGCTAAGGATAGACAACTAGATTGTCGGATCCCACACATACCAAGCATTTCAATCATACACACAATATGCTCGATATGTGCAAATACAACATGGCATCACAACAAGACTCTACGACTCAGAGTATTTATTCATTAGGCTCCGAAGAGCGAGATATTACAAACATGGGTCTCATGACCCAACATTCAGAGCATACAAGTCAAAGCACATGCGGAAGCTTGACATGTCTGAGTACAGACATCTACAAATGAAAAAGGCTGAGAAGCCTAACTATCTACCAGATCCTGCCGAGGGCACAAGATCGTAGCTGAGGTATCAAGCTAAACGTCGAAGTCCACACGGAACTACTAGGGAGACTGACGTCTCTCTGCAAAACATAAAATAAGCAAACATGAGTACAAATGTACCCAGCAAGACTTACATCAGAACTATCTACATATGCATCGGTATCAACAAAGGGGGTGGTGGAGTTTAACTGCAGCAAGCCAGCTTGACTCGGTGGCTATCCTGAACTACGACTGCAAGTAACTCTTTTGAGGTGGCGCACACGAGTCCACAAATTCACCATACCAATACACCACTATGGATCCGCTCCCGTCTCCCTACGAGAACGCCATCCATAGCACTCACGCTTATCTTGCGCATTTTAGAGTATCCACTTTCACTTGTCTATGAACTGTACAGGCAACCCAGAAGTCCTTTACCGCGGACACGCTATTCGAATAGATCATATTAACCCTGCAGGGGTGTACTTCATCACACACGCTCTCGCCACTTACCACCATGTACATGTCGTGTATCTCGGCAACCTTCAAGCGGAAGCCTGGCTAGGGAGTCGGCCACGACCTGACTAACCACACAAGTCTCTAGTCCAGGTTTATCGCCTATTCGGGTTCCATCCGCAAGGAGATCCGGCCGGGGTGTCGCTCACGGCCCAAACGATGTGTGCAGGGTTCCCAAGCCCACCTCGACAGATGGATCTACGCTTGGTACACCGTGCCACGGTGCCTAGTCTGTCCCAAGCCCACCTGTACCGGGTACCACTTGGTAGACTACTAACACAGCCTACAAACACCAGAAACTAGTTGCAACTCCTGGACAGAGATCGAGGCGGTTAATAAGCCGAGAGGGGTCGAGTTACCGGAACCCAATGTGTGGTAGTAACTGTTCATGGATCACAAACACAGAACTCAGTTCCTGAGGACGGTTTCAATGAGACAACCCACCATGTACTCCTACATGGCCTCTCACCGCTACCTTTACCAAATCGTGTTCACACACTTAGCTCTCAACAGTAGGACATGTTCACCACATTCCAATTCATTCCCGATGAATCAGACCTGACACAACTCTAAGCAATAGTAGGCATGACAAACAAGCATGAATGAGTAGGCACATCAGGGCTCAAACAACTCCTACTCATGCTAGTGGGTTTCATCTATTTACTGTGGCAATGACAGGTCATGCAGAGGATAAAGGGGTTCACCTATCGCAGCAAGTAACAGATGAATCGTTGTTGTCCTAATGCAGTAAAAGAGAGCAGGAGCGAGAGAGTGGGATTGTATCGGAATGAGCAAGGGGGTTTTGCTTGCCTGGCACTTCTGAAGATAGCATTGAGTCTTCATCAGTGTCAACGATCACAGCGTCGGAACATCGTCTACTGAGAGGGGACAAACACCGGCAACAGAGAGGAAAACCAATCAATGCAATGCAACAATATGATGCATGAATGTGACATGGCAATATGCTGTGAATTGAGCTAATGCAGCTAGCAACAAGTGCAAGGGAGTCCATTTGAACCAAAGGTTCAAATGCAAACTCTAGTTTGAGCATTTAAAATGCCATTTGAATGTTTTCACTTATACAGCAGGTATAAGTTGGTTTTTCATGCATGAAAGTAGCATAAATGGATAGATTGGATTTTTCTGATAATTTTTCATACATAAATTATTTGATTTGGAGCTACGGTTGAATTTCTATGAATTTTAGAAGTTTGCACTATTTTCTGGAATTTCCTGTATAAGAATAATTCCAGTAATTAGATTACTGCGTCAGCACTATGTCAGGATGATGTCAGCTGGTCAGCGGGGTCGTCCAGGTCAAACCTGACGTGTGGGGACCACACGTCAGTGACACGGGGACTAATCCCGGTCAAAACCAGCGCTGATTGGGTTTGACCCTGTGGTAGGGCCCACTGTCAGTGGCTGTGAGGTGGCTAGTTAAGGGATTAGCCTCTAATGACGGAGCCACATCATCATCGCCGGACTCTGGCCGGCGGCGACCATTCCGCACGGCGGAGCTGCAGCTGGGCGGCGCTAGGGGCTGCGGTTAGGTGCGGTGCGACCACCAGGAGGGAGCCCATGCTCGTCCGCATCCAGCGGAGTAGGCAGCAGCGACTGGGGTGCGCTGTACTCGCCGGAGACGAGCTCGCGGCGGCGGCCGGAGTTCGGGAACATGCGGGGTTAGCGCTGCGGCATGCAAACGAGCTGGCTGTCATGCTAGTGTTGCTCCACGGGGCGTTGCGAGTGCAACGGACGCACGCGCGGGGCCATTTGGTCACCGGGGCTTCGCCGGCGACGAGCCCGTGCGGCGATGGCTATGGTAAGCAAGGGGGCGACGGCTACGGTGACCGAACGGGGCAGGGTTAGGGGGGAAATGACCGGGGGCTCACCGCGGTCACGAAGAGCTTCTCGCCGAGCTCAGAAGGCACGGACGGCGACAGATTTGACGGCGGCGATGCACGGCCGTGCACGGAGACGACGGGTCGATGGCGAGGCGACAGGGCGTCCGGCGATGCTCTCGTTGAGGGGGAGCTTCAAGGCGTCGACGCGGAGCTCGTGGACTCATCGGTAGGGCGAGGGGTGGCCGGTGGCCATGGCTACGGCGAGCGGCGGCTGCGGCTTTGCTCAGGTGAGTGCGCGCGATAGGAAGCAGAGGAGGGGGAGGGGGTCCAGGGAGAGAGCGAGGGGGTCGAGCGGGCGACGTGGGCGTCGTCCGGATCCTCCAGAGGCGCGGGCGGCAAGCAGGTGACGCCGTGGCGCACGCGGCGGCGTCGCGGTGTCCCTCCTCTGCCTACTGGCAGAGGTAGGCGATGTCTGGCACCAGGCCAGTGGGCTGGGCCGTGCTGGGCCAGGCCAGGTAAGCGCCAGGTAAGACTCCTTTCTCTCTCTTTTCTTTAATTGTTTCTGTTTTCTATTTTTGCTATTATGTTTTGATTTAGTAAAAATGCTAAATCACTTCCAAAACTCCTGAAAATATTTGTGGGCACCTTTTGAATTATTTCCAACAGCCCTCAAATGCTTTCAAGATTATTTGGACAGTTTAAATATTTTATAGAATTTAAATGTCCAAATTCAAATACTTTATGATTTAATCCAATGATCCAGAAATGACCTAGAAATATGTTTATCATTTTGGCAGAGGTTTTTACCTTTATCAGAAATGATGAACATTTCCAAAGGCATTTTGGGATCATTGAAAATATTTCATTGTGATCCTAGTTGGATTTCATTTGGTGCTGGGGTTTGAACATCCCCATTTCAAGTTTAGGCAAAATTTAAACATGATGCACACATGAATCTAGCCTAGTGCAATGTCAGAAGCTAGGGATGTGACAACTCACCCCCACTAAACAAGAATCTCGTCCCGATATTCAAGCATAGGGTAAGAGGAAAAGGGGACACAAAAGCTAACACAATCTTCTCGATCCAATACCCTCATCGAAGATGTTGACTCATTGCTTCAAATTGATCTTGTCGTCTTTGCTTTCGGAATCTTTATCCAACATGGTGTCGACAGAGGAAACTCTATAGGAATCGATCTTCTTAAAGATCGAGCAACTCACGATCAACTCAGGGAATGAGATGTTGAAACATCTCGAGTTGAGACACAAAACACATCGAGAGGGATGGAAGAACAAACGATGAGGTTTGATTTGGTGGGCAACAATCCCACGCTTAGATAATATGGTGCATGGGTTCCAAAGCAGCAAGGAGTTAATTGCCATGACTCCATAACGGGGCACCTTAGGAAAGGTGACTCGTAGAATTCTTCCCTTAAGTGGCAAAAAGAATTACTTTTGATACAAAGATCATTGAAACTCTTTATACCAGCGTAAGGAAATTTACAAATGATCGTTTGAAATAATTCAAAGAATGGCACACTCAATTTGGAAAGGAAACTATGGTTATAGAACAACTCGGCAAATGGAAGGCACATTCCAGTTGATACCAAGGATATAACCTAGTGACTGAGCGTGCTTTCAAGAACTTGAGCATTTCCATGTTCATCAAGGTTTTACCAACATCCGTGCTGAGGATCCTGGCAACACATCATACTACCATGATGAATGGTGATGGAGGATGCAGGTGCCAAGGGGGACATCACTTTCTCATATTTTTGCTTAGCAATGCCAAAGAAGCAAATCTGGATGATCGACCGAGAGACATTTAGCACTCCGCTTCTAATGTTCTCCTTGATGCACTAGCATACCCCGTTCATAGATATGGTTTGATATCTAGAACATCAAGTAAAAGGTCGGACTTCGGAAATATAAAAATCCATAAGGAACAACTAGGGAGCAAATCCTACGAAATCCTTATGGGGAGGTGGCCAACTTCCTCAATCAAGTTACTACCATAATAGGTCTTCCGGCTGGGTGTGTTGGCCACGACATCCACTTACCGGGTTACGAAGACCAATATTATAGCTATTGGGAGATGTTCCAACCATCATATCTGCCTGAGATTCAGATCTGGTTGGTAACAGGATATTTCAGACAGCATGTCCGGAAAAGAAAAGTTTGCAACACAAACCGACGAGATGGCTTTGCAAGATTCTCGGGAGATGAACTTGGTAGCAAGCTCCAAACATGAGCGGGTTCTGCTACAAACATGTGAACACACTGTCCCAGACAAGCATGGCCACAGAGTAGTCTTATGATAAAACACTACCGAGTTCAGGTGGGGAACCATCAACGAGGGTAACAAAGTCCTAACATAAGTCATGATCCTAAGAAGGAACTCCTTCTCCTTGAACAAATCAATCAGTGGCTTGGTGTGCTAGGGAATACTTATGGAGTGGAGGTAATTAATCTACCAAACCATAGAATACATTCGCACATGCATAACCGACTTGGGATGGTACCAGAGGAAACGAAAACAATCTTTCTCGAATTCACGGCGGCAACTTGCACCAAATGCACATGAATTCGAGGAAGTCACTACTTACACCAAACATGTATTTCATAAACGGGACATGAAGATAATGCTTACAAAAGTTTTCCAACACTAGCTTGATGTTCAACATGAATTAAGGAGGAGACAAGATGTTGTTTGATGGGCTCAATAGCCACTCATCGGAAGTTCCATATCACTGGACTTCCACCATCATGTGAACACGGTGATAGCATTGGTCAAACCAAAAGATGTAATGGTGTATGCTCGAGAGATCAACCACGAGTAAGACAACATCGCGAACATCGTTGGTTCTGATTTGACTTGACGATAGCCCATACTCAAATCAAAGTTTGGTTAAGATGATAGGTCCATTAATTGATCACGAGGACCAATCGATGAAGATATCATCTTTCTTCAACACACACACACACACACAAGATATCCCTTTGGAAATGAACTAAGTTAGACAAGCTTTTATCTTCCAACTCTCCAAGTTGTTGTTTAGCTTGACCAACTAGCTCAGGGGTATCCAACACAGATTCTTGGAGAAGGGGTGGTTTATTGGAAAACCAACTTGATCACGAATTCAACATAGCGGTCAGGTGACAACCTGGTGATACTTCCGAGAAGATATTCAGAAAATCACGTACCACCGATATATTACTAGGCTCGAGAACAATCTCGCCTTTCAGGGCAAGACGATATGATCAACTGAGCAAGGGTTTGACAAAATCCTAACTCATTGATTGAAGAGTGCACCAAAAATAAGGACTAGGTAGCACGATCAATCTTAGGATGATGATTCAATAACCAGCATGCTAAGAATGAGAGTGTTGTCCATTAACTACCAAGCAACGAGTTGCTCAGAGTGTTGATTTCACACATCACGGTTCACTTGTCGGTATTCCGGTTGTGACAACACGGGACCGAGGAATGAATAATGATGGCGAGAAGTATCACTGCGTCAAGAATTCATAAGAGGTGGTGCAACTCTCATGACACTCTTGACATAAAGATGGTAACGCTCCAAGGTAGAGCAGAGCAAAAGCTGGTTTAGCATTTTGGTCTGCGGAATACAATTGCTTTGACCCAATCCTAGATATGGACGAGGTTCTGGAGTTGTTTCTCCTAGTCATTCCGGATTAGAATGGCTTGACAGACCACAAGAATAATAGGCATCGATAACACAAATGCACAATTACTCCTGACTATCAATTGATAGACGAGGGCCAGAAAATAACTAAAGAGGGACAACTCAAAGGGACATATGGTTTTCTGAGTTGCGGATGCATGAATTAGTATGTCGAACAAATCCAACATATTTCTTCCGGATAACCCATGCAGAGGAGGAAGGACTGGCAGAGTCACAATATGAATGGAGTAGTCCTCAAGAGCGCCCTGGTTGTGATCTTTTGGTTAAAAGAACTTCTGCCATAATGGTTCATGGTATTTGGAAGAAGGAAATACCACGGACCTCGAGAACTATCGCAAAGGTTACTAATATCCTAAAGGAACGAGCAAACACTATCAACAGGAGGTAAGTGGAGTGAATCTTGGGCTCAAGGACCCAGAAATAGAATGCCTACTAACTAAATGGCATCACGGAATGCTTTCGAGAATAATGGCCAGAATCATCACACTGGGAACACAAAACATGGCTAGATTATTAGGTGGTTCTCTAGGACACCTAGGGTCATAATAATAGCTCCAACATATATACCGAGGCAATAGAGTGCCTCAACGCACCGGTAGTGTGCTTAATCTGGCCCAAAGGGACGCAAAACAGAGGGAAAGGATTTTGCAAATGCATCAGATTGTTTAGAAACCTGGGATGACTCGGACAACATAACGGCTGTAAAAGCTCAAAAGGATTTGAGATAACCTGCAAAATGGTGGCATAACCACTCAACATCATAATATCAAGGTTCCGAGATCAGCTATCAACACACGGAAGTAGTAGAAACTGAACTGAGGCTTCAGACCAACAATCCTACGAGTCTACGGATTAGTAACACGTGATCCTGATAGAAAGATGAGAAGCCTAGTTCTTAATCCCCGTAGAAGAGAAGAGGATGACTCAAATCAGAAGGGCATAAGGTAAAGGAGTAAAAAGAGCCTTACGTTCCCTTCCACAATCAATTCCCTTATATAACTAAAGCATTTCTAGACTCAACTTCGACCAGTTTGGCTTGGTAATCCTACAGGCAGTCAGGCTCTGATACCAAAGCTGTCGGGATCCCGATTCCAAGTCACACCGATCTAGCCTGTAACACCTCATATCACTTTGCGGCCTCACGCACGGTACTCCCACGGGTGTCGCCTTACCATGGCCCGGGACCGTTTGCGCCTTTTGTCTCACGTATATGACAATGTCGCTAGCATCCATATGACAGAGAACCCGGGCCGACATGGCTAGTCGTGAACCCAAAGCGGCACTAACGTATGGGAACAGGCATACATGAATCAACATCGAACGTGTCGGTCAGCAGCGTGCGAATCCGGGCTGTAGCACTGGGTTAACAGGACTCTGGGAACCCGGGGTGTAGCAGGCTAGGCAGGACTCCGGATGTCACCGCGTGACATTTCCCCGAAGGGACAGACACAGGAACGATATGAAACACATGCCGGCCAGTCAAGTGTCCAGAGCAATAGTGCTGGGCTAGCAGGACTCCGGTGAACCGGGCTGTAGCGGACTACTATGGCTCAAGGAGGCACTAGACTACATTTCCCCATACGAGAGGCTGCTAAGGATAGACAACTAGATTGTCGGATCCCACACATACCAAGCATTTCAATCATACACACAATATGCTCGAAAGGTGCAAATACAACATGGCATCACAACAAGACTCTACGACTTAGAGTATTTATTCATTAGGCTCCGAAGAGCGAGATATTACAAACATGGGTCTCATGACCCAACATTCAGAGCATACAAGTCAAAGCACATGCGGAAGCTTGACATGTCTGAGTACAGACATCTACAAATGAAAAAGGCTGAGAAGCCTAACTATCTACCAGATCCTGCCAAGGGCACAAGATCGTAGCTGAGGTATCAAGCTAAACGTCGAAGTCCACACGGAACTACTAGCGAGACTGACGTCTCTCTGCAAAACATAAAATAAGCAAACATGAGTACAAATGTACCCAGCAAGACTTACATCAGAACTATCTACATATGCATCGGTATCAACAAAGGGAGTGGTGGAGTTTAACTGCAGCAAGCCAGCTTGACTCGGTGGCTATCCTGAACTACGACTGCAAGTAACTCTTTTGAGGTGGCGCACACGAGTCCACAATTCACCATATCAATACACCACTATGGATCCGCTCCCGTCTCCCTACGAGAACGCCATCCATAGCACTCACGCTTATCTTGCGCATTTTAGAGTATCCACTTTCACTTGTCTATGAACTGTACAGGCAACCCAGAAGTCCTTTACCGCGGACACGGCTATTCGAATAGATCATATTAACCCTGCAGGGGTGTACTTCATCACACACGCTCTCGCCACTTACCACCATGTACATGTCGTGTATCTCGACAACCTTCAAGCGGAAGCCTGGCGAGGGAGTCGGCCACGACCTGACTAACCACACAAGTCTCTAGTCCAGGTTTATCGCCTATTCGGGTTCCATCCGCAAGGAGATCCGGCCGGGGTGTCGCTCACGGCCCAAACGATGTGTGCAGGGTTCCCAAGCCCACCTCGACTGATGGATCTACGCTTGGTACACCGTGCCACGGTGCCTAGTCTGTCCCAAGCCCACCTGTACCGGGTACCACTTGGTAGACTACTAACACAGCCTACAAACACCAGAAACTAGTTGCAACTCCTGGACAGAGATCGAGGCGGTTAATAAGCCGAGAGGGGTCGAGTTACCGGAACCCAATGTGTGGTAGTAACTGTTCATGGATCACAAACACAGAACTCAGTTCCTGAGGACGGTTTCAATGAGACAACCCACCATGTACTCCTACATGGCCTCTCACCGCTACCTTTACCAAATCGTGTTCACACACTTAGCTCTCAACAGTAGGACATGTTCACCACATTCCAATTCATTCCCGATGAATCAGACCTGACACAACTCTAAGCAATAGTAGGCATGACAAACAAGCATGAATGAGTAGGCACATCAGGGCTCAAACAACTCCTACTCATGCTAGTGGGTTTCATCTATTTACTGTGGCAATGACAGGTCATGCAGAGGATAAAGGGGTTCACCTATCGCAGCAAGTAACAGATGAATCGTTGTTGTCCTAATGCAGTAAAAGAGAGCAGGAGCGAGAGAGTGGGATTGTATCGGAATGAGCAAGGGGGTTTTGCTTGCCTGGCACTTCTGAAGATAGCATTGAGTCTTCATCAGTGTCAACGATCACAGCGTCGGAACATCGTCTACTGAGAGGGGACAAACACCGGCAACAGAGAGGAAAACCAATCAATGCAATGCAACAATATGATGCATGAATGTGACATGGCAATATGCTGTGAATTGAGCTAATGCAGCTAGCAACAAGTGCAAGGGAGTCCATTTGAACCAAAGGTTCAAATGCAAACTCTAGTTTGAGCATTTAAAATGCCATTTGAATGTTTTCACTTATACAGCAGGTATAAGTTGGTTTTTCATGCATGAAAGTAGCATAAATGGATAGATTGGATTTTTCTGATAATTTTTCATATATAAATTATTTGATTTGGAGCTACGGTTAAATTTCTATGAATTTTAGAAGTTTGCACTATTTTCTGGAATTTCCTGTATAAGAATAATTCCAGTAATTAGATTGTTGCGTCAGCACTACTTCAGGATGACGTCAGCTGGTCAGCGGGGTCGTCCAGGTCAACCCTGACGTGTGGGGACCACACGTCAGTGACACGGGGACTAATCCCGGTCAAAACCAGCGCTGATTGGGTTTGACCCTGTGGTAGGGCCCACTGTCAGTGGCTGTGAGGTGGCTAGTTAAGGGATTAGCCTCTAATGACGGAGCCACGTCATCATCGCCGGACTCTGGCCGGCGGCGACCATTCCGCACGGCGGAGCTGCAGCTGGGCGGCGCTAGGGGCTGCGGTTAGGTGCGGTGCGACCACCAGGAGGGAGCCCATGCTCGTCCGCATCCAACGGAGTAGGCAGAAGCGACTGGGGTGCCCTGTACTCGCTGGAGACGAGCTCGCGGCAGCGGCCGGAGTTCAGGAACATGCGGGGTTAGCACTGCGGCATGCAAACGAGCTGGCTGTCACGCTAGTGTTGCTCCACGGGGCGTTGCGAGTGTAACGGACGCACGCGCGGGGCCATTTGGTCACCGGGGCTTCGCCGGCGACGAGCCCGTGCGGCGATGGCTATGGTAAGCAAGGGGGCGACGGCTACGGTGACCGAACGGGGGCAGGGTTAGGGGGGAAATGACCGGGGACCGCGGTCACGAAGAGCTTCTCGCCGAGCTCAGAAGGCACGGACGGCGACGGATTTGACGGCGGCGATGCACGGCCGTGCACGGAGACGACGGGTCGATGGCGAGGCGACAGGGCGTCCGGCGATGCTCTCGTTGAGGGGGAGCTTCAAAGCGTCGAGGCGGAGCTCGTGGACTCATCGGTAGGGCGAGGGGTGGCCGGTGGCCATGGCTACGGCGAGCGGCGGCTGCGGCTTCGCTCGGGTGAGTGCGCGCGAGAGGGAGCAGAGGGGGGGGAGGGGGTCCAGGGAGAGAGCGAGGGGGTCGAGCGGGCGACGTGGGCGTCGTCCGGATCCTCCAGAGGCGCGGGCGGCAAGCAGGTGACGCCGTGGCGCGCGCGGCGGCGTCGCGGTGTCCCTCCTCTGCCTACTGGCAGAGGTAGGCGATGTCTGGCACCAGGCCAGTGGGCTGGGCCGTGCTGGGCCAGGCCAGGTAAGCGCCAGGTAAGACTCCTTTCTCTCTCTTTTCTTTAATTGTTTCTGTTTTCTATTTTTGCTATTATGTTTTGATTTAGTAAAAATGCTAAATCACTTCCAAAACTCCTGAAAATATTTGTGGGCACCTTTTGAATTATTTCCAACAGCCCTCAAATGCTTTCAAGATTATTTGGACAGTTTAAATATTTTATAGAATTTAAATGTCCAAATTCAAATACTTTATGATTTAATCCAATGATCCAGAAATGACCTAGAAATATGTTTATCATTTTGGCAGAGGTTTTTACCTTTATCAGAAATGATGAACATTTCCAAAGGCATTTTGGGATCATTGAAAATATTTCATTGTGATCCTAGTTGGATTTCATTTGGTGCTGGGGTTTGAACATCCCCATTTCAAGTTTAGGCAAAATTTAAACATGATGCACACATGAATCTAGCCTAGTGCAATGTCAGAAGCTAGGGATGTGACACCCGAGCTGCGGCGTGGTGCCCACCAAGA
The DNA here is from genome assembly GCF_018294505.1 of Triticum aestivum. NCBI lineage: Eukaryota > Viridiplantae > Streptophyta > Magnoliopsida > Poales > Poaceae > Triticum > Triticum aestivum. The sequence goes on from NC_057802.1 coordinate 105,585,361, forward strand.
CCGGCATGAATCTCAGTCAGGAGCTGTTGCCCCTCCTCCTCGAAGATACATCTTTGAAGGACTCCGGTAGCGCTTATCTTGTAGAGATCTCCGTCGTGAACCTTGTAGGCTTTCGAACGCCGGACAATGCGGCGGGCCTCGTTCTGATCCTCAGAAGTTCCCTCCTATTAAGGTAGGCCAAGAAGGGTTTTGTCCATGGGGCAATGACTGACATAATGAGATGGGCCAACGGTGTTATTTTGGCGGCTGAGCCCCCGATGATGTCGGTGTGTTCAGAATCTGGGGTTGTGTTCGGATCCGGACTAGTGTTGCCGCTCTCCCCTTGCCATACCACGGATGGCTTAAAAAGCATTTCCAGAAAGATGTTAGGTGGGACGGGGTCGCGCTTAGCACCGATGCGAGTAAGGACGTCCGCCGCTTGATTACTTTCTCGGGCCACGTGATGAAACTCGAGCCCCTCGAACCGAGCCGACATTTTTAGAACGGCATTACGATAAGCCGCCATCTTCGGATCTTTGGCATCGAAGTCTCCATTTATTTGAGATATTGCAAGGTTTGAGTCCCCGCGCACTTCCAGGCGGTGTATGCTCATGGAGACAGCCATCCGAAGACCATGCAATAGGGCCTCGTATTCGGCTGCGTTATTAGAGTATCTGTATAATATTTGGAGTACGTACTGGACGACGTCTCCAGTGGGGGACGTTAAAACGACGCCCGCTCCTAGTCCTGCCAGCATTTTGGAACCGTCAAAATACATGACCCAGTTGGAATATGTGCCATACTCTTTATGGAGTTCGGCCTTTGTCCATTCGGCGACGAAGTCAGCCAGTACTTGGGATTTAATGGCTCGACGCGGCTTGTATGTTATGTCGAATGGAAGGAGCTCAATGGCCCATTTGGCAATCCGGCCCATAGCATCGCGGTTGTTTATTATGTCATTGCGTGGTACTTCGGAAGCCACCGTGATCGAACACTCCTGGAAATAGTGTCGTTGCTTCCGGGATGCCATGAAGACCGCGTATGCTATATTTTGATAATGAGAGTACCGGGATTTGCATGGTGTGAGGACAGTTGATATGTAATATACTGGCTTCTGAAGCGGGAATTTGTGTCCGTCCTGTTCTCGTTCAATGACGAGCACGACGCTCACCACCTGGTGTGTTGCCGATATGTATAATAACATGGGTTCGCCGGCGTTCGGCGCGGCCAGGATTGGGTTTCTTGCCAGAAGGGTTTTTATTTCTTCCAGTCCGGCCGTTGCCGCATCCGTCCACTCGAAGTGATCGGTGCGCCTTAGAAGACGGTAGAGTGGCAATGCCTTTTCTCCCAATCTGGAGATAAAGTGGCTTAGAGCTGCCACGCAACCGGCGAGTTTTTGGACTTGTTTAAGGTTCGTGGGCATAGCCAATTGTGACAGAGCTCGAATTTTGGCTGGGTTTGCTTCAATTCCTCTATTGGAAACTATGAAGCCCAGTAGTTTTCCAGCGGGACGCCAAAAACACACTTTTCCGGATTGAGCTTGATGTCATATGCACGGAGGTTGTCGAATGTGAGACGTAAATCGTCTATGAGTGTTTGAACGTGTCTAGTTTTGATGACAACGTCGTCCACATATGCTTCAACCGTCTTGCCGATTTGTTTCTCCAGGCATGTTTGTGTTGGGGATCGTAGCAGAATTTTAAAATTTCCTACGCATCACCAAGATCCATCTATGGAGTATACTAGCAACAAGGGGAAAGGAGTGCATCTACATACCCTTGTAGATCGCGAGCGGAAGCGTTCAAGTGAACGGGGTTGATGGAGTCGTACTCGCCGTGATCCAAATCACCGATGACCGAGTGCCGAACGGACGGCACCTCCGCATTCAACACACGTATGGAGCAGCGACGTCACCTCCTTCTTGATCCAGCAAGGGGGAAGGAGAGGTTGATGGAGATCCAGCAGCACGACGGCGTGGTGGTGGAAGTAGCGGGGATCCCGGCAGGGCTTCGCCAAGCACAAGCGGGAGGGAGAGGTGTTGCAGGGGGACAGGGAGGCGCCAGGGGCTGTGTGGTGTTGCTGCCCTCCCTCCCCCCACTATTTATAGGGGTCCTGGGGGCGGCGCCGGCCACCCTTGAGATCCCATCTAAGGGGGGGCGGCCAAGGGGGTACCTTGCCCCCCAAGGCAAGTGGGGCGCCCCCCACCCCTAGGGTTTCCAACCCTAGGCGCAGGGGGAGGCCCAAGGGGGGAGCCCCAGCCCACTAAGGGCTGGTTCCCTTCCCACTTCAGCCCATGGGGCCCTCTGGGATGGGTGGCCCCAGCCGGTGGACCCCCGGGACCCTTCCGGTGGTCCTGGTACAATACCGATAACCCCCGAAACTTTCCCGGTGGCCGAAACTGGACTTCCTATATATAATTCTTCACCTCCGGACCATTCCGGAACTCCTCGTGACGTCCGGGATCTCATCCGGGACTCCGAACAACTTTTGGATTTCCGCATACTAATATCTCTACAACCCTAGCGTCACCGAACCTTAAGTGTGTAGACCCTACAGGTTCGGGAGACATGCAGACATGACCGAGACGCCTCTCCAGTCAATAACCAACAGCGGGATCTGGATACCCATGTTGACTCCCACATGTTCCACGATGATCTCATCGGATGAACCACGATGTCGAGGATTCAATCAATCCCGTATACAATTCCCTTTGTCAATCGGTACGTTACTTGCCCGAGATTCGATCGTCGGTATCCCAATACCTTGTTCAATCTCGTTACCGGCAAGTCACTTTACTCGTACCGTAATGCATGATCCCGTGGCTAACTCCTTAGTCACACTGAGCTCATTATGATGATGCATTACCGAGTGGGCCCAGAGATACCTCTCCGTCATACGGAGTGACAAATCCCAGTCTCGATCCGTGCCAACTCAACAGACACTTTCGGAGATACCCGTAGTGTACCTTTATAGTCACCCAGTTACGTTGTGACGTTTGGTACACCCAAAGCACTCCTACGGTATCCGGGAGTTGCACGATCTCATGGTCTAAGGAAATGATACTTGACATTGGAAAAGCTCTAGCAAACGAACTACACGATCTTTTGTGCTATGCTTAGGATTGGGTCTTGTCCATCACATCATTCTCCTAATGATGTGATCCCGTTATCAATGACATCCAATGTCCATAGTCAGGAAACCATGACTATCTGTTGATCAACGAGCTAGTCAACTAGAGGCTTACTAGGGACACGTTGTGGTCTATGTATTCACACATGTATTACGATTTCCGGATAACACAATTATAGCATGAACAATAGACAATTATCATGAACAAAGAAATATAATAATAACCATTTATTATTGCCTCTAGGGCATATTTCCAACAGTCTCCCACTTGCACTAGAGTCAATAATCTAGTTACATTGTGATGAATCGAACACCCATAGAGTTCTGGTGTTGATCATGTTTTGCTCTAGGGAGAGGTTTAGTCAACGGATCTGCTACATTCAGGTCCGTATGTACTTTACAAATATCTATGTCTCCATTTTGAACACTTTCACGAATGGAGTTGAAGCGACGCTTGATATGCCTGGTCTTCCTGTGAAACCTGGGCTCCTTGGCAAGGGCAATAGCTCCAGTGTTGTCACAGAAGAGAGTCATCGGGCCCGACGCATTGGGAATCACCCCTAGGTCGGTAATGAACTCCTTCATCCAGATTGCTTCTTGCGCTGCCTCTGAGGCTGCCATGTACTCCGCTTCACATGTAGATCCCGCCACGACGCTTTGCTTGCAACTGCACCAGCTTACTGCCCCTCCATTCAAAATATACACGTATCCGGTTTGTGACTTCGAGTCATCCAGATCTGTGTCGAAGCTAGCATCGACGTAACCCTTTACGACGAGCTCTTCGTCACCTCCATAAACGAGAAACATATCCTTAGTCCTCTTCAGGTACTTCAGGATATTCTTGACCGCTGTCCAGTGTTCCATGCCGGGATTACTTTGGTACCTTCCTACCAAACTTACGGCAAGGTTTACATCAGGTCTGGTACACAGCATGGCATACATAATAGACCCTATGGCCGAGGCATAGGGGATGACACTCATCTTTTCTCTATCTTCTGCCGTGGTCGGGCATTGAGCCGTGCTCAATTGCACACCTTGCAATACAGGCAAGAACCCCTTCTTGGACTGATCCATATTGAACTTCTTCAATATCTTGTCAAGGTACGTACTCTGTGAAAGACCAATGAGGCGTCTTGATCTATCTCTATAGATCTTGATGCCTAATATATAAGCAGCTTCTCCAAGGTCCTTCATTGAAAAACACTTATTCAAATAGGCCTTTATACTTTCCAAGAATTCTATATCATTTCCCATCAATAGTATGTCATCCACATATAATAAGAGAAATGCTACAGAGCTCCCACTCACTTTCTTGTAAACACAGGCTTCTCCATAAGTCTGTGTAAACCCAAACGCTTTGATCATCTCATCAAAACGAATGTTCCAACTCCGAGATGCTTGCACCAGCCCATAGATGGAGCGCTGGAGCTTGCATACCTTGTTAGCATTCTTAGGATCGACAAAACCTTCCGGCTGCATCATATACAATTCTTCCTTAAGAAAGCCGTTAAGGAATGCCGTTTTGACGTCCATTTGCCATATCTCATAATCATAGAATGCGGCAATTGCTAACATGATTCGGACGGACTTCAGCTTCGCTACGGGTGAGAAAGTCTCATCGTAGTCAACCCCTTGAACTTGTCGATAACCCTTAGCGACAAGTCGAGCCTTATAGATGGTCACATTACCATCCGCGTCTGTCTTCTTCTTAAAGATCCATTTATTTTCTATGGCTCGCCGATCATCGGGCAAGTCAGTCAAAGTCCATACTTCGTTTTCATACATGGATCCTATCTCGGATTTCATGGCTTCTAGCCATTTGTCGGAATCCGGGCCCGCCATCGCTTCTTCATAGTTCGAAGGTTCACCGTTGTCTAACAACATGATTTCCAGGACAGGGTTGCCGTACCACTCTGGTGCGGAACGTGTCCTTGTGGACCTACGAAGTTCAGCAGTAACTTGATCCGAAGCTTCATGATCATCATCATTAACTTCCTCCCCAGTCGGTGTAGGCACCACAGGAACATCTTCCCGCGCTGCGCTACTTTCCGGTTCGGAAGGGGTGACTATCACCTCATCAAGTTCCACTTTCCTCCCACTTAATTCTTTCGAGAGAAACTCTTTCTCCAGAAAGGACCCGTTCTTGGCAACAAAGATCTTGCCTTCGGATCTGAGGTAGAAGGTATACCCAATGGTTTCCTTAGGGTATCCTATGAAGACGCATTTTTCCGACTTGGGTTCGAGCTTTTCAGGTTGAAGTTTCTTGACATAAGCATCGCATCCCCAAACTTTTAGAAACGACAGCTTAGGTTTCTTCCCAAACCATAATTCATACGGTGTCGTCTCAACGGATTTCGACGGAGCCCTATTTAAAGTGAATGCGGCAGTCTCTAAAGCATAGCCCCAAAATGAGAGCGGTAGATCGGTAAGAGACATCATAGATCGCACCATATCCAATAGAGTGCGATTACGACGTTCGGACACACCATTTCGCTGAGGTGTTCCAGGCGGCGTGAGTTGTGAAACGATTCCACATTTCTTTAAGTGCGTACCAAATTCGTGACTTAAATATTCTCCACCACGATCTGATCGTAAGAACTTTATTTTCCTGTCACGTTGATTCTCAACCTCACTCTGAAATTCCTTGAACTTTTCAAAGGTTTCAGACTTGTGTTTCATTAGGTAGACATACCCATATCTACTTAAGTCATCAGTGAGAGTGAGAACATAACGATATCCTCCGCGAGCCTCAACACTCATTGGACCGCACACATCGGTATGTATGATTTCCAATAAGTTGGTTGCTCGCTCCATTGTTCCGGAGAACGGAGTCTTGGTCATCTTACCCATGAGGCATGGTTCGCACGTGTCAAATGATTCGTAATCAAGAGACTCCAAAAGTCCATCTGCATGGAGCTTCTTCATGCGCTTGACACCAATGTGACCAAGGCGGCAGTGCCACAAGTATGTGGGACTATCGTTATCAACTTTACATCTTTTGGTATTCACACTATGAATATGTGTAACATCACGTTCGAGATTCATCAAGAATAAACCATTGACCAGCGGGGCATGACCATAAAACATATCTCTCATATAAATAGAACAACCATTATTCTCGGATTTAAATGAGTAGCCATCTCGAATTAAACGAGATCCAGATACAATGTTCATGCTCAAAGCTGGCACTAAATAACAATTATTGAGGTTTAAAACTAATCCCGTAGGTAAATGTAGAGGCAGCGTGCCGACGGCGATCACATCGACCTTGGAACCATTCCCGACGCGCATCGTCACCTCGTCCTTCGCCAGTCTCCGTTTATTCCGCAGTTCCTGTTTTGAGTTACAAATATGAGCAACCGCACCGGTATCAAATACCCAGGAGCTACTACGAGTACTGGTAAGGTACACATCAATTACATGTATATCATATATACCTTTGGTGTTGCCGGCCTTCTTGTCCGCTAAGTATTTGGGGCAGTTCCGCTTCCAGTGACCACTTCCCTTGCAATAAAAGCACTCAGTCTCAAGCTTGGGTCCATTCTTTGACTTCTTCCCGGTAACTGGCTTACCGGGCGCGGCAACTCCCTTGCCGTCCTTCTTGAAGTTCTTCTTACCCTTGCCTTTCTTGAACTTAGTGGTTTTATTCACCATCAACACTTGATGTTCCTTTTTGATCTCCACCTCCGCTGATTTCAGCATTGAATATACCTCAGGAATGGTCTTTTCCATCCCCTGCATATTGAAGTTCATCACAAAGCTCTTGTAGCTCGGTGGAAGCGACTGAAGGATTCTGTCAATGACCGCGTCATCCGGGAGATTAACTCCCAGCTGAGACAAGCGGTTGTGTAACCCAGACATTCTGAGTATGTGCTCACTAACAGAACTATTTTCCTCCATTTTACAGCTGAAGAACTTGTCGGAGACTTCATATCTCTTGACCCGGGCATGAGCTTGGAAAACCATTTTCAGCTCTTCGAACATCTCATATGCTCCATGTTTCTCAAAACGCTTTTGGAGACCCGGTTCTAAGCTGTAAAGCATGCCGCACTGAACGAGGGAGTAATCATCAGCACGTGATTGCCAAGCGTTCATAACGTCTTGGTTTTCTGGGATGGGTGCTTCACCTAGCGGTGCTTCTAGGACATAATCTTTCTTGGCAGCTATGAGGATGATCCTCAGGTTCCGGACCCAGTCCGTATAGTTGCTGCCATCATCTTTCAGCTTGGTTTTCTCTAGGAACGCGTTGAAGTTGAGGACAACGTGGGCCATTTGATCTACAAGAAATATTGTAAAGATTTTAGACTAAGTTCATGATAATTAAGTTCATCTAATCAAATTATTCAATGAACTCCCACTCAGATAGACATCCCTCTAGTCATCTAAGTGAAACATGATCCGAGTTAACTAGGCCGTGTCCGATCATCACGTGAGACGGACTAGTCAAGATCGGTGAACATCTCCATGTTGATCGTATCTTCTATACGACTCATGCTCGACCTTTCGGTCTTCCGTGTTCCGAGGCCATGTCTGTACATGCTAGGCTCGTCAAGTCAACCTAAGTGTATTGCGTGTGTTCCGAGGCCATGTCTGTACATGCTAGGCTCGTCAACACCCGTTGTATGCGAACGTTAGAATCTATCACACCCGATCATCACGTGGTGCTTCGAAACAACGAACCTTCGCAACGGTGCACAGTTAGGGGGAACACTTTCTTGAAATTATTATAAGGGATCATCTTACTTACTACCGTCGTTCTAAGCAAATAAGATGCAAAACATGATAAACATCACATGCAATCAAATAGTGACATGATATGGCCAATATCATTTTGCTCCTTTGATCTCCATCTTCGGGGCGCCATGATCATCTTCGTCACCGGCATGACACCATGATCTCCATCATCATGATCTCCATCATTGTGTCTTCATGAAGTTGTCACGCCAACGATTACTTCTACTTCTATGGCTAACGCGTTTAGCAATAAAGTAAAGTAATTTACATGGCGTTATTCAATGACACGCAGGTCATACAAAAAATAAAGACAACTCCTATGGCTCCTGCCGGTTGTCATACTCATCGACATGCAAGTCGTGATTCCTATTACAAGAATATGATCAATCTCATACATCACATATATCATTCATCACATCTTCTGGCCATATCACATCACAAGGCACATGCTGCAAAAACAAGTTAGACGTCCTCTAATTGTTGTTGCAAGTTTTTACGTGGCTTGTATAGGTTTCTAGCAAGAACGTTTCTTACCTACGTAAAACCACAACGTGATATGCCAATTTCTATTTACCCTTCATAAGGACCCTTTTCATCGAATCCGTTCCGACTAAAGTGGGAGAGACAGACACCCGCTAGCCACCTTATGCAACTAGTGCATGTCAGTCGGTGGAACCTGTCTCACGTAAGCGTACGTGTAAGGTCGGTCCGGGCCGCTTCATCCCACAATACCGCCGAAACAAGATAAGACTAGTAGTGGCAAGAAAAATTGACAACATCTACGCCCACAACTGCTTTGTGTTCTACTCGTGCATAGTAACTACGCATAGGCCTGGCTCATGATGCCACTGTTGGGGATCGTAGCAGAATTTTAAAATTTCCTACGCATCACCAAGATCCATCTATGGAGTATACTAGCAACGAGGGGAAAGGAGTGCATCTACATACCCTTGTAGATCGCGAGCGGAAGCGTTCAAGTGAACGGGGTTGATGGAGTCGTACTCGCCGTGATCCAAATCACCGATGACCGAGTGCCGAACGGACGGCACCTCCGCGTTCAACACACGTACGGAGCAGAGACGTCTCCTCCTTCTTGATCCAGCAAAGGGGAAGGAGAGGTTGATGGAGATCCAGCAGCACGACGGCGTGGTGGTGGAAGTAGCGGGGATCCCGGCAGGGCTTCGCCAAGCACAAGCGGGAGGGAGAGGTGTTGCAGGGGGAGAGGGAGGCGCCAGGGGCTGTGGTGTTGCTGCCCTCCCTCCCCCCCCATATTTATAGGGGTCCTGGGGGGGCGCCGGCCACCCTGGAGATCCCATCTGAGGGGGGGCGGCGGCCAAGGGGGTGCCTTGCCCCCCAAGGCAAGTGGGGCGCCCCCCACCCCTAGGGTTTCCAACCCTAGGCGCAGGGGGAGGCCCAAGGGGGGGCGCCCCAGCCCACTAAGGGCTGGTTCCCTTCCCACTTCAGCCCATGGGGCCCTCCGGGATGGGTGGCCCCACCCGGTGGACCCCCGGGACCCTTTCGGTGGTCCCGGTACAATACCGATAACCCCCAAAACTTTCCCGGTGGCCGAAACTGGACTTCCTATATATAATTCTTCACCTCCGGACCATTCCGGAACTCCTCGTGACGTCCGGGATCTCATCCGGGACTCCTAACAACTTTCGGATTTCCGCATACTAATATCTCTACAACCCTAGCGTCACCGAACCTTAAGTGTGTAGACCCTACGGGTTCGGGAGACATGCAGACATGACCGAGACGCCTCTCCGGTCAATAACCAACAGCGGGATCTGGATACCCATGTTGGCTCCCACATGTTCCACGATGATCTCATCGGATGAACCACGATGTCGAGGATTCAATCAATCCCGTATACAATTCCCTTTGTCAATCGGTACGTTACTTGCCCGAGATTCGATCGTCGGTATCCCAAAACCTTGTTCAATATCGTTACCAGCAAGTCACTTTACTCGTACCGTAATGCATGATCCCGTGGCTAACTCCTTAGTCACAATGAGCTCATTATGATGATGCATTACCGAGTGGGCCCAGAGATACCTCTCCGTCATACGGAGTGACAAATCCCAGTCTCGATCCGTGCCAACTCAACAGACACTTTCGGAGATACCCGTAGTGTACCTTTATAGTCACCCAGTTACGTTGTGACGTTTGGTACACCCAAAGCACTCCTACGGTATCCGGGAGTTGCACGATCTCATGGTCTAAGGAAATGATACTTGACATTGGAAAAGCTCTAGCAAACGAACTACACAATCTTTTGTGCTATGCTTAGGATTGGGTCTTGTCCATCACATCATTCTCCTAATGATGTGATCCCGTTATCAATGACATCCAATGTCCATAGTCAGGAAACCATGACTATCTGTTGATCAACGAGCTAGTCAACTAGAGGCTTACTAGGGACACGTTGTGGTCTATGTATTCACACATGTATTACGATTTCCGGATAACACAATTGTAGCATGAACAATAGACAATTATCATGAACAAAGAAATATAATAATAACCATTTATTATTGCCTCTAGGGCATATTTCTAACAGTTTGGATCATGCGCTGATAGGTGGCGCCGGCATTTTTAAGCCCGAAGGGCATGGTGTTGGCAGAAAGGCCCATATGGGGTAATGAATGTCGTTGCGGCTTGATCTGACTCCTTCATCTTGATTTGATGGTATCCGGAATATGTGTCGAGGAAGCACAGTAAATCGTGTCCTGCGGTTGCATCAATAATCTGATCGATGCGAGGGAGAGGGAAGGGATCCTTAGGGCAGGCCTTATTGAGGTCTTTGAAATCGACGCACAGGCGCCAGGACTTATCTTTCTTTGGTACCATAACAAGGTTTGCTAGCTAGTCCGGGTGTTTTATTTCTCTAATGAATCCAGCTTCGATTAGCTTGGCTAGCTCCTCCCCCATAGCTTGGCGTTTGGGTTCGGAAAAGCACTGCAGTGCTTGTTTGACCGGTTTATATCCCTTCAGTATATTGAGGCTGTGTTCGGCCAACCTGCGTGGGATTCCTGGCATGTCAGAAGGGTGACAGGCGAATATATCCCAGTTCTCGCGCAGGAACTCTCGTAGTGCGGTGGCAACCGTTGGGTCTAGTTGTGCTCCAACAGATGCTGTCTTCTTGGGGTCCGTTGGATGGACCTAGAATTTGACTATTTCTTCCACCGGTTTGAAGGAGGTGGATTTGGGCCGTTTGTCTAGGATTACATCGTCCCTGTCCACCGTGGAGCGCAGCGCGGTTAGTTCTTCGGCCGCGAGGGCTTCAGATAATGCCTCCAGGGCCACTATTTTCGGCGCGGAGTGCTATGTCCGGATCACTGACGAGAGTGATTATGCTGTTGGGCCCGGGCATCTTAAGCTTCATGTACCCATAATGGGGTACAGCTTGGAAGCGTGTGAATGCATCTCACCCCAAGAGGGCGTGATATCCGCTGTTGAAAGGGGCCACTTGGAAGGTTATTTCTTCGGACCGATAATTCTCCGGCTTGCCGAATACCACGTCGAGTGTTATTTTTCCCGCACACCGCACCTCCCGGCCGGGAATTATTCCTCGGAAGGTCGTGCTGCTTTGCTCGATGCGGCTCCTGTCTATTTCCATCTTCTGGAGTGTATCTTCATAGATGAGGTTTAGTCCGCTGCCGCCGTCCATGAGAACCTTGGTGAGCCGAAAGCCGTCCATGATTGGACTGAGGACCAAGGCGGCTGGCGCTCGGACTGTCCTGTATTTTGGTTCGTCACCGGCATTAAAAGTTATGGCCGCGTCGTTCCAAGGGTTTATTGTTGCGATTTGACAGACTTCGGCAAGTTCGCGGAGTGCCCTTTTGCGCCTATTGTTTGAAGCGAATGTCTCGAAGACCGTCAGTACTTTGGGGTCATCGTCTTTTGGGGGGTGTTGTTCTGGGGTATTCTTGGTGAGGATATCCTCGCCGCTCTTAGCCACCTGCCGGAGTACCCAACATGCTCTAAGGCTGTGGGTTGGTATGTTATCCGGTGTTGCGTGTATTTTGCAGGGCCCATAGAGCCATCCTTCCAGAACGGTTCCGCGCCCCGTAATGGACTTATATTTCTTTACTATTGGTTCGGGCGTGCCACTAGGGTGTGCCCTTTTCGCCTGAGCAAGGGGTTGAGTGGAGACCGATGGTTCCCAACGGGCTGCCTGAGTTTTCCAGGCGCTTTCCATTGCGCTGTACTTCTATACGATAGTTGCCAAGTCGGCGAAGTGTAATATGCGACGGCGGTTGATGGCGTTGAGAATTCCCTCGTCCATGCAATTGTTGCGGAACGCTGAGATCGCCTCCTCCTCGCGGCAATCTTTGATCTTGTCCTTGACAAGAAGGAATCTGGCCCAGAAGTGGTGGACCGTTTCCTGAGACTGTTGTTGTATGCTCATGAGAGCCCTTATGTTAGGGTGGGTGGGTGGTTTTAAATCCGAACCCTGACCCAGTTTTGGATCCGGAGTCTGAAGGTCTTCCGAACTTAACAGATCGGGTTCTGGGATATCCACTGATTTCTTAGGCCCGTCGTCTGGTTCTATGTTCAGAGGGAAGGATGTATCTCCTCGCAGGTGGGTGTCCGGCTCCTCGAAATCGGAGATCCAGACATAGTCCATCCTCAGTATGGAGGAAGAGTGGTCGTCCCGCTCCTCGCCACCGCTATCTGGTGGGTGATCGGTGGAGATTTAATTTCTCTCTGATCGGGTTTAAGCGCAATTCGATCGTAGTCTACAGCGACCCCCAGGGCGGCGATGCGATCTAGGAGCACGTTTAAAGACGAAAGCTCTGCTGGATCCATCTTCTTGGAGTGTTCGGAGTTGATACGAGCGGGATTTTCGATGACCCGAGAGGTCATCGTCGGCTTAATGGCCGAACGGGCGGTCATGGTAAAGCCGCCCAGCCGGAGGGTTTGGCTTAGGGCCAGTGCTCCTCCGGAGGTGATATTGTCCTTGAGAACAAGGCGAGCCATCGATCGGATCTTCGGCGTCACAGTGGAACTCTCAATGAAAGCACCAATGTCGGTGTCAAAACCGGCGGATCTCCGGTAGGGGGTCCCGAACTGTGCGTCTAAGGTCTATGGTAGCAGGAGACAGGGGACACAATGTTTACCCAGGTTCGGGCTCTCTCTATGGAGGTAATACCCTACTTCCTGCTTGATTGATCTTGATGAATATGAGTATTACAAGAGTTGATCTACCACGAGATCGTAATGGCTAAAATCCTAGAAGTCTAGCCTGTATGATTATGATTGTCCCTACGAACTAAAGAGAAAGGAATCTTCATATCCGGACGCCAAGCTTGCGTTCTAGGCCAAGGAGAGTCCCATCCGGACACGGGTGAGAGTCTTCGGTCTTACATCTTCACAGCCCATCAGTCTGGCCCATGGTTAATAGGGCGGACCCCCGAGGACCCCTTAATCCAGGACTCCCTCAAGGACGACAAGGGCAAGGGCAAGGCGGTCTACTAGGGCAGCGTGCGACGCTTATTAGGTTTTTTATGTTTAGTTAATGTTTAAGTGGACTTTGGCTGGCGGTTGACCAGCCATTTATGTATAATTATGCTTTATGAAGTTTGTTTTAGCCACGTCGGCAAAAATGAATATGCTCCTGTTGGGTGCACGCGCCGACCCAAATGGAAAAACGGACACGGGCGTCCGCGCGGCCGATCCAAATGGACGAAAAGCGGACCAAGCGTCTGTTTGGGTCGTCCAGTTGGAGTTGCTCTTACAAACCGAATTCACTTGTTAGGAATCATGTCAACACACCTAAATAATGGAGTAGACCTAGCTGTAACAATTACCTCAATATATGATTTTTATGCCACAAATCAGTAAAAAAAGTGTTTTTGCAATACTTCCTTCATTCCAAAATAAAGTGTGCTCGCGCTTCCCGAGGTCCAATTTTGACCACAAATTTAACCAGCGAGACCAACTGCGGCGGGAGAAAAAAATATATAATTAAAAACTTCTTTTGAATACGAATTCACCGATATAACTTTTTCTCCCGTCGCAGTCGGTCTCGTTGGTTAAATTTATGGTCAAAGTTGAAACACGGAAATAGAGAAAGCATTATATTTTGAAACGAAGGGAGTACTAGCATGAAAAGCAGGCGAAATTGCGTTGGAGCACTCGGCGATGAACCCCACCGGAATCACGCCCGCTCAGTTGTCTCAAGATCTGCACTCACTATATTAGCCCCTAGGTATTGGCTTCATTTATCGCCTCGTATTCTCTCTTGTCTCACATTTACTCGAAGTGTTCAGAGATGCTTCTGACCACACCTACTAACGTCCAACTACCCACTAGTCCATTCAATGCAGACACGCTCCACTTCTTCCCAGCCATTTCATCCCATCTTCCATCGGCTTCCCCTCACCCCTACCATCGTTTCTTCATTGTTCTTTCATAGCTCAAACCGTCAAGACTTTGTTCGACCCTGGTCTCTCGATGGTCCTAACAACCATGTCAAGTTCAAGCACATCGCATGTCGGCCTCAATATCGCATCATCCACGTGTGCCAGACATGGATTATCAACTACTCCCTCTGTCCTAAAATATGTGACTCAACTTTGTATTGGCTTTAGTACAAAGTTGAGTCACTTATTTCGAAACGGAGAGAGTACTTTGTATTTTTTTTATTCTAAAGCATCGAACCTAGTTGCTATATGTTAAGAAACTTGTACAACCTACTATCAATGTTAATCTTAAATGTGTTTATGTGAATCTTTGGACGAATCAAACTATTTAATTACGAACCTTCAATCTGTATAGTGCATTTCGCCTGGCGACATGTCATAATGCGACGTGCATATTTATTATTACTGCCCCATCTACTTTCCCCAGCACCTACATCTTCACATACCATAGTTTACGTGGACATTGTTTTACACCCTACAATCAATACGTCATGCAAAAGTCGTCCCTGAAGTCTTTGTTTTGAAAACTTTACAGACCAATTAACACTATAAACCCACCACGCTGTCATATATTAAATGACAATGGACATGTAGGAACTGTTACGATGTAATTTCCTCGGGAAGGAACAAGAGCTGTGATGACCCTTTTTAATAGTATTTGTAAAAAAGTTTACTGCAATTAACACTATAAAGCAAAAGCAAGAGCTGTGATCACCCTTTTTAATAGTATTTGTAAAAAAGTTTTGACCTTATTTAGACTAAAGAACTGGGAGTTTTTGAATTTTTTTGCACACCGTTAACTTTTGAGCCCCCTTCATTTTCTTTCATGATTTGTCACTGCTCACATCGGTCCGTAGGACGCGTCCGCGCGTTCGTTTTCGAGTAAAACGGAAGCAAATCAGGGGGCTTTGTCCAAGTATGGACCTCGAGCATGCAAGACTCTGACACCCTCGCCCCACCCAAAATCACACCCGGAGCCCATATCCATCTTGTCCCCCTTGCTTTGCATCCGCTTCCTTTTTGGCCGATGCCGTTGTTGTACCACCCAGCCGCCTGTCAAGGCCTTGCCGGACCTCCACCGCTCCACCCGGTCCCCATGCCGCTTTGCCTATGTCGTTGTTCGACCTCTTGTCCGTTCACCGTGCAAGAATATCTGCCCTGCAGATGCTGTCCATGGGGTCACCACGTTCCACAAGTGTTTGATGAAATGTCTATGCTTAAATTTTGACGAGTGTTATGCGCCTCATACTTAGGCACGGAAACGTGCAACTACGGTTCACTGCACGCCAGAAAAATGAGTACCGGCCTCAGAGGCACTGACTCACATGCCGCGCCTAACAAGTTGACGTTTCCGAAGAGCATCTCACACCACCTAGGATATTACTCCCACCGTCCCATAATATAAGAGCGTTTTTGACACTGGTGTAGTGTAAAAGGGAGTAGTTGACAAGCATCAGTGCACGAAAGCGCGAGACGGTATGAGAATTTTGAAGAAGCATTTGGGAGCCTCCACCACCTAAATCCAGGTTGATCACGCCTTACGAGAAGGCACAACAGGCAGATGCCATGTCGTCGGAAGGTCGTCAGCCACGGTCAAATGCGTCTTCGCGTAAGACATCTTCACATATCTCTATTATTAAAGGAGAATGGAACGTCCTGATGGTTCAACCTCTTCGTTTAGGATCCACCTCGTTCACTCCCCGCCTCGTGCTCTCCTCCCACCGATTTTTTTAGCGTAAGTCAGGTTCCCGTAAAAAGACCATTCGGTTAAGCAAAGCGAAAGCACACGTACTCCCCCTCTGGAGAAAAACCAGCCGGTTGAAACCCACCACGCACGTCCGCACGCACGTCTCGCCTCTCTGTACAGCTTACCGCCTCACGCACCCACGTCTCCCGCTCCCTCTCCAATGCGTGTGGCGCTCGACGCTCCTAAGCCGCGCTTCCGCCGCTACCCCTGCCTGTGCCACCACCTCAAGCTTCCGCCACCGTGCAACGCCATCGATTTCCTCCGCTACGACGTCTTCTCGAGCGATTCTGGACACCGCGTCCTACCCTGCACCAACACCTCAAACTTCCGCCGCCGCACGGCGCCATCGATCTCCTCCGTTGCGACGTCTTCTCGGACAATTCTTGGCACCCGTGGACATCACGAACATGGGGACATCGACCCGTGGTCAATTCCCCTAGCCGCCTGCCACCATGGCCAGAGAGGAGCACCGTGGATGTACTTTGTCTCCCATGTGCCGGGGCGCGCAGCTGTACTTCCTCTCATGGATGAGCGCGGAGGGGTTGCGGCATATAGCCTCCAGCAACAACGATGGCGGCGGCAACGACACCATCCTCACCGGACGATTACACGTGGCGCAGCGGTGGTGTCCTCTAGCCTCCCCCACTTTCTTTGTCAACACCAACAACGAGGTGGAAGCTTCCCAAGGCGGCCATGGCGGCTTGCCCACGCCACCAGGCGATGTACCAAGATGGCATCGTTCACTCAGTTTTGCCCTGCAGTTCAATGTATTGATTCATATATTGTATTCTGCATGCAACCTGTTTGCCGATATGCCAGTGTGATATCGTTGATCTCCTAATCGATTTTCTCCGTGCATGTAGCTCTTAGATGGGCTGGTGTCTCTTCTTGGCATTAATCCTCTACCAACCTCCAACTTTGTCAAGCAAGGAAGCTACTGCTGCAAGATCAATTCTTCCATCAGTTGCGATGCGGAGAAGTCATCAAGGTTCGCTTACAGAGCTATCTGATCATACTTACTTGTATTTTTTTAACTCATCACAACTGATGCTTCTCTGTTACCATCGGTATCCTGGCTAGGATCAGGGACTCAGGGTCTACAATACCATCACAGTTGCCATCAGTATCAGTGCTGAGACCTCAATCAAGAGATAATGAGATTAAAGAAGCTTCATCATTCCAACAGGGTCTGCACACATTTACAAAAACAGAGTGATGTAAATGATTGGTAATTTTTTAAGAAAATAAGAACAATGTCTTGCGAAATGTGAGTGATCTTACTGATCCAATAACTGATCTTGCAAAATTATAGTAGACAAGAAATGATACTATTTTTGGTTTTCGACTTTAGGGAAGCCGAATATTTCTGCACAACAGGGCACGTATATGCAGTGGAATTATTACACCTTTCTTTCCTCAGGTTTAGCATTTAATCAAAAATCATATTTTAAATTAGAGCATGCGATTCTATTGTATCATTCATAGTTTAGTGAAGCAATCTCTTAATGTTCAAAATAACAAACAATTCTAAGATAGTTATTAATTTGGTTTAGATTGCATTTTGGAAGAAGTATGAAGATTTTGGGTAGAATTACACATGTGGTATACCATATAACAGGCAAAGCATTACACATGCTCTAATGGGCTAATATATTTTGTTGGACTTAAATATGCCATATTATTGATACTCTGGTTTCGAGGGCAACTAAGTGAACGTAAACTCTGACTCTGCTTTCGTACTAATATAGTACTATGAGTCACTTATGCTAGGAGTTAATAATGGGGATAATGAAAAGCAAGTTTTTTCTGCTACAAGATACACAACAAAAGTTACAGGCAAATCTTGATAATGCAGAGTGTCTCTCTTTGATAGGGTAGTGTGTGTTGTTGTCAGCCTGATCTTTATGCTGGTAGTCTTTTGTGGGTGCATCTATGCTGGGTTTGTCTGTTTGGTTGGTTTTATGCTGCCAAATTCTTTCATTTTGTTTTTAGTTTATCTTTTTTTGCTACACTTGGAGAGGACAAAAAAAATAATCTGGGTAAACTTGGTATGGTTGTTTTGTTTTTCTATGAGGAATGGAACGGGAGGAGGGGGCTGCTCCTGTTGATCAAAAAAATAAGTCCACGGAAGAGAAAAATTTTCTTGGTGCTGGGTGTACTCGATTATTTGTTTAAGGTGGGTCTAAATGGCCGGGTTTAAAATTAATGATATGGTAACATGCTTACACATAATTTATTTATTTCATATTAATGCCATCGTAGAAATCGGTAGAAAGAATTACCGAAAAAGGCTTTCGCCCCACTTTATATATAAAGCACCGAACCACAAGAAAGAATTAGAAGTACAAGAAAGGTATTTTATTCATTAGTCGTCGAATTATTGCAAGAACAATGGATGAATGAAATTATTTTACTACACAGTTCAGTGTTCATTCCTTCTAGATTAGGGCTTAGCAGGGTAGAAGAGTATTTTCACTACCTACGAGACAACTAATTATTTTCTTGTGCTTGATGATAGCATTGATGAGCGGATCCCACGGCGTGGCTCAGACGATGACCTTAGTACTACAGTCTACAGAAGGTTCCTCCCTACTCTGAACCTTCGTTGTATTGGTTAACATTAACTTTAGTTTCAATTTGGTTGAGTTGTTTGTTATTGCCCAAACATAGTCTGTTACCAAGTTTTGTTGCATATGTGCTGCTAATACCAGAAATTGTCACCGACGGCTGCATCTATGAAAGGTAGCATAACTGTGGTTGTTTTCTTCGAACCTGACATGACATCCATTTTGCATTGCTCTAATCATGTTTTGTGAATGCATTTTTTGGTTACAGAGACCAAATAGCTCATGGAGAAGGCAGAAACTCACTTTGGAGGACGAGTTCGAATGAGCCCTATATTTTGAATAGTGCCAAAAGGTATTTTCAATAGTGCCAAAAAGTCACTCATGGAGAAGGATGTTAACAAAGCGACAAAAGTTGCATAGATTGAAAAATCAAAGTTGAGACAACTGAATAAAGATGTAAATTAATACGCACCATGCATGTAATTTTTGCCAACAAATACATGAGAAGTACTCATAATAATCCAATAGTAATGCACTCTTATAGATTTGATGTATGCTTCTTCACTATGAATAATCACAAGCTCTTCAACTCATGTTTAGAAAAATCTTGCAAACAGAGAAAAGCCAGGCTTTCCTAAGGAATTTAGGTGTGGACCGACCTCAGACACCAACAACCTGCTCCCAGTATTCTCTTGCTTGGCTTTTTTGTCACCGACCATACAAGAGGTCCATCATATATAGTTGAAGTATTTTATCATTATAAAAGAACTATATTTTTTCTGATAAGATTTAGTGTTGCTTACTTTGATTATCATAGGAGTCATGCACAACATCATCATCAATATGAGATGCTCAGACCTGCTTTAGCTTTTGAGGCTGTTTAATATAATGTCCTTGTCATACCAAGAAGGATTTAGCTGAAGGTTTGTGACTGAGGAGAATGAACCGGTGATATTAACCTAAAGAGTTATTTGGCCACTGATGTCGCACAATGTCTTTATTTCGAAAACCATCACATACTGCTTTTGGTTAATAGATTTGTTTAGTACGAAATGCTTATTACATTTCTGTGAAGGACGATGGCAATATCATGATGAAAAACAATTTAACAATAATGTGTGATACGTTGTATTTTTTATGCACTGTTTGATCACTGGATTTGAAAAAACATCTATCTAATTATATGGCATTTGTAGAACGGAACGCCTCTTTGAAATGCTCTGCAAATGAAAACATACATGAATATGTTGATCCTCATCTTTTTCTATCTCAGCGGATGAAAGTACTATGCACAGCTAGAGGAAGACACCACCATTGCTCTCCATGTGTGGCTGCCAAATGCGAGGGACAAAACACCTCTTTGAAATGCTCTGCAAATGGAAACATACATGAATATGTTAATCCGCATCTTTTTGTGTCTCAATGGATAAAAGTACTATGCAGAGCTACAGGAAGACACCGCCGTTGCTCTTCGTGTGTGGCTGCCGAATGCGAGGTTACAGTTGCTGCATGGTCTCAATTCTTCATTTTCATCCATCGGCTCTGCTGTTGGGAACCTTGGTCAAGACAAATTTGTGAAGCCATGCATGGAAGTGGCAGCAAGGCATAGTCCAAATGTCACAACAGAAAGGAAGTGACAGTGTGTACTGGTAATAAAAAGGGAAGGGAGCCACCCCCTGTGTTTGTGACAGCATAGAATGAATAGTTTGTCTATATATTTGTGTTCTGTACAAATGAAAGGTTTGGGATTGGAATAAGTGAGTCACTAGGGTGCATGCTGATAGTAAGAGAGGTACGACTATACAATATAAAAAAATTCAGATTATGCGTTTATTTCTCTTTTCATGAAAATGATTGTAGTCCGTGGCAACGCACGGGCAGTCAACTAATATTGTTCTAAAGGGCTACATGGTGCGGCCGACCGGCGCCTAGCTCTGGCCAATAATCTATATCTATATCTATACCTACTATTAAAGCAAGGTGATATTCTTGGTTTCGTCCCGTTTAGAGTTTTTTTTACGCGCCGTTGATTATTTTTCTAATATGCGAGGTGGTACTAATTGATACAGCGCCAATTTTTCTTACAATGCGCTCTGGCCCAATAAACAATCAATGGTAGCCCGTTAAGTTTTAAAAAAGCCCTTTCGTACCTATTCTGGGTCATTGGGCCTTTGTCATGTTTGTCCATCCAAAAAAAAAGTCAATTCAATAGGATTCGAACACACAACCTGCAGTTCAGAAAAGAAGTCATGACCAACTCAGCTAGCTCACATTGTGCGTACAGCATAAGGTTGTTTCTTTATTAAATACTACTACATCGCCCTCTTAGGTAAAATCTATCCAATTTATATACACCATCTAAGGGATAATGACGCAGAAGTACGAAAGGGAAGAAAGGCTAATAAAGGAAAGAGAGGCTAATTAACTACACAGACATTTAAAATTAATAAGAAAGATTGATTGACGTAGAGGAAAGGAAATAAGGGAGCGAGAAATAAGCAACGACAGAGAGGCTAATAATATACCTTCTATATATGTGGTGGGCTGCTATTAAACGGATTTCAGAGGGCCAAACATTCTATATGTGTGTAACAAATTCATGACATTTGCCTAAAAAGCAGATTCATAGGATATCCTCAATAATTTAAAAAGGGGCATTCCTGAGACATGCATGTTGCATTTTTTTTTTGAATTTTTGATTGTTTTTGAGATAGCTAACCGCTTATTCCAAGCGGCATGCATGCTCCATATTTTAACGAGAAGGGTCACATTGTGATGCCCTTAATCAATGTATAATGGAAAAGGTAGCCAGAAGGGGACGTACGAAATGCGGAGCTAATGAGAATAATTCAAACTCAACTCCATGCATGTGCCGGGTTGAAAGTCTCAAGAAAAAGTTATCAACATGGTTTTTGGTGCCGATCATTTTAAATTGAATTTGATGTTTGTTTCTGTCCTTCACACACTGGTATTAAACTACTACAACGTAAAAGCGAGAATAAAATTATGTAGATGTGGTTGAGATCTCAAACGCGATCGTTCGCCAACTTGTGCATCTAGGCCATGCAATTCTTTATTATTTCCAGGCTTATGTGAAATGTCGGTCGTGTAGTGGACAATGTGACTATCATCAACGATGGTGACAAAGAAGAGAAGTGGTAACATGGATAGGGCGCAAGGGGTGAAATTTGTTTCTCCTGTTGCAACGCACGGGCTCTTTTGCTAGTATACTTTAAATGCCTGATTGTTAGGCGCGTATGTGGGGGTAGATCCCGAAATAAGTTTTTCTGGGGAAGGGGACGAGTACTGTGCTAATTAAGTTTCTTGAGTGGCCATTTAGTAAAAATAACACCACTAGTAGTCACGTTACTATTGCCACAAGTGACACATGCTCTCTCGTTGTCCTGTCCACGACCTTCATCCAAGCGCAGTATTGACTTTTTGAACTGCATATTCGTCCCTTATTTAACATCACCGTTGCCAGATGCAAGCAATGAAGGCCAGACTCTCGGTTTTCACCCAGTGATCGCACCTGGTACTTGGAATGCACCACCAAATCGGACCTGGTACTTGGAATGCACCGCCAAACCGAAAGTCGTCGCGTGTTGCATGCCACCACTTCTCGAAGAAGATGATGTTGCATGGAGGGGCCCGCCCACACACCATGATCACAAAAACCTAAAATCCAAACTATTCCACGGCAATATATGCCCGGACAGCCGCTCGCATGCATAACCTTGACATGGCATCACCACGCGACCAAAGCCATGCCTTTCGAACACGAACTGTTGCACCACACGGAGAGTCAAACATCATCATGAGAATTTCAACACCTCGCCCGCACGTGCTCCAAAGTCGTTGTGGTAGAGGTCGACGACATTCGGACGTGGCAACACGTAGCCGCACCTTCACAATTTCACACCGCTTCCATTGATGTTGCATCGCCGAGTTAGGCCGCCCCTAAACAGCTCCCGGACCACCACCGGCCACATCAAGGGAGGCACTGATCCGCCGCCAAGAGTCGCCGGCCAGGTCAGCGTACCCTGATATGCCGCAATGGGCGTCCGTGGCCGCACGCCATACCTCATGTACTTCCCACAAACATCATGGAAAGGGGCGCGGCCCCGCGCCCGAGAGCCAACCGCCGCCGCCGCCTGAGGAGAGGGAGTGCCTGACCACCACATCATTGGCATTTGCGCGAGCTTTGCCCGGGGAGTTCTTCGATGGCGGTAAGATGGGAGGAAGGGAGTGGTGGGTGAAGTATTCAGCGGGCTAGGGTTCTCCGTTTTGCCGGGCTAGGGCAACACGGGGTCTGGTTGCACGACCCAGTGGTATAAGACTATCTTCCAAGGATTTTCCACCGCATGAAAAGATTAGGCTGGTTTCTATTCGGCACCTTCTTCACCAGTTAACGTTCGTTAACCGGCACCTCAAGGCGTTCTGCATGGCCCAACCCATCTAAGCTTTGTAGCGAGACAGAGTTGTTCCCGGTTTTGAGAAGCTTCTCATCCGGGTTTTTTTCGTTTAGGTTATTCTGGTGTGGTTTTGTTTGTTTTTTCTTTTTAGTTTTTTTCTTTTATATTTTTCTTTTTCCTTGTTCCTTTTTTAAAATGAATGACCTTTTTTTGAAAACCAAAACTTTTCCTCAAATCCGTGTAATTTTATCAATTTTGTGATTTAAAAAAAAATATAAGATCTTTTTTCAAATTCGTGAACTTATTTTTTCAAATCGGTGAACTTGTTTCAATTCCGTGTTTTTTTTCAAAAACCCGCAATCTTTTTTCAAATTCATGAACTTTTTTTCAAAATTGATGAAATTTTTAAAATTGTTATTTTTTTAAATCAATGAACTTTTCCCAAATTGGTGATTTTTTCATACTTCATGAACATTTTCCAGTTTCCCCATCCTGTTTTCAAATTTGTGAACTTTTTTCATTTTTATGTTTTTTTTATTTTTTTACATACTTTTTTGTGAACTTTTCTCAAATTCGCAATTATTTTCAAAAATAGTTGTAAACTATTTTCAGATTTGCAAATTTTCTTAATTTTTATGAACTTAAATTCAGTGGTCAACCGGTCAATTGGTCAGCCAGCCAACCAGCGAGAATGAGCTAATTCGGCCCACTACGGCCACTAGCCCTCGCATTGGAGCCCCAAGTAGGTTAAGCGGCGCTGAGGGGCTTTTTTGCTTTGAGCAGGGGCGCTTAAAGAGTAGCATGAGGCGCCCCCTATCAGCTGAGACATATACGATCCTAAATTGAACCTTTTTTTTTAAATCCCAACTGAACTGTTCCATGCTCAAACCGCATAAGAACTCTGCACTTTAGAGCAACTCCAATACGCTGACCCAAACGGACGATGCTTTTTATCCGCATTTTGTCTGTTTGGATCGGCGGTTGCGTCCGCCCTTTTTTTGATTTGGGTCGGCAATGCCCAACGCCCGCGACCCATTTCATGTTGGCACACAAATTTAAAAAAGGCCCGCGGCTGTAGATCATGCCAGCGACCATGTCGTCGCCCAAAGTTCATGCCAGCACCATATGCCAGCGGCCGGCATACAATGCCAACTCCCAAAAAACACCACACAGTTCATGTTGGCGCACTTGCTAGCGGCCGACACACATGCCAGCACAGAAAAATAGAATGGAGTTCGACCACGCCATCGCGACCGTGGTCATGCCAGCACACTTGTCGGCATACAAAAAGGGATGGCGCCTCGAGAGGGAGTTCACTTGGGAGGAAATCGTCGAAGCTATCAACCACTCACCAAACAACCGCAACCCTGGCCCGGATGGCTTCACTAATGAGTTTTATAAAGTCTTTCACGGTGTTATTAAAACTGACTTGCAACTCTTCTTCTCCCAATTCTATCAGAATCAGCTGGACATGTCTGGCATTAACCTGGCTCACATCTCCCTCCTGCCCAAGAAGGAAACCCCGCTTGAGCTCAAGGACTTCAGGCCAATCTCTAGTACACAGCGTGCCCAAACTTGCAAGCAAAGTACTGACCAGGAGGCTTCAAACTCAGATCCCCGGTCTAATTCACTCCCTGCAATCCGGTTTTATCAAGGGTCGGGCCATTGTGGAAAACTTTGCTTTGGCTGCAGACATGATCCAAGCGGCACATAAAAGGAAGTTGCCCATGGTGGCCCTTAAGTTGGATTTTCAAAAAGCTTTCGACTACGTCAGTTGGTCATGCCTTCTCAGAGTTTTGTCTATCCGAGGTTTCCCTCAGCGTTGGATCAGTTGGATTGAGAATGCCTGCTGTCTATGGCAACCTCTCGCGTCATGTTGAATGGGGAGCTGGGTGACTCTTTTGCTAATAAGCGAGGCTTCAGACAGGGCGATTCCATCTCGCCGTATCTCTTCATTCTAGTGGCTGATGTTCTGCAACGCCTTTGCTACTCTGCTTTTGAAAATGGCAGTTTGATACACCCTCTTGGATCGGACAGGATGTTCCCAGTTCTGCAATACGCCGATGACAACCTGATCCTCTTCCATGGAAGCATGGAGCAAGCTACCATCATCAAGCAGATTCTATCTGATTTCTCTGGGTTGCAGATCAACTACCACAAGAGCACTCTCATCCCAATTTATATAGATAGCTCTACCACTGATGTGATCGTTGGTTTGTTTGGATGCCCAACCTCAAGTTTCCCTTGCACATACCTCGGCTTGCCCCTCTCTTTGCACAATGTTGGGCATGACTTGCTGCTACCAGTCATTCACAAGGTGGACAAGAGACTATCTGGCTGGCTGGCTACTCTCTTGTCTTGGGGCGGCAGGCTTACACTGATCAATTCGGTCCTGGCCAGCATTCCAAGTTACTTCATGACATGCTTCCGCTGGCCAAAGGAATCCATCCACAAGCTAGAGGGCTTGTTGAGATCGTTCTTATGGCAAGGCACGAGCACAACAAAAGGGGGCCAGTGTCTAGTTGCTTGGCATTTCGTCACCATAACGCGATCTGCTGGTGGCCTGGGTGTTAGAGATCTATCTGCGCACAATCAGGCTCTCCTGACCAAGTTTACAGCTTGGGTTCTTCAACACTCAAATGTTCCCTGCTATCAATGGTTTGCCCAACAATACTGCCACAATACTTTACCCAGGAGAAACTGCGTTCGGGACACTGCAATCTGGAATGGTTTTAAGCAGTCCATCACCATGATCCTCGCCTCTTCAAAATGCTCCTTGGGTTCTGGGAGGTTAATCTCTTTCTAGCATGATTGCTGGCTCCCGGTGGGACGTTTAAGCTCTGCCCTACCTACCTTATACA
Organism: Triticum aestivum; assembly: GCF_018294505.1. Classification (NCBI taxonomy): domain Eukaryota; kingdom Viridiplantae; phylum Streptophyta; class Magnoliopsida; order Poales; family Poaceae; genus Triticum; species Triticum aestivum. The sequence goes on from NC_057802.1 coordinate 105,611,224, forward strand.
CTTTTGCAAGAAACCAGGACTGCTCAGTGGCCTCTCAACGCTCTCAAGAGTTTTGGCACTTACAACTTCACCCCAACCTATCAGCCACGACCAACTATGAGTTACAACTCCTTCACTCACTCCTGGCTTCTGCCATGCCATCGCCAGATCGTCCAGACACCAGGTTTTCTGCCATCAATAACAAGTCTATCACTGCAGCTCACGTCTATGAGCTACTCACCTTCAGAGGAATGTCTTGTGTTTATAGTTCATGGGTTTGTGACCGGATCATTCCCGTCAAGCACCGTGTCTTCTTATGGCTCCTGTTCTGGGGCCGGCTCAACACTCGAGATAATATGATGAAGAAACACTGGACGTCTATCGTGACACACCAGGATTATGATATCCGTCCTGCTTCTGAATCTGCATCCCACCTGGTGCTACGTTGCTATCCGGCTTCAGTGATTTGGAACGTGTTCAACCTGAATGACCTTGCCTCCAGTTCTCTAGACCTCATAAGCTTTGTGGAGCAAGCTGAACAGCGTTGGTCGGCCACTAGTAAGTTTCACATTCTCTTTGCTGCCACCGCTGTCACCACATGGCACGCCTGGAATGACAGGGTTTTCAACTCTAAGAGATGGTCCTCGGCTTGTGTAAAACAGTCTGTGACACAGTTGCTTCATCTATGGCAAAGTAGGAGCTGTGAGCAAGATGACAACGATGCTATAGCCGCTTGGATACATTGCCTAGCTTAAGCTAGTTTCAGTTTAAGTTAGCTAGTTGTATATCTCTCTTCTCTCCCCCCTCTTACTTGTATCTCTCCAAACTGGCAGCTTATAACCAGGGCACCTTGGTGCTAAATATAAGCTTCATGTAATCGACCCCTCCGGTCCCCAGGCTTTGTTGCCTGTTTTGAAATATATAAGGTAGACCATATCTACCTTTCATTTCAAAAAAAGGATGGCGCTCGCCGCCATAGATCACTCGTCGTCGAACTTGAGCATGTCGGCCTTCATCTTCTCGAACCACGGCCTCTTCCTCGACGACACGGTGTTGAGGTCCACCTTCATGATCTCCACGCCCATCATCATGCTAGCGAGAGCCACTTCTTTCGCCCTGGTCTTGGCATTTGCGGCCTCGATCTCTAGCATCTTGGCTTGCTTCTCTGCCTCCATCTCAAGCCTCATTCTTTAGATCTCCATGAAGGCATTCATTTGCTCTTCCTTGTCTTGCCGGTGCTTCTCCTCCCTTGAGTCCTTCTTGGTCATCATGCCCTCCACGGTTGCGATCAAGGCGATCAACGCCATATCCCGCTTGTTCTCCTTCTTCGAGTTGGTCTTCCCTCGCGGCCGTGGCTTCTCGCCCTCCCCAACCTCCTCCACGGCTTTCTCCCCCCCCCCCACGCGCCATGATGACGACATATTGGGCCTTGAACTCCTCGTCTTTGATGACTCTCCAACAATGGGAGAGGTTGAGGGACTTGCCTTCGTGTTGGACCTTGAATGCCTCCAAATCTTTGAATGCCTACAAATGAAATGCATGCAAGCATAAACGGAACGAAAACAAAGAGGGGCGCATGCATGCATACCATGTCTTGCATGCCGATGCCGCTCACGGGGCGTGCCTTGATGCTCTCAAAAGTGGCACAAAACTTGTTGCACTCTTGTTGAATCACCTTCCATCGCTTCGAAATGGACACCCACTGATGAGACCCGAGTAGACGGCGAGTCGTTCGTTGGCCCAATCTTTCACAGTACACGAAAAACAACGACAAACCACGACAATTCTCGTAACAGCAGCAAACAAACGAAGAAGTAGACGAACGGCTCTTTGGATCAAGCAGGACGTCAGAAGACCAAAGTGCACAAAAACCAGCGTATAATCAATCACAGATCAATTCCACGCCAAGCAACTCTAGGATCCCTCGTGGATCAGCAAGCAAATATCTTTAGCGCAACCATAACGTTGCTTTTATGTATGTTATTCAACTCTCAAAACTCCCGTACAAAGGCCTAAGCCTGCCCATTATATAGGCGACGCGCACGCTGACCCCAAACGACCCTAACAAACCAATCTAGAAGCGGACTCTATCTCTTTCATATTTAAACTAATCAGAATTTAACTAATTAAGTATCCGGCACCTTTGATCACTAGAATCCAAACAAACCTGGAATAGGACTCACGACGTGAACTGCTACTAGAAAATAACCAATGGGACACTACGTTTTTTAACCCATACTACTTATCTACTCCGGCCACGGTTGATTACCATGGTGGGGTCCTGAAGTTTGGCTTGATTTCTTGTGTAACGACAAGTTTAACTGAAACTTCTCCAATGAAAATACTTGGCGCTTCCTCTCCTAGATTTGCCAAACTGTAATAATTAGAAGAAGTTGCCTCCTGTTCTTCCTTCGTGAAAGCACATGGAATAAGACCCAGTATACTTGCAGTTTCCCTCTCCTTTAGTGTTTTCTTCTTCTCACTTAGCAAATTATGTGCCTGCAAAAAAGTAGTAACTACAGAACTAGCACAACTTTGTAATGGCACAACAACAGCATCTGTGTTCACATCATCCCCTCCCCCTTCAAAGGAAACCGTCCTCGGTTTCAGGGCAGTCTTTCCAACCTTCCTCTTCGATGCAACATGTCCATCCACCTTGATTGCGTTGTCAAACATTGGTCGTAGCACACACCGCTTTCCAGCAGCCCAAAATGAATAAGTGTTTGTCCGACCTTCATGTGTAGCACTATGATCATACTGCCATGGTCTTCCCAATAACAAGTGACATGCATCCATCGGTATGACATCGCATATTACCATATCAGTATAATCACCGACAGAGAATTTGACGCGCCCTTATGAGTGACCTTGAGCTTTTCGGTATGGTACATCCACTCGACACGGTGGGGCTGCGGGTGCTTCCATGCAGGCAACCCCAAAGCATCAACTAACCCTTTACTGACTGCATTGGTGTAGCTTCCACCATCTATTATTAGTTTGCAGTTGGTGTTGTTGATCTTACACTCAGACTGGAAAATATTCCATCGCTGCCCCTTATCCTGAATACGGTCTTCTTTCACTCGTTGCACCATTAATGATGGGTATGCTTCGGCAGCTTCAAAACTCACAGTCACTTTTTCATCATCTTCAGATTTCTCGCTAGTTGTGTCATTATTTTTTTCTCCATCACTCATGGACATGTATCCTTCTTGTGCTGAAATTTTTGCGGTTGTTATTCAATCAAGTGAGGAAGAGGTCAACTCAAAACCGAGGACGGTTTTGTTTCAAGGGGGAGAGGATGATACGACCCGTTGTAGTATACACACTAAGGTCGTTGATATTTCACCAGAAGCCGGTTGTGTTCAAAAATACGCTGCCTTTACACTGGAGTATCTACGGCCAAGTTACAAAAATGAACATACAATAGTAGATAGATGCATGCATGCTGAAGCGTTGCAAGCTATGTGCAACAGGAGAGAAGAGAAGTATGTTCAGGTTGAGATGATAATTGCTTCGGCGTTAGACTTTCATGCGTTAAGAGGAAACCAAGCAAAGGAATACTTTAATTATCTTGGTAAGCCTCATTTAGATGGAGGAATTAAGGAGTCTACGATGGATCTTGTTTGTTGGCTTGGCAGGAATAGTTGCCGCGTGAGAAACAAGTACATAAAATATTTTATAGTTCTTTTCTTACCATGGAAGGAACGTGTGTGGAAGGGATGCTTGATACGTGATCAATTCTCCTTGCAAGAATGCGGTTGGGGTCCACCTGTAGAAGACATCATGATGGTACACTCATTTACATAATAAAGTCTGATTTTTTTTAGGGTGGGTCGTTCGGTTGTAAAGGTTATCTTGCTAATCTATAAAGCAAGAAATATATTAGACAGTTAAGGGTCCAAATACTTTTGTATACGTACGAAGAGTTTTTGTTGGTTAGTCAGCATGTTTTCCAAGCTATGTCACTTGGGTCGGCTCTTAAAGCCTAGGGTGTGCGTCATGTAAGACAGGTTATATTTTTATGAAATAGACAGATGTGTTTTTGAAGGTAGATACCCGTATCAAATTTTGGAGGGATCTTTAGAAAACCTCTTTGTTGCGATTTCTTTGTAGAAATTGTATTACGCGTGAGGTGCCGTCGTCCAGATTGTTTCTCTCGTGCTAAGCCGCAAGGTTCAAACCCTCTACTTCGTGTACATCGCGTGCGCGGGCGAGAGGCTACTGCTGTTTGAAGGAGGAGTGTCGTGAAAGATTGGGCCGCAACAACCGATCAAATCTTGCCACGAGGTTCGGTCTTCATCAGGTGGTATTCAGAGCATCAGGTTGTTCACGACACTATGGAGAAGATGGCGAACGCATCGTTATTCAGTAAGTTAAGCTATGGATTTCAGTTGGAGGAGGAAGGTCGATGGGATGGGCTTTTTCATACTCGTGTTGTGGTACAGGAGAGATCTTGTGCCATGACAATTGACCACATGAGTTTGATCAACGCTGCAAGCATCGAGATGGTGGAGAAGCTAGATCTACCAATGACACCACGAGCACAACCATACTTGTTTCGTTGGGGTCATGAAGAGCTCAGTGTCACACATCAAACAAAGGTACCGTTTTTGCTAGGAAAATATTTTTGCACGGTTTTGTGTGACGTGATTCCGGCATCGATGGTTTCATGTCACTTATTGTTGGGAAAGCCATGGTACAAAGAGCATGATGTTGTATGATTGTCAAACGCACATATATATACCGTCAAGAAGGGTAAGAAGTACGATCTCGTGCCCATGGGTCTGGATCGTTTTATTGCTTGGAGGGAAGAACATCTTGAGAAGATAAGAGAGCAAAAAGAAGAAGGCGAGAAGAAGGTCGAAGGTGCTAAAAATTTGACGGTCATCGTTCAATCTGCACATGAACATATTACTGAAGAGATTGACTCGAAACCGAGGACGGTTTCTCTTCAAGAAGGAGAGGACGATGCGGCCACGTTTAATGTTAGTGTTCTCACTATTTATAAAAGTTTTCCACAGGTCAATGAATTAGAGCGCAGAGATTTATACATGCCAAAATACAATAGTTTTGATGAGAACTACCATGAGAAGGTTGCACGCCTAGTTGAAGTCATGTGCATGCATTCTAGTTGGTTGCATGGTACGGATCAAGCAAAGAAAGGTCGGCTACATGCATGCATGCCAGTTTGCCAGGGAAACAAATTACTAGAAAGGCAATATACACGGGACTCCTACAAGTATGAATCATTAAGTGATGAAGCTAATTCTTTTTCTGAGATCCTGAGAGCACCAGCACAGATATTGCGTCAAGAAATTTGGGAAGCAAACACATATATATTAATCAGAAGGAAATCAAAGATTGCATCGGTTGTTAAAAATAGAGACCGGAATTACTACTACTTCTGTTGGGGTCGACCACCAGTAAAGATTACGAGCATCAGGAAGTTACTCACGTGGAATTTTACATGTTTACAGGAGATTGGATGGGGCCCACCAAGCTTGCCGATCCCGGAGTTAGTTTAAACTAAGAAAGAGTCTACAAATTAGGAAACATGTGTACGTGTGTCTTTTGGAACCTTTTAGGTATGCGTGTGTTTCAAGTTGGCTACTTCTATAAAGCCTAGGTGTGCGTCGTTGTAAAGGGGGCAGGTTATATTTTGATAATAAACACAATGTGTTTTTAGGGTAATACCCGTATTGAGTTTTGGAGGAAGCTGTCTAAAAATCCCTAAGTTTTGGAGGAAGCTTTAGAAAATCTCTATGTTGCGATTTCTCTGTGAGGAAATTGTTTTGCGCGTGAGTACCGTCATCGAGATTGGTTTTCTCGTGCTGAGCCGCAAGGTTCAAACCCTCTATTTCGTGTACATCGCGTGCGCGGGCGAGAGGTTATTGCTGCTGCTGGTGGTGTGTCGTGAAAGATCGGGCCGCAACAACAGATCGGATCTCATCACGAGGTTCGGTCTTCATCACCCACCCGCGCGTGCTTTGCATTTGGTACGGCGGAAACTTCTTGCGTTCATGGAACTCACGATGGACACGAGTCCAAAAGTTTGTTGCTCGACGCTGACCTTGGGGTCTTGCCCAATGTCCCTCCAACACTCAAAAAGGAGCTTGTCCTCGGTGGCCGTGTATGCCTTCGTCCGCTTGCTCTTGCGCTTCGGCTTCACCCCGGCGGCTTGGTTGGCGAGCCCGTCCTCGAACAAAGGCTCCCCGTCGATGTCCAACTCATCCTCTTCCTCGAGACCGTAGTCCTTCGGAAACTCGTGGTCGAGCGGGAAGCCATCCAAGTCCAGGCCGACCTGATCTTGCATGAAGTCGTCCTGCATGCCAGCTTGATCATAGGCCAATGGCGTGAATGACCCTCGGTCGTCCTGGTTTTGGGTCTCCTCGGGATCGTAGCCAGCCGCGGCGGCACCGCCAGTGGCCGCCGTATCACTTTCGAAGATGATGCTCTGCATGAAACGGTTGGTCGTCTCGTCGTCGCCGGTCGCTGGCATTCTGTCTAACAGCTTGCGGGCGCCGGGGAGCATGTCGGCGATCTCCCGCGCGAATTTCCTCGCGCCCTCCGGATGATGATCCACCGGCCACCGGCATGGCGTTGAGGTCGATGGGCGCGAGCGCGGGCGTGGAAGGCGCCACCATGCTCACCTCTGGCGAGCATTCCCCAGAGAGTCGGGAGGCTTGCGGGTAGACGTGGAAGCCGGGAATCGGGTAAGTCGTCGACGTGTGGGGCTACTCTGGCGGCACCATCCGAGGAACACGGACGAGACGGTGCTGGTCGCGGCCACGGCGGCGTTGACGAGCCCATGCTGGCTAGGGTTTAACCCTAGGTAGATCAACGCCTCCCTTGTTGCCGCCACCACACGGGCGACGGTGTCCTCCTGTTGCGCGGCGGTGGCTATGGCGGCGACGGCCGCTGCTTCGTCCCTTCCTCCGCCGCGTGCCTCCGGCCCTTTCTCTTCGCCGACTCCATGGCCAGCTCCTCGGGCGTCAGCTGCTTCTTCTTCTTGGGCGCGGCGGCTGTCTTGCGTGGGGCGCGGGGCTTGCCTTTGCCGGAGGGGACGAACGTGATGCCGGACGAGGCGAGGGAGGCGAGGCCGGCGGCGGCATCGAGGTTGTCGTCCATGACAAGCGGCCGGGAGCGCGCGCGAGCGGAAGGGTTTTTGGGAAGTGGAGGGAAATGGTGGAGGCTTTGCTACTCACTGGCGGCCCAGAAGTAGTTGGCCCACGGCGCGCGTCCGTCTTGTGTCGACACAAATGAAACTTAAAATTGGCCGGGAATAGGTTGGAAGGCGGACGAAAAACAGACGCGCGTCCGTTTAAATCGGTGCATTGAGCCGATTTGTCTGTCCGCCGTGATTCAAAGAAACACGTGAGGACAAAATGGGTCGCCGCTTTGGATTGCTGCTCATACTCTCTCCGTAGCGCTTTTGACACTAGAGTACGATATTTTGACAGGCAGTAGATACGTGACCAGTTTCGGAGCACATTTCCTTTGCTGACTGTCCACTGTTTTTTTGGATGGTCAGATTTCCAAGTGACCAAGTCCAAAGAAGACTGATCCCGTTCATACTAGTGCAAGAACCGAGCTGTCTTTACTGAAGTGACAAGTCATGGTAGCAGGTACTCGTAGGCTCGTAGTAGCCTTTTTGCTTGGCACGGTGCCGGAGTAAAGACATACTGTACTGTATTAGTAGGCGCCCCTGCCATGCAGAAGCAGGCTGCCTCCTATGTTCTTCTTCCTTCCATAAGAAGGAGCTCCTATCCATCCATCCACACCAGCGACTCAAACTCAAATCTGTGACGCCCCGAAGGAACCTTGATGAGCGCCCTAGGCTCGACGGAGATGCGCGCAGCTCGAGGGGCGGCACGACCAGCGAGCGGACCCTCTGGCGCAGCGTCGGCTCGCGGAGCTCGGCGAGGCGGCGGCCGTGCGGGTGCTGCAGAGGATCGGGCGGTCCAGGCAGCCGGTGCAGAATCTGTCCGCCTACATCCAGTGGATGATGAAGCACGAGTCAGAGGAGCGCGCCGCCGCCGGCGGCTCCGTGCCGTCACAGCGAGGAGGTGCGAACACTGCCTCTCTCTCTCTCTCTCTCTCTCTCTCTCTCTCTCTCTCTCTCTCTCTTCCTCTGCTTGTGTGTTGGATGGTTGATTTTTATTTGCTTAATCAAGAACTGGGTTAGTACGAGTAGGACTACCGGTGCAAGGCATTGCGATTTTCTTCTTCTTTCAAGAACCGGTCGCTCGGTTTCGGGAGTCGAACGATCGATTTGGATAGAACTAGAAATAGCTTGATTTGGCTGAGAGGAGTAAGGAGTAAGCAGAAGCAGAAGGAGACGAGGAAATGGGAGAAGGAAGAGAAGGCCGTGGATGAACTGTGTCTCTTTTTCACTATATACTACTAGTACTAGTACATTTGTTTTAGTTTTGTACTAACTGGAGCAGTAGTTCTCACTACGGGGATTCGGGGAAGGTTTTGAGTTTTTTGTTTGGCAAAAGAAAGACTAGTGAAGATGGAGTAGGGAATCCATTCGTCATCCGGCAGAAGATAGGCCCGGCTGTAGAGATCCTCTGCAGTACTGTACGGTGCTGTAGTGTGGATGCCATGTGGGGCAGCACCATACAGTACTGCAGAGGATCCTAAGGTGTGCTCTTGGAACATTAGGTTAGCGGGGTGTGGCTGTGGCTGTGGCGGCGGGGTTAGGGGAGCCGGCGGCGCCGAGCTCTTGGCAGTTGTGAGGACGAGGAAGCAGGGAGGGGGTGCAGAGAAGCAGTTGGTGAGTACAGCGCAGAAGAGGGAGGGCCGGGTGAGATTCCGTTTGTATTAGCGTCGCGTGGTAGCGCGCGTCTCCTTCATCTTTTACTTGAGCTGTAACCGAGGCTTCCAGTTCAGTTCAAGCATGATGTTCCTTCTTGTTCCTCTTTGTCTGTCAAGCCCTACAGAAAGTTACGTGATTTCGGAGCATGATGTTCCTCTTTGATCCGTGTGTGTGGTGTGGCTATTTATTAAGAGAGTACCAGTATACACCTCACATTATGCCAATTTACACTTCTCCCCGAACGTCACATTCAAGTTAATTTTCTTTCTTTCTAATCGTCTGAATTCATGATCAAGCAGGTGATGCTGTATTGGGGACGGTGAATCATCACATTCACATTTCCTTGGGTCTCCCAACCCATGCCACGATCAATGCCGGGAGCCCTGCCCGATCGACGCATTACAGTTTGCAGCTGCCAGGAAGCTCTGGCCATGGCCTTGCGTCTGGGCCGCAGCATCAGGCGGGGATCGAGAGCCCGGCCCGGCATGCCATTGCTTCACCTACAAGAACGGTGTCCTCCCCAAGCCCCGTGAGGAACATCGTAAAATCTCTGCATCAGTTGGCACTAGGAGGCCTACCGAGAAACGTAGGGGCTGAACTCGATACACAGCCGACACCGGCGCGCATGATGCAAGCAGACCTTTCTCTTGTCAATGCAAACACATCAAAGGCAACAGCGAACCTGCACATGACCACGATGGCGCTTGGGGAGCTAGAGTTCAACGAGGTTTTCTTGATATATGTGTACCTTGGCCGGTAAATCTCGTTTAGTCCTTCCTGCTTCCAGCTTTTGCAAATTATGTTCTGGGTGAGTGTTATATTTTTGCTAACCTGTCCTGCCTTTCTTTTATAGCAACAAGATAGAAGATGTGTGTGAGTTACGAGAAGATTATATTAGGTCACTGCCTTCACTTTCAATGAAAGATTTTGAACCAGAAATTTGGCACAGATTTGGTCACAAGTTTGTAGCCGAATCAGATAGAAGGAGGGTTGTACTATATTTGAACTTGCTCTTGTTCATTACTATCTGTTATATTTGCTCATGGCTGCAGCCAACATATAATATTTTTTAGTAGCTTATGATTTCTCAGGTTTCAAGTTCATAATCTGGAACATAGACATTTGTAGGATTTTCTTCCCATGATGTTCCACATATTTAATTTTGTCAAATACTAGTATTGTTTGGTTAATTTACTTGATACCCAAGAATAGGATCACTAACTACTGCTAGTACCAAGCTGTCATCTCTATATGAAGAACTGATATTAGGATCACAAGTTTTCACTTTGCACTACTGCACCAGGTATTTTCTTCCCAAGTTTCGACAAAAGTACATTTTGCTTACCAAATATATCTATGTTTCATGAAAACACAATTTTATGAAATTTCTAGGGAAGAAAAATAAATCAACAGTATAATTATAACCCTTGTCACAGCTTGAATAATGTTCCTATCTGCAAGCTATTATGCATGTCCCGCAACTTGCTGTAGATTCAACTAGTAGTATATGTATACCCCAGTGTTGATTACTATCTGAATGTGAAATTTGTCGTCCCTGTTCAGATAAGTCAAGTATATTTGCTGCCTACCCCAACTTGTTTGGGACTAAAGGCTTTGTTGTTGTTGTATGTTTTTTGTTTTCAGTATAGTACGTGCACTTGTCTTATGGAATTGTTGTTCAACTGATACTTGCAGAACCTTGACTGGGGGGATTCAAGTAAGGCAAGAGTGTATCATTGCTGTTTGGAGATAGCAGATGGCTCCGTAGTTACCATCTTTAAGGTTTAAAAGTTCCCTAGTCTTCCTGTCGTGGAAATTTTTATATTTACTCTTTCCTCTGATATTTTCATATCTCCTAGTGGAATATTTCATTGGTGCCCTGTTAAACATCATCATGTCACGCATCATGTCACGATGACTTGTGTCACGTAGCTTCGGCAGGAGGTAGTTAGGAGATAGTTTAGATTCTCTCTAAACCGCATGTACTTATCTCTATCTCTTATCTCTTCCTTGTCCTCAAGATGTAATCTCTCCAAACTACTTGTATGCATATCCAGGGATAAGCCCCTGTCTATATAACACGCAGGCGCGACCCCGATCAGGGTACGACGCTTCACGCCTTTCGCACATGGTATACAGAGCCCCTTTTCGTCATCACGTCTAGTTCGCTAGGGTTTTCCTACCACCAAAGCTCGCCGCCATGTCCTCCTCTGCCGCAGCCAACTCCAACCTCTCCGGTCAAGTTACCGAGAGGCTATCCCGCACCAACTATGTTCTCTGGCGCACCCAGATAACCCCGCAGATCAGAGGAGCCGGCTTCTTCGGATACGTGGATGGAACCACACCGGAGCCGGCCAAGCACGTCGTCACCAAGGACAAGGATGGGAAAGAAGAGACGATTCCCAATCCCCTCCACTCGGTTTGGATCCGAGAAGATCAATAGGTATTGGGCTATCAGTTGAACAATCTGACAAAGAAGTACTAGTGCAGGTCACATCCATCGATCATGCACATGAGCTCTGGGCGGCACTAGCAGGGATGTTTTCCTCGCAGTCGCTGTCTAGGGTAAACAACATCCGCATCGCGCTCTCTCATGCTCAGAAGGGAACGCAGTCCGTGGCGACGTACTTCGCATATATGCGGTCGCTCGCGGACGAACTTGCTGCTGCGGGCAAGCCTCTTCAAGACGGCGAGCTAGTCTCCTACATCCGCGCCGGCCTCGACATGGAGTACCTGCCCCTCGTCTCCGCCCTCGACGCGCGCACACAGCCGGTCACCATCGACGAGCTCTTCTCCCAGATGAGCAACTTCGACCAGCGTGTTGTGCTCTTCCAGGGGAACGGCGGCTTCAAGTCGTCGGCCAATGCTGCCACTCGCGGCCGTGGTGGTGGCGGCGGCGGCGGATCACGCTACCGCGGCCCACCGCGGAAGGGAAAAACCAGCAACGGCGGCAACTTCAACAGCAACCCCCGCGGCCCCGGCAACAACAACGGCAGTGGGCGGCCCTCCTACACCAACTCCAAGGGCCGTCGCAACTCCCCCAAGTCACGCCCTGACACCATTCGGTGTCAAATCTGTTGAAAACCGGGGCACTCAGCAAAGGATTGCTGGTATCGCTTCGAAGAGGATGAAGACTCCTCCCAAGATGAGAAAGTTGCTGGCGGGGCAGAGGCCTCGTATGGGGTCGACACCAACTGGTATGTTGACAGTGGTGCTACAAACCACATCACCGGCGAGTTAGAGAAGGTCACCATGAGGGAGAAATACCGTGGCCCGGAGCAAGTCCACGCCGCAAATGGAGAAGGTATGAGAATTAGTCATATTGGTCACTCAATTATTAAAACCCCTCACCGAAAAATCCATCTTAGAAAAATATTGCATGTCCCTAGAGCTTCCATGAATCTCCTTTCAGTTCATCGCATTGCCATTGATAACCATGTCTTTCTTGAGTTTCACCCCTATTTCTTTTTGATTCGAGATCAGGTCACGAAGAAAATCCTCTATCGAGGTAGATGCGTTCGAGGGCTATATCCGTTGATTCCCGAGCTTAGGAGATTCAATAAAACAACATGTGTTGTCACCAAGTTATCTTCAACCCGGTGGCATGATCGTCTAGGGCATGCATCTTTTTCTTTAGTAGAACGAGTGCTTAGGAAAAATAAGCTCCCATATGTTGGAGAGCGTAATGTTGAAACAGTTTGTGATTCTTGCCAAAGAGCTAAAAGTCATCAGTTGCCATATCCTGTTTCTATGAGTGTTTCTACTAAACCATTGCAACTTATTTTCTCTGATGTTTGGGGTCGTGCCCCCTTTTCTGTGGGTAGACACACTTATTACGTAAGTTTTATTGATGACTATAGTAAATTCTCTTGAATCTATCTACTTAAAAAACGATCCGATGTTTTTCCAGTCTTTCAAAATTTCCAAGCACTCGTTGAACGAAAATTCGATAGCAAGATCATTGCTGTCCAATCCGATTGGGGAGGGGAATACGAAAAATTGAATTCCTTCTTCCAAAAACTTGGTATTTCTCACCACGTGTCATGCCCACATGCTCACCAACAGAACGGGTCTGCTGAATGCAAACACCGTCATATCGTAGAGGTTGGTCTCTCTCTTTTAGCCGGCGCATCCATGCCCTTGAAATTCTGGGATGAGGCTTTCCTCACAGCCGTGCACATCATAAACATGTTACCTAGTTGTGTCATTAATAATGAAACGCCTATGGAACGTCTTCTTCATACTAAACCCGACTACACCACTCTTCGCGTGTTTGGGTGTGCCTGTTGGCCAAATTTGCGCCCATACAACAAGCGTAAGCTCATGTTTCGGTCAAAACAGTGTGTCTTCATAGGGTATAGTGCTCAACACAAAGGTGTCAAATGCCTTGATGTCTCTACTGGCCGAGTATATATTTCTCGTGATGTAGTCTTTGATGAAACAAAATTTCCGTTTTCTGATCTACATCCTAATGTCGGCGCTCTTCTACGTCAAGGAATTCTTCTTCTCCCATCTCACCTAACCGGCGCAGACCCACGGGGAAATAATTGTGATGATACAATATTGACTGACCCTCATAACACCAGTTTGGCTGAGCTTTGTTGTGGAACAGGACAAGAAAATGGCGAAGAAACCGTGCAAAACGGTGAAGAAATCACCCTAAACAGGCAGTATTTCATGTGTCCAGCACCAGGGAGCATATCCCTCTCGGGATCGTCACCGCCGCAGACTGCTGCGCAATCTTCTGCGGATCCGTGCCGCCGCAGGAAACCTGCGCCTCGGGTTTAGCGCCAGCAGACAGCAGCGACCGTGCGGGCGCACCAGGCGACAACCGCGCTAGCAGCGGCGGTCCCGCATCCGCCACGCGGGCTTCTCCCGTTCGTCAAGCAGCGGACACCGGGCCGCGCTAATCAGCACCGGCCACTGGGTCGCCCCTGAGTCGGTGGCCCACGGGAGTGGACCGCTACTATGCGCGCCGTTCCACGAGCCACTCCACCGGTCGGCCTGATCCCCTCATCGGCTCGGGATCCAGCGCAGATCCTTGTCGGCCGGTGTCATCACCGCCCCCTAACGAGCCGCTGGCAGGGGCCGGGTCCCGGATCTTCTGCGCCGGGTCACGTGTCCTCTTCATCAGCTGAAGCCGCAGAAGATCCCGGCTTCATCTCCTGTGGACAGATCTGGTGCAGGACCGAGGCGGCTGATGGATCTTCTGTGCATCCTGCGGCTATACCTTCCTCACAAACACGTACACGTCTTCAAAAAGGGGTAATTAAACCTGTCAATTACAAGCATATTACCAAGTTTGGCATGGCATGTACCACGGGTGAACCGACTTCTTTGCAAGAAGCATTTGGTGATTTGAAGTGGAAAAGGGCTATGGAAGAAGAATACATGGCTCTTCAGAAGAACAAAACATGGCATTTGGTTCCCCCAAAGCAAGGTAAAAATTTGATAGATTGCAAATGGGTATTCAGAATCAAGAGAAAATCTGATGGAACAATAGATCGCTATAAAGCTAGACTGGTTGCAAAAGGATTCAAACAAAGGTATGGCATAGGCTATGAAGATACCTTTAGTCCAGTTGTAAAAATTGATACCATTCGTCTTGTTCTGTCTATTGCTGTTTCAAGAGGATGGAGTCTCAGGCAACTAGACGTACAGAACGCGTTCCTCCATGGTGTTCTGGAAGAAGAGGTTTACATGAAACAGCCTCCTGGGTTTGAAAACAGAAAATTTCCCTCTCATGTCTCCAGGCTTGATAAGGCCATTTATGGGTTGAAGCAAGCTCCTAGAGCATGGTATTCCAGGCTCAGTCATAAACTGCAAGCTCTTGGTTTCATTCCTTCTAAGTCTGACACTTCCTTGTTTATATACAATAGGTCAAATACATCTATATTTGTACTTATTTATGTGGATGATATAATTGTTACAAGCTTATCTGATGAGGCAGTGGCAGGACTATTAAAGGATTTGAGTGCTGAGTTTGCTTTGAAGGATCTTGGAGACTTGCATTTTTTCTTAGGGATTGAAGTCAAGAAACATGGTAATGATCTTCATCTCTCTCTCAAGAAAAGTATGCTACTGACCTAGTCAAACGAGTAGGGTTGCAAGGTTGTAAACCATCACCCACTCCCTTATCTAGTTCAGAAAATTTGTCACTTATAGAAGGAGATCCCTTGAATCAAGAGGACAGTACAAACTACAGAAGTCTGGTAGGTGCACTTCAATATTTGACGCTTACAAGACCAGATATTTCATTTGCTGTTAATAAAGTATGCCAGTTTCTTCATGCTCCTACAACAGTTCATTGGACTGCAGCCAAACGCATAGTCAGATATATCAAAAATACTCTGAACACTGGTCTTACTTTCAGCAAATCTCCATCAACTCTGGTTAGTGCTTTTTCTGACTCTGACTGGGCAGGATGTCTGGATGATAGACGGTCTACAGGTGGATTTGCAATCTTCTTTGGACCAAATCTTATATCTTGGTGTGCCAAGAAACAAGCTACAGTATCCAGGTCAAGTACAGAAGCAGAGTATAAAGCCTTAGCAAATGCAACGGCATAAATTATATGGGTTCAGTCTTTACTCAGAGAGCTTGGCATAAGACGAATCCCAGCACCATGCTTGTGGTGTGATAATCTTGGTGCTACATATCTCTCTGCAAATCCAGTTTTCCATGCCAGAACAAAACATATTGAGATTGATTTCCATTTTGTCAGAGAACATGTTGCTAACAAACAATTGGAAATCCGGTTTGTTCATTCCAGAGATCAGCTTGCAGATGGGTTTACCAAGGCATTACCTACACTGAGCTTTGAAGAGTTCAAACATAATCTCAACTTGTCCAAGTTGTGATTAAGGGAGGGTGTTAAACATCATCATGTCACGCATCATGTCACGATGACTTGTGTCACGTAGCTTCGGCAAGAGGTAGTTAGGAGATAGTTTAGATTCTCTCTAAACCGCATGTACTTATCTCTATCTCTTATCTCTTCCTTGCTCCTCAAGATGTAATCTCTCCAAACTACTTGTATGCATATCCAGGGATAAGCCCCTGTCTATATAACACGCAGGCGCGACCCCGATCAGGGTACGACGCTTCACGCCTTTCGCACATGCCCAACTGCCCATGTACTACACCAAATATACCCAAACTTGCACAGTGTTATATGTACCTGCAAACATTTCCTATTGAATTTCATTGCCGTGATGTATTCTTTAACATGGATATTGCATGCCACTCAGCGATATGTGGAAACTGTGTACTGGCATCCATACTCTTGTTGATTAATTTTATAGCTGAATGTTGAATGGTCATCATTCAGTATTCATCGTAGGCCAAGTTTGAATGTATTTTTTTTCTCTAATGTTGGAATATTATATAGAGAATATCTGTAGTTAGTTAGTTACCTATGATAAAGGCAAGTGCAGCTTGCCTTGAATTGCAGTAGATAAGTCCTGATTGTTGTGACTGTCCAGTGGACACCATCATTACAATGACTTCCTTCATTCTTATTTGTTTTCTACAACTTATAACCTCTTGTTTGATACTGCACATGGCGTACCAGTACATTCATATATTCCAGAACTTCATGTTGTTTTACTGGGTTTCAGGGGCCATATCTTGAAACCTCGAGGAACAAGCTGCAGAAAGTTGTTGGCGATGAAAACATTCTTGTTGTGAAGTTCTCGGATATACCTGGGCAAAGAAACTTTGGCAATAACGTCGGTGCCTACTATAGTGTTTACCATAAGGTTGCTGAAGATGGCATCAGCTTGGGTTTGCGTCGTTACCGTTATCTCAGTAATTTTCCATATCCTGGAATGCAACCTTTACTGGGATATATGCAAATGCCAGACTAAATAACGGATTTTGAAATATTAAGTGCACTAGTATTACACATGCACACTGATGTCAATTGCAGCTTTCTCTAAAAAAGGTCAATTGCAACATCCAAAAACAAAGCATTCCAGAGTAACCTATAAAGTGCCCGTGATGAATGAATCACCATTAAAGTTACTACTACTGCCAAGGAAAACTACAGAAGCACTGTTGCTAAAAATATTGACACATGCTACAGAGTAGGAGACTGAGTTTTAGCTAGAAGTCAGAATATTTAAATCTTGTCTAGACCACCCAGCTAAATCTTATTCTAGTTCAGTCTTTATTTACCATAGAAGAAGAATTATGCTAGGCTGCTACAAGAGATTACATATAGTTTGGTCAAGTAGAAGCTGCTGACCAACCAGCCTTGGCTGTTAATCAGGATGTAGACACCATGCCTAGAAAACATGCTATGATACCAAGGACCAAGAGAAACAAATACAGAGAGATCACATAATACAACACACCCTCTAGCTGGTGGACATCATGGAAATAAATTAAAAGTGTACTTCTTTCTCCTTGGCGAAAGTTTAAATACATGTTGATCGTGGCATGCCAGTTGTACTCTTCTCATAAGAAAATTATGCCTGTCTTTTTTTGTTTCTCAAGTAACGTATTGAACTGTAAATTACGACATAAGTCTTCCAGCACATCCTAGTTATGTAAACCATAGCGCAGTAAAATTGAAGTGAATTCATGAAAAGTTCCTCTGCTCTTAATTTTTCATAAAAAATCCTGTCTTATTTCCAAGGAAAAGATAGTTTTCAGTTGACGGTTCCGGATTTTGCTAGAAGCCACTCGGTTACTTGGATAGAAGTGGACAGTTCGCTAGTTTTACATGTTTTCCATACCAGTGTGAACCATCGGTGCTACTCTTTTATGTAGCTAAGTAGCTACACTGGTTAAGTTGAATTATTTGTCTTGACTTGTCTGCCTGTGTTGCCAGTTCACAAAGACGGGGGCAAGGAGGAGAAACGAAAAGAGGGAACCAAGAAATTTTCTTCCGGTGTTAAATGCTACTTTCTACGCACTGAATCTGGGTGGAACAGAGATGATGGTTATATCCTCTCCAATAAAACAATTGATGAGGCCCGCAAACTTTTTATGCACGTTCACACTGTTCCCACCTTGGCAAAATATTTGGCCAGGTTAAGAATCTTACTACTTCTGTTCAACAGTAGTAACTATTTAATGCATACCTTTAAGGATATATTCTAGGATATGCCCTGTTGTCAGTGTGCTCTTGCTATCTGCCTTAGAGTTTGGACTGCTGACAAAAATAATCAAAAAGATTTGCTCCATTGTTAAAACATGAAATTTTAATCGATTTGACAACAAGTATGATGTTTCTGCAGAAGTTCACAGCCTACTTTTGTTTTTCAATGTAACTGTGCTTGGGGTGTTTCAACATCCTACACAGTCGAAATAAACAATGGATGCCTTTTGCCTTCTTTTGTGGCTGCAATCACTGTCCCTATTTGTGGGTGATATTTATGTGGTTGCTCTCTGACTGAATCATCAGGTTTGCTTTGGTATTGTCCAAAGCTACAACACTACTACTCCCTCCGTTCCTAAATATAAGTCTTTTTAGACATTTCAAATGGACAACAACATACGGATGTATGTAGACATATTTTAGAGTGTATATTCACTCATTTTGCTCCGTATGTAGTCACTTGTTGGAATCTCTAGAAAGACTTATATTTGGGAACGGAGGGAGTAGATGCCAACGACCTATCAAAGGTTAATGTTATAATTAGCGAGGACATACCTTGCAAGGTAAATATCTCTCTTCCTCTCTGATGTTTTGGATTGGTACTTGACTGTACCATTTACATTTAGTGGAATATTTCAGGATAGAAATGGAAACATTGTTTTCAGTCATGGGGAGCCTTTGATCCACACTGATGGGACTGGCCTAATCTCAGAAGATATAGCCAATAAATGCCCGACGAGTGTCGTCAAGGGAAACTTTTCGAGGACACCTGACCTGCAAGTGTGTGATTCTCTTTTTACCCATATCTGCATGATATATTCCAGCATAGTTATTTTTTCCCAGTTATTTTATCTTTTCTTACAGAAATATTTTTTGGGGATGGTTTAACAGAATGATTGGATTTCTTGTCTCAGTTATCATATGTTTTTTAACAGAAATATTGGATCTCTGTGAAGGTTATTATTTTTGCTAATACAGGAAACATTTTAATATTTCTGTGAAGGTTATTATCCTCTACTTGTAAAATCCTGTACTGAACTTGAAGAGTTTGGCAGGGCAATGTCAAGTCAACATTAGTTTCCCCCACTTGAAAAATACCTTGAGGACATTTCAAGTTGCATTAGCAAATGTATCAGTAGGTTGATGATGCCCATGTCATGTTAACGTTAGTTCGGCTATGTAATCCTTGGACTGAAACATATGCCGAGCTTATTTGTTTCTTCTCAAATGCTCTATTATTTAACTAATCAGTCTTGCTCTTTCGCTCCCTCTCTCTAGCCTCTACTTTTGCAGATCCGTATGTTCTACTCCCTCCGTTCCTAAATATTTGTCTTTTTAGAGATGTCAAATGGTTACCACATACGGATGTATATAGACATATTTTAGAGTATAGATTCACTCATTTTGCTCCGTATGTAGTCACTTGTTGAAATCTCTAGAAAGACAAATATTTAGGAACGGAGGGAGTATAATGGACTTGCTGTAAAGGGAACCCTTCTCGTTGATAGAAGGGTACGTATAACTTAATTTAAGTTTTAGTAGGCTTGTTGTTGTTTAGAAAATGGCAGGTTCAATGAACAAATGGTTGTTTGCAATGTTACCTTGATTAGTACCTTTCTTATTTATCATCTCTGTTGATTATACTTTTTGTGCTTTAAATGCTTCTATTTGTACAATCTATGTTATATTTATTTATTGTATTGGCCTGAAATTTGGTTCTATTAATATGACCAAACTTCACAGTAAAGATTATTTATAATTCTCTGTTATATTGTCATCATCATGGATGAGTTGAAGCAAAAAAATTGGGTTCTTTTGCAAGCAAACCATTTTTCTTGACCTTATGGACTGTCAATTTTCTGAACTTTTTCCATGGAAGTGAAAATTTTAAATTGTATTCTTCTAAGTGAAGTCTGTAAATTGTATTCTTCTCTACTGCAGCTTCTTCCTGGAACTATTAAGATACGGCGGTCAATGATCAAAACAGCATCTGATCCAAATCTACAGGACGAGCAGTCCTTTAACTCACTGGAAATAGTTGGTACAAGGTAAGCAACGTAGGCTTGTGCTTAAATCCAGTAAATGCAAACATGCAAACCAATTTGGTTCGAGTAACTGCTGGGAAAGCTCCCATCAAATTGTGGAAACAAGTTCAGTTCCAGGATCATATTGGAATTGCCACCAACCAAACAAGAAATAGAAATCAATAACATGCTATAAATTTAAAGGAACAGGGAAAAGAGGACAGCTTACAAAGCCCACTGTTCACAACAAAAATTTCCTATTTGTTCCAACTAACTTGTTCAAAACCAAATTTGACTTGGAATTTGAGAGGATATTCATAGCCGTCCCCCTCCCCTCCAATCATTTTGATTTGGTTGTCAGACAATAGTTACTAAAAGATATCAATCTGCTACTGGAGGTGTCCTTCTTCGAGCTTATATGCCGAACAAGTGTTCTGTGTTAATGCATGAGTAGGGTTGTTCATGCTTACCCACTGCTTTTGTTCAGGACGAATTGGTTTATATAGCTAATATTCATAAGTCTAATTTCTCTGTAGTGGTAATCCTTGGAAGTTTTTTCCATCGAAGTATGCTTTCATTAATTGTACGGATTTTTCCATGAAAATTTCTACAGCTGTTGGAATCCTTTCCTTTTGGCTAACACTTGAACACTATTCTTTCTCAGCAAATATCCAAAAAGAGCCTTTACATCAAGGTTTTTAATCGCACTGCTTCACTATGGAGGGGTTCCAGCAGATTATTTTTTGGAGCTTGTAAGGAAGGCACTAAAAGATGTTGAGAAAGCTTGTTATAAAGCTAGTGATTCTCTCGAAGGTCAGTTAAAAATATTGTGAATAGATCTTTTGGTCATGTATGGCAGGAGTTGTATTTTTTTAATGTGAAATTTTGGCTTTCCGACTATCGTACCTTGTCATACCTTGTCACACTGAAGCGTTGGCTTGGAGCTTCTGTTAACATGGCCCCTATTTGCAGTTGCATATAACCATGCCAACTTGGATGATTCCATGTCGGCACGAATGATTCTTTCTGGAATTCAACCTGAAGATGATGCATATTTGCAATACCAGCTGGCTTTTATGAGTCGAGAAGAAAGAGAAGGAATCAAATTAGGAAGGATTCCTATTGAGGAGAGTTACTATCTGATGGGCACATCAGACCCTACAGGGACACTAAAGCCCAATGAAGTTTGTGTGATACAGTAAGTTGTAGCTATATTGCCAATATCCACCATGTCGTCCTGATGTTTTTTGATTTTTCCTCCGTCGCAATTTTTGAATCTAAAAATATCTTAGTCACAGTTTTACATGAACAAGACAATGGTTCATCTCAAATTAGTTTTTCATGTTTATTATAGGGGTGGTCTAATGGCTGCTGGGAGCTTGTACTACCAGGATGAACGATAAATTCGCAAAAAAAAGTTAAAATTTCATAAACTTCTGAATTTGTTCACACATGTACATTTTGTCAATTATGCGAGTTTAAAGTTTCGTAAAAAGAAGACAAGTTTCGTGTCCTGAAAAAATAAGCAGTGCTCTAAGAGAAGCAGTTCTAAGCACTTAACTTACTTTGTAATACTGGTTGTAATTTTTTTTCATGAAATTTTACGCGCACACAAATCTTTATCTTTACCTAATATTAAAGGGAGGATTGTTTTTCCACTTTTTTTTTGTTTGTGATGGGATTCAGATTGTTTTTCGTCCGTTGCAAATCCTCTAGCGCGAGATTGCTTTTTGTCTGGTGGTGCCCTGGTGGGAATCGAACACGCAACCGTAAGGTGGTACGCCTGCGCTGCTCGCCAGTACGACAAGCTAACTTTAGTGCAATATTTGTAGCGCGGGACTTAAAGAAAACAGCCGCAGTGGCAAAACATAAAACAGTGAGCAAAAAATTATGCGTGAGTGGGATCAATCATGTGACCTCCAGTAAGTTAACAACATCCCTAGCCACTGTACTTCTTCGATTTTTCTGTAAAAATTGCAGCGGAAGATTTAAACCTTTTTGAGTTTTCAAACTATTTTGAAAAGAAGTGAATTTTTTTGAATACTAAACCACTTTTGAATTTTTGGACAATTTTTTTAAAAAGGATTCATTTCTAAAAAATGAACTAATTTTTAAAAATGCAAACATTTTTTAATATTCTGAACATTATATTGAAAAAAGATAAAACCTTGAGTGGGTAAATTGAGCTAGCTCGTACTTCTGTCTATTACCTCCATCCATCATTATTAAGCCAGGTGCAATGAGTACGTCCGTTATTTTTGGGTCATTCATGAAAAATGTTTGATTTAATCTCCCCAGCAGATTGTTATAGAACACCAGCCAATGCATGCGATGGGTTTTCTTTCCTCCAATTGGTGCATTGTATGCGAGCCCAATTATCGCACGTGGCAGCCAAAATATAATATTTACATGGAAACTGCTTATTCATGCGGTCACTGGCTACAGTTAGATGCATTTAATCTTCGCGTGAGGTTGTTTCTTGGTCGTAGATTTTTGCCCCCCCCCCCTCCCCGAGCCCTTTAAATCCAAATGAGAGGGTTTGTTTACTTATCAAATTAAACAACCGCTTCTTATTTTCTTACACTAAATTTCATCAGTTTATATACATTTGCAAGTTGTATGAAAAACAATAAAGCTTCGGGAATCGATAGAGGGTGAGGAGTGGGTCCTGATTATCCCTGGAGAAACGAACACACAATTATTTTGTTACAGTTGAGAAGGAAGGATTTAACTCACATATCTAAAAAAAGAAAAAATTAACTCCCAATACTTTGGATGCTTTGTACACAAGATTTTCGGTGAACATGAGATAGATGGTATATAACTAAATATATAATTGCAATCCAACAGTGTTTAACTTCGTCGTGTTGTAAGTTCATCGGCTGCACGTTCACAACCTAGATTTAGGGTTAATACAAATGATTATAAGTTCAAATATAGTGGGGAGTTCCCTTAGGGCAATTGAGTGTGTCAGTTAAACTACTTAATGAGTTGATATGTTGTGCTTGCGCATCCAATGTTTCCTAAATTTAAGTACATATCAATTTTCATCCCCGTTGCAACGCACGGGAATATGTGCTAGTGATACAAAATGTACATGCATAGTTTGTTTCAGAATTTTGTACATTCGAACTCCTGTGCAACTTCGGATTACTCTTTTAATGTTGACATACCAACTTGTACCATCTTTCGAACTTTTGTATGTAGGCTTTACTGTAGAACATCAAGTCTTGTTATTGAATACCCTGCAGTTTTGTACTTAACTTTAGCATAGATGGTTTCATACTATTTCATATCATGAAGATGTCGAGTCATCAGTAGTTTGACTGTCCTTCTAGTAGTACTAGAATAGCTGAAGCAGTATGTTCAGCAACAAATTTTTAATTATATTGTCTGGAGTCTGGCTTCATGGTTACTGAACGATATGTAATACCCCCTCCATCTCAAAATGTAAGACCATTTTTGACACTATGATAGTGTCAAAAATGATCTTACATTTGGGTATACTCCCTCCGTCTCAAAATTCTTGTCTTAGATTTGTCTAGATACGTGTTAGATACATCCGTATCTAGACAAATCTAAGGCAAGAATTTTGGAACGGAGAGAGTACTAATAATGTATTATCAGGTTCCCACAGAATGTGGGACTTCTAGAAGCGTACTGCATTTAATTAATGTTGATAGCAAACCTTTTCGAGATCATTCCAAAGCGAAGTGTCAAATTATATTTTTCTAACTATTTCTTTATTTCATTAAACAGCGAGAATGGACAAATTTCTGGAGATGTTCTTGTCTATACAAATCCTGGGTTACATTTTGGCGATATACATGTGTTAACTGCAACTCCAATTCCTAATTTGGAGAAGGAGATTGTAGGATTTTCCAAATATGTTATAATATTTCCTATTTCTGGTCCACGGTCTTTGGCTGACAAGATGGCTAACAGCGACTTCGACGGTGATATGTACTTTGTATCAAGAAATCCCCAGGTAGGTTTATTTTTTCCTAGCATTTTGCAGTGAACTATTCATTTCAACTATATCTGCTTACCAATGGAATCCACTGGAGAACACTGATTGCTAGTATATTATATTTTTCTTCCATCAAAAGGCTGGAATTTGCGATATTGTTTCTGATAGTTGAAATCATATTACTACTTACCACGTGCATTGCTTGTTTATCTCAGCTCAACTGCATGTTTGTATTACGATATAATGTGGATGGTTTCTACCAATTTATACAATGTATCTACTATGTTTTTCAAAAATTATATTATGATATTTAGGAATATAATGTGATTCATTTTTTCATCTGATCTTTGGTATTTTTTTCAGTAAGTGTACTTCTGATGCACATGTTGTGGCTTCTTTAACTTAATAAGTGAGCAGAGTTAGGCTTGTGTGCCTCTGGGGTCATTTATTTCTTACAACACCCAAAGACATCGTTATTCTTACTTTATATTGTATATTAACAACAAATAAAATAGTGATATTTAGGAGCAGATTGTCATTTAGCACCAAACTTTTTTGTATGTCATCATTCTGCAGAATTATCACTTTGCTTGCATAAATGACCTTTTCAGTTACTTGAGCACTTCAGACCATCTGAAGCATGGGTTCCGAGAAACCCACCAAAAAAAGTCGAACAAAAGAATCCTCGGGATTATGGTGGACCCCAGCTGGAAAGCCTGTTGTTCAAAGAATTTTTGAAAAGTAGATTTGTACCCAGGTATTGTTATCTTATGATTATGTTATTGCCTGGCAAAACCTAGAAGGCTGGATATTGTCTTATCTTATAATGTTAAAAAATGAATTATTTGTATAATTATTGATGATGTTTAATTTGTTGTTAATACATATAGAAAATTTTGTAAATTACTACTACTGCCACTAGCATTTTCATTTTGCGAGTCAACATCAAGGCTAGTCGAGAACTGAAACGAGTAAAATCTTATGTGCTCTTTTCTTAAAATGAAACTTGGCATGTACTATCCTTCCAAAATCCTCTCAGCTCGTACATTTAGTCCTCGATTTTGACTATTTGGTGTGTGTTATGTTTACAAATTAGTGTGATTTCATCTTTACATAATATAATGATTTAGTGATTCGTCATCTTGGAAATAGTATATGAGTTCAGTAGTACATAACTATATATACGACCACTTAGTACTATATGTGAGATGGATATCATTATTATTAGCAAGATGCATACGTGGACATCAGATCTGATCAGTATGCATTAACTGTCTACTTTCCAGTGACCATTTTGTAGGCTTTATCAATACATATGAATTGTACAAGTAATATTGTTGAACATTATTTGAGTTTATTCTCGCTTCAGTTATACGATAGGTACAGCTGCAGATTGTTGGCTGGTATACATGGATCAACTTTTGGTAGGCCAAGTTCAAGAAAGCAAACGCGAAATGGAAATAAAGGATAAGACGCTTGACTTAGTTGACATATACTATGAGTCTCTGGATGCTCCCAAGACAGGGATCAAGGTTATTTTCAATCCTGATCTCATTTGCTTCCGTCGTCCTTTAGTTTTCTTACTGTCCATGTGCTGTTATTAGCTGGTTTGTGGTTTATAATATCCGAAAAGGCTGCTTTGTGGCGTCCAGCTCAGGAAGGCAAGTCCACAAGGGTTAGTAATCTAGGTGCAGTTGTAGATTCTTTTGCATGCTATCATGTGGTGTCCAGCTCAGAATCCAATTAGAGGCAAAATTTGGTGAAGAATTAGGGGAATCCAGTTGTAGTTGAATTTAGGTGCAGTCAGATTCTTTTGCATGCTATCATATCAAAACTTTAATTGCCCTGGTGCTAATGAATTTTTGTATGGGAACAGTAGGGAGAGCCCTACTGAAGAAATATATTAACATGGAGGGAAATAAAAATGATTCATAGGAGATCAAAACCGTCACAAGGCAGTTATAAAGTATGAACATAAAAATTCTCTGGTTGTATACTTCTCCTGCATGTCCCAACTACTGCCAGCACCGCCAGTGCCATGGATTGCCCACTGAGCCATTTGTCTGTCCGGAAGAGTTCCTTAGCTAGTGATAACATGTCCATGATGATTACCTAAAGAATATATCCAAAATGATGCTAAATAATGTCGTTGCAGGGTTGACTATTACTGGTTTGTCAATTATTCAATTTAGTTGGCATGTGAAACATTGCAAGTCTCTAATGCCGAAAAAGATGACATGATGTGGATTTCAATTTTGGTAGTATAATAATTTTGATATCATTTGTAAAAAAGACCCCTTATTCTACTTTAACTGGTGTTTAATCTTCCCTTCTCCGCCTATCTTTCAAA
Organism: Triticum aestivum; assembly: GCF_018294505.1. Taxonomy (NCBI): domain Eukaryota; kingdom Viridiplantae; phylum Streptophyta; class Magnoliopsida; order Poales; family Poaceae; genus Triticum; species Triticum aestivum. The sequence goes on from NC_057802.1 coordinate 105,637,474, forward strand.
TAGGTCGATGTCCCCGATGCACTGAGGGTCAAAAAATATCCCCACTATATGGAAAAAGGAGATGATCGGTCCTACCATTCAACATCAGTGCTCGGACAGATCTATGACGAAGCAAAAGCATTGTCAGAGCAGTCTAAAGATATTCCTCCAATCAGTAAGTTGCCATGTCCAGTTCCTTTGGTGTATAACTCTCTGTGGCTCTACCTTCTTTGAAATGGATCCTTAGTTCCTTACTGATCACACGTTATGTATCCAGAGATTACAGTAGAGAAGTATAGCTTAGCACGTGCTAGGATACTAGATCATAGAAGTTAGTACCCAAGGACATTGAGACTGTTAGAATAAATCCGAGGCATACCGTTGATCATCCGAAGACCAAGCAATCACACGAGCACGACACCGAGATTTGTTAACGAGGTTCACCGATATGGCTACATCCCCGGGGCCTGACTATGAGCGCTCCTCCCATGACACCGCTACAATACCGCACCCGGTAGCCCTGGACACCGGCACAAGCCGCCGGCTTCCCCTGCGTTCCGGTGCTATTATGTTGGCATAGGTTACATCGTGTGTCTACCCCCACTATATATGAGAGGCCTAGAATACAAGTGTCCTATTAGGACACGACTCCATATCCTATCTAAACACAATACTACTACAAGTCCAACTGTAACCTACGTTATACATCATATTCGACACAACTCTAACAAATTCCACCTTGGCGAATATTCTCCACCACCCTGAATTTGTCAATGCGTCAAACTTCCATGTACATTGGACTTGAGCTTATCCCATGAGTACCGCTGCTACTCCAAAGACTCCATATGACTCCACCTGCAACTTGTAGTCCCTTCTTTTCTTAACCACAGTCAATGCTCGAGCGAAATTAAGTTCCACATTACTCTAGTTTGCGCTCCCAACTTTCAGAGCATTAGTCCAATGCCATCACACACTGATCACTGACCTGCGTGAAAGTGAACAACTCACATATTGGGTATCATACATAAGAGTTACCTGAACTCAACATCACCGCTCTTCCTTGACCGCCTGTCTGAAACTTGAAGGAATTTCACCATTGCTTGTAGTCATCCCGAGTCAAATTCGCAGTTGTCTCATCACATGTATGACCACCAGAGCCCTGGCCCGTCTCCATGTCCCGTGCATACCGCACGCCTCGCCGCTATTACCGCGTCGAGCCTCCGCTGTCCCGGTTGAGTCTCAAGGGTCGCGACCCACACCACTCAACCCCCACTGCAGAGTACCACCGATCATCACCGACTGATGACGAGTTTCACGCTTCCATCAGACCACTGGGCTCCAGTCCGAACTACGTGTCCCTCGCTTTTTCCCGCTGAATTGGCTTCGACTCTCTGTGCACTAACGCCGTAGCCCCTCAATCCAGCTCCACCTTCGACATGACTCCATGGTAGATGATCAGTCCACCCTTGCGCCCGGTCGACTCCAAACTCTCATGTGCACCGTCTTAAATCAACCCCGCGCCATAGTCTTGTCGAAGCCACACAAGCCCTCGGGGCCTGCACCATGTGTTTCCACATGCAGAAGTCGGTCACCATCGGCATCACGCTCCTATGTCGTCGTCGCCGATCCCACCACCGTCTTCTGTACCAATCGACTTACGTCGATCCGTCAGACTGTCCAAGTCTGACCCAGCCGAACTTATCCGACTGCATGACACATTCGAGACTCCCAAATCGTCTTTCGCGAATCTCCATCCATCACCTGACAATTCCATCTTAGCTGACATGACTTCCTGCAACACATTCAAGCATCTCTATTGCGCCAACAAATCTTTCACCTTTGTCCGCCACAACCCAAGGTTTTCAGTCCAGTCAACTTCTCCACCTCAAACCTGATACCCGTTGGCGCCATAGTCCTTTGTACGGCTCCCTGCGAAAAATTATCCGAGCTTTACACACGTTGCCCCAAGTACACGAACAGAACCTCCGGTCTTCCGCGTACTACTAGCAATTCCAACCAAAAAAGATCCTTCTGGTCTTCACGTGGCTCCCGTGGCTCAACTCCAATGCTAGCTTTGCTTTCCCATGACCTTCCGCTTTCTGATGGCTGCTTATCCTTGATGGATTTTCTCACGCACAAATCTGATCCCCTGCCTCCAGGGACTCGGTCCCGATTTTTTTTCTTCAAAACAAATCATCCACGGTGTTGCATCTGTACGCACACGCCACAAGTCCATGCAAACTCCAGCCTGCTCTTGGGCAGCACCTGCGCCGCGCTTCTGGCCAGCTTCGGCCTTGGCCCCCTGCTGCAGCCACATGCCCACATGGGCCGCACCGCCATGAGCCTCGCCTAGGCTTCCACTGCTACACGCACCAGCCGCCAGACGCCATCGATCCCACCAGCACCTATGCGCACCGCCTGATGCTCACCCGATTGATCCATCAGATCGATCGCCGCACATCCCACGTGCATGCGTCATAGGAGCCTTCTGTTGTTCCGACGCCCTTTGCAACTCACCGCCGCCGACGCATTCGGATGATTCCGATTGCTTATCAACCGAGGCTTTCATCCGCTAATCCGTTCACCACCGTGACGAAATAAACAGCAAACCAGCTTCGTCTCCTCTAGATCGACACAACTGCGGCCTCCAAATAACTTAGCTCTGATACCACTTGTTAGAATTAATCCGAGGCATACTGTTGATCGTCCGAGGACCAAGCAATCACACGAGCACAACACCGAGATTTGTTAACGAGGTTCATCGATATGGCTACATCACCGGGGCCTGACTATGGGAGCTCCTCTCCATGACACCGCTACAATACCGCACCCGATCACCCTGGACACCGGCACAAGTCGCTGGCTTCCCCTGCGTTCCGGTGCTATTATGTTGGCATAGGTTACATCGTGTGTCTACCCCACTATATATGAGAGGCACGACTCCATATTCTATCTAAACACAATACTACTACAAGTCCAACTGTAACCTACCTTGTACATCATATTCGACACAACTCTAACAGAGACATATGTGTACACGTATTTCTAATTACTTCTGTATACACTCTGTTACAATAGGTTAAGTTGTTTTCTGTAGACTCTGCTATCATGACATTGATTGGGTGTGGCATACACGAATCCATCTTTTCAGACTCTGCTTATCTTTTTATTTTTGCTGAATAGGGGTTCACGCTGCCACGGTCTCTGCATCATCGTGATGCACACAATCATGACTGTGCCTACCCTTGATATGTTTCCCATATCCATTATGTTTTTCAGATATATCGCCCGTGGCGTGCTTTACAGAGGTGGCCGTGGGGGTAACCAAAGAGCGCAAGGAGCAGTGGAAAAGGCTTTACGACGAGTATCGAGGAGAGAGCACAGCCCTCTACGATAAGAAGTACAGCAAAGAAGAGAGAGACGTGGGGTTTACGAAGCTTTACCAGGGAAAAATATCAGGTGCTACGGGAGCACCTAAGTTTAGGTGCTCCAAGAGCTTCTCGGCCATTGGATCTGAAATCCAACGGTCATCTACAGATGCGCTGGACCCGATTTGCAATAACAAATTTCTGGGAGTGTTTTCTGAATAAAAGCGTGAGCTCTCTCCTTGGCCTTCGGATCTCAGATCTAAAGGTTGAAAAGCTCCTGGAGCATCTAAGATTAGGTGCTCCCGTAGCACCAGATATCCTCCCGCTTTACCAGAAATACACGCGGGTAAGCATCCTGCGTAGTCAATATGCAGAGATTGGCTCCCGTGAAAAACTCTAACCCGGTTACCCTTACAGATGTTGTACGACGCCGAGGAGTTCGACCCACATGGGCCGCACCGCCATGAGCCTCGCCTAGGCTTCCACTGCTACACGCACCAGCCGCCAGACGCCATCGATCCCGATTGATCCATCAGATCGATCGCCGCACATCCCACGTGCATGCGTCATAGGAGCCTTCTCTTGTTCCGACGCCCTTTGCAACTCGCCGCCGCCGACGCATTCGGATGATTCCGATTGCTTATCAACCGAGGCTTTCATCCGCTAATCCGTTCGCCACCGTGACGAAATAAACAGCAAACCAGCTTCGTCTCCTCTAGATCGACACAACTGCGGCCTCCAAATAACTTAGCTCTGATACCACTTGTTAGAATTAATCCGAGGCATACCGTTGATCATCCGAGGACCAAGCAATCACACGAGCACAACACCGAGATTTGTTAACGAGGTTCATCGATATGGCTACATCCCCGGGGCCTGACTATGGGCGCTCCTCCCCATGACACCGCTACAATACCGCACCCGATCACCCTGGACACCGGCACAAGTCGCTGGCTTCCCCTGCGTTCCGGTGCTATTATGTTGGCATAGGTTACATCGTGTGTCTACCCCACTATATATGAGAGGCACGACTCCATATTCTATCTAAACACAATACTACTACAAGTCCAACTGTAACCTACCTTGTACATCATATTCGACACAACTCTAACAGAGACATATGTGTACACGTATTTCTAATTACTTCTGTATACACTCTGTTACAATAGGTTAAGTTGTTTTCTGTAGACTCTGCTATCATGACATTGATTGGGTGTGGCATACACGAATCCATCTTTTCAGACTCTGCTTATCTTTTTATTTTTGCTGAATAGGGGTTCACGCTGCCACGGTCTCTGCATCATCGTGATGCACACAATCATGACTGTGCCTACCCTTGATATGTTTCCCATATCCATTATGTTTTTCAGATATATCGCCCGTGGCGTGCTTTACAGAGGTGGCCGTGGGGGTAACCAAAGAGCGCAAGGAGCAGTGGAAAAGGCTTTACGACGAGTATCGAGGAGAGAGCACAGCCCTCTACGATAAGAAGTACAGCAAAGAAGAGAGAGACGTGGGGTTTACGAAGCTTTACCAGGGAAAAATATCAGGTGCTACGGGAGCACCTAAGTTTAGGTGCTCCAAGAGCTTCTCGGCCATTGGATCTGAAATCCAACGGTCATCTACAGATGCGCTGGACCCGATTTGCAATAACAAATTTCTGGGAGTGTTTTCTGAATAAAAGCGTGAGCTCTCTCCTTGGCCTTCGGATCTCAGATCTAAATGTTGAAAAGCTCCTGGAGCATCTAAGATTAGGTGCTCCCGTAGCACCAGATATCCTCCCGCTTTACCAGAAATACACGCGGGTAAGCATCCTGCGTAGTCAATATGCAGAGATTGGCTCCCGTGAAAAACTCTAACCCGGTTACCCTTACAGATGTTGTACGACGCCGAGGAGTTCGACCCACATGGGCCGCACCGCCATGAGCCTCGCCTAGGCTTCCACTGCTACACGCACCAGCCGCCAGACGCCATCGATCCCGATTGATCCATCAGATCGATCGCCGCACATCCCACATGCATGCGTCATAGGAGCCTTCTCTTGTTCCGACGCCCTTTGCAACTCTCCGCCGCCGACGCATTCGGATGATTCCGATTGCTTATCAACCGAGGCTTTCATCCGCTAATCCGTTCGCCACCGTGACGAAATAAACAGCAAACCAGCTTCGTCTCCTCTAGATCGACAGAACTGCGGCCTCCAAATAACTTAGCTCTGATACCACTTGTTAGAATTAATCCGAGGCATACCGTTGATCATCCGAGGACCAAGCAATCACACGAGCACAACACCGAGATTTGTTAACGAGGTTCATCGATATGGCTACATCCCCGGGGCCTGACTATGGGCGCTCCTCCCCATGACACCGCTACAATACCGCACCCGATCACCCTGGACACCGGCACAAGTCGCTGGCTTCCCCTGCGTTCCGGTGCTATTATGTTGGCATAGGTTACATCGTGTGTCTACCCCACTATATATGAGAGGCACGACTCCATATTCTATCTAAACACAATACTATTACAAGTCCAACTGTAACCTACCTTGTACATCATATTCGACACAACTCTAACAGAGACATATGTGTACACGTATTTCTAATTACTTCTGTATACACTCTGTTACAATAGGTTAAGTTGTTTTCTGTAGACTCTGCTATCATGACATTGATTGGGTGTGGCATACACGAATCCATCTTTTCAGACTCTGCTTATCTTTTTATTTTTGCTGCATAGGGGTTCACGCTGCCACGGTCTCTGCATCATCGTGATGCACACAATCATGACTGTGCCTACCCTTGATATGTTTCCCATATCCATTATGTTTTTCAGATATATCGCCCGTGGCGCGCTTTACAGAGGTGGCCGTGGGGGTAACCAAAGAGCGCAAGGAGCAGTGGAAAAGGCTTTACGACGAATATCGAGGAGAGAGCACATCCCTCTACGATAAGAAGTGCAGCAAAGAAGAGAGAGACGTGGGGTTTACGAAGCTTTACCAGGGGAAAATATCAGGTGGTACGGGAGCACCTAAGTTTAGGTGCTACAAGAGCTTCTCGGCCATTGGATCTGAAATCCAACGGTCATCTACAGATGCGCTGGACCCGATTTGCAATAACAAATTTCTGGGAGTGTTTTCTGAATAAAAGCCTGAGCTCTCTCCTTGGCCTTCGGATCTCAGATCTAAAGGTTGAAAAGCTCCTGGAGCATCTAAGATTAGGTGCTCCCGTAGCACCAAATATCCTCCCGCTTTACCAGAAGTACAGGCGGGTAAGCATCCTGCGTAGTCAATATGCAGAGATTGGCTCCCGTGAAAAACTCTAACCCGGTTACCCTTACAGATGTTGTACGACGCCGAGGAGTTCGACCCACATGGGCCGCACCGCCATGAGCCTCGCCTAGGCTTCCACTGCTACACGCACCAGCCGCCAGACGCCATCGATCCCACCAGCACCTATGCGCACCGCCTGATGCTCACCCGATTGATCCATCAGATCGATCGCCGCACATCCCACGTGCATGCGTCATAGGAGCCTTCTGTTGTTCCGACGCCCTTTGCAACTCGCCGCCGCCGACGCATTCGGATGATTCCGATTGCTTATCAACCGAGGCTTTCATCCGCTAATCCGTTCGCCACCGTGACGAAATAAACAGCAAACCAGCTTCGTCTCCTCTAGATCGACACAACTGCGGCCTCCAAATAACTTAGCTCTGATACCACTTGTTAGAATTAATCCGAGGCATACCGTCGATCATCCGAGGACCAAGCAATCACACGAGCACAACACCGAGATTTGTTAACGAGGTTCATCGATATGGCTACATCCCCGGGGCCTGACTATGGGCGCTCCTCCCCATGACACCCCTACAATACCGCACCCGATCACCCTGGACACCGGCACAAGTCGCTGGCTTCCCCTGCGTTCCGGTGCTATTATGTTGGCATAGGTTACATCGTGTGTCTACCCCACTATATATGAGAGGCACGACTCCATATTCTATCTAAACACAATACTACTACAAGTCCAACTGTAACCTACCTTGTACATCATATTCGACACAACTCTAACAGAGACATATGTGTACACGTATTTCTAATTACTTCTGTATACACTCTGTTACAATAGGTTAAGTTGTTTTCTGTAGACTCTGCTATCATGACATTGATTGGGTGTGGCATACACGAATCCATCTTTTCAGACTCTGCTTATCTTTTTATTTTTGCTGCATAGGGGTTCACGCTGCCACGGTCTCTGCATCATCGTGATGCACACAATCATGACTGTGCCTACCCTTGATATGTTTCCCATATCCATTATGTTTTTAAGATATATTGCCCGTGGCGCGCTTTACAGAGGTGGCCGTGGGGGTAACCAAAGAGCGCTGGAAGCAGTGGAAAAGGCTTTACGACGAATATCGAGGAGAGAGCACATCCCTCTACGATAAGAAGTGCAGCAAAGAAGAGAGAGACGTGGGGTTTACGAAGCTTTACCAGGGGAAAATATCAGGTGCTACGGGAGCACCTAAGTTTAGGTGCTACAAGAGCTTCTCGGCCATTGGATCTGAAATCCAACGGTCATCTACAGATGCGCTGGACCCGATTTGCAATAACAAATTTCTGGGAGTGTTTTCTGAATAAAAGCCTGAGCTCTCTCCTTGGCCTTCGGATCTCAGATCTAAAGGTTGAAAAGCTCCTGGAGCATCTAAGATTAGGTGCTCCCGTAGCACCAGATATCCTCCCGCTTTACCAGAAGTACAGGCGGGTAAGCATCCTGCGTAGTCAATATGCAGAGATTGGCTCCCGTGAAAAACTCTAACCCGGTTACCCTTACAGATGATGTACGACGCTGAGGAGTTCGACCCACATGGGCCGCACCGCCATGAGCCTCGCCTAGGCTTCCACTGCTACACGCACCAGCCGCCAGACGCCATCGATCCCACCAGCACCTATGCGCACCGCCTGATGCTCACCCGATTGATCCATCAGATCGATCGCCGCACATCCCACGTGCATGCATCATAGGAGCCTTCTGTTGTTCCGACGCCCTTTGCAACTCGCCGCCGCCGACGCATTCGGATGATTCCGATTGCTTATCAACCGAGGCTTTCATCCGCTAATCCGTTCGCCACCGTGACGAAATAAACAGCAAACCAGCTTCGTCTCCTCTAGATCGACACAACTGCGGCCTCCAAATAACTTAGCTCTGATACCACTTGTTAGAATTAATCCGAGGCATACCGTTGATCATCCGAGGACCAAGCAATCACACGAGCACAACACCGAGATTTGTTAACGAGGTTCATCGATATGGCTACATCCCCGGGGCCTGACTATGGGCGCTCCTCCCCATGACACCGCTACAATACCGCACCCGATCACCCTGGACACCGGCACAAGTCGCTGGCTTCCCCTGCGTTCCGGTGCTATTATGTTGGCATATGTTACATCGTGTGTCTACCCCACTATATATGAGAGGCACGACTCCATATTCTATCTAAACACAATACTACTACAAGTCCAACTGTAACCTACCTTGTACATCATATTCGACACAACTCTAACAGAGACATATGTGTACACGTATTTCTAATTACTTCTGTATACACTCTGTTACAATAGGTTAAGTTGTTTTCTGTAGACTCTGCTATCATGACATTGATTGGGTGTGGCATACACGAATCCATCTTTTCAGACTCTGCTTATCTTTTTATTTTTGCTGCATAGGGGTTCACGCTGCCACGGTCTCTGCATCATCGTGATGCACACAATCATGAATGTGCCTACCCTTGATATGTTTCCCATATCCATTATGTTTTTCAGATATATCGCCCGTGGCGCGCTTTACAGAGGTGGCCGTGGGGGTAACCAAAGAGCGCAAGGAGCAGTGGAAAAGGCTTTACGACGAATATCGAGGAGAGAGCACATCCCTCTACGATAAGAAGTGCAGCAAAGAAGAGAGAGACGTGGGGTTTACGAAGCTTTACCAGGGGAAAATATCAGGTGGTACGGGAGCACCTAAGTTTAGGTGCTACAAGAGCTTCTCGGCCATTGGATCTGAAATCCAACGGTCATCTACAGATGCGCTGGACCCGATTTGCAATAACAAATTTCTGGGAGTGTTTTCTGAATAAAAGCCTGAGCTCTCTCCTTGGCCTTCGGATCTCAGATCTAAAGGTTGAAAAGCTCCTGGAGCATCTAAGATTAGGTGCTCCCGTAGCACCAGATATCTTCCCGCTTTACCAGAAGTACAGGCGGGTAAGCATCCTGCGTAGTCAATATGCAGAGATTGGCTCCCGTGAAAAACTCTAAACCGGTTACCCTTACAGATGCTGTACGACGCCGAGGAGTTCGACCCACATGGGCCGCACCGCCATGAGCCTTGCCTAGGCTTCCACTGCTACACGCACCAGCCGCCGGACGCAATCGATCCCACCATCACCTATGCGCACCGCCTGATGCTCACCCGATTGATCCATCAGATCGATCGCCGCACATCCCACGTGCATGCGTCATAGGAGCCTTCTGTTGTTCCGACGCCCTTTGCAACTCGCCGCCGCCGACGCATTCGGATGATTCCGATTGCTTATCAACCGAGGCTTTCATCCGCTAATCCGTTCGCCACCGTGACGAAATAAACAGCAAACCAGCTTCGTCTCCTCTAGATCGACAGAACTGCGGCCTCCAAATAACTTAGCTCTGATACCACTTGTTAGAATTAATCCGAGGCGTACCGTTGATCATCCGAGGACCAAGCAATCACACGAGCAAAACACCGAGATTTGTTAACGAGGTTCATCGATATGGCTACATCCCCGGGGCCTGACTATGGGCGCTCCTCCCCATGACACCGCTACAATACCGCACCCGATCACCCTGGACACCGGCACAAGTCGCTGGCTTCCCCTGCGTTCCGGTGCTATTATGTTGGCATAGGTTACATCGTGTGTCTACCCCACTATATATGAGAGGCACGACTCCATATTCTATCTAAACACAATACTACTACAAGTCCAACTGTAACCTACCTTGTACATCATATTCGACACAACTCTAACAGAGACATATGTGTACACGTATTTCTAATTACTTCTGTATACACTCTGTTACAATAGGTTAAGTTGTTTTCTGTAGACTCTGCTATCATGACATTGATTGGGTGTGGCATACACGAATCCATCTTTTCAGACTCTGCTTATCTTTTTATTTTTGCTGCATAGGGGTTCACGCTGCCACGGTCTCTGCATCATCGTGATGCACACAATCATGACTGTGCCTACCCTTGATATGTTTCCCATATCCATTATGTTTTTCAGATATATCGCCCGTGGAGCGCTTTACAGAGGTGGCCGTGGGGGTAACCAAAGAGCGCAAGGAGCAGTGGAAAAGGCTTTACGACGAATATCGAGGAGAGAGCACATCCCTCTACGATAAGAAGTGCAGCAAAGAAGAGAGAGACGTGGGGTTTACGAAGCTTTACCAGGGGAAAATATCAGGTGGTACGGGAGCACCTAAGTTTAGGTGCTACAAGAGCTTCTCGGCCATTGGATCTGAAATCCAACGGTCATCTACAGATGCGCTGGACCCGATTTGCAATAACAAATTTCTGGGAGTGTTTTCTGAATAAAAGCCTGAGCTCTCTCCTTGGCCTTCGGATCTCAGATCTAAAGGTTGAAAAGCTCCTGGAGCATCTAAGATTAGGTGCTCCCGTAGCACCAGATATCCTCCCGCTTTACCAGAAGTACAGGCGGGCAAGCATCCTGCGTAGTCAATATGCAGAGATTGGCTCCCGTGAAAAACTCTAACCCGGTTACCCTTACAGATGCTGTACGACGCCGAGGAGTTCGACCCACATGGGCCGCACCGCCATGAGCCTCGCCTAGGCTTCCACTGCTACACGCACCAGCCGCCAGACGCCATCGATCCCACCAGCACCTATGCGCACCGCCTGATGCTCACCCGATTGATCCATCAGATCGATCGCCGCACATCCCACGTGCATGCGTCATAGGAGCCTTCTGTTGTTCCGACGCCCTTTGCAACTCGCCGCCGCCGACGCATTCGGATGATTCCGATTGCTTATCAACCGAGGCTTTCATCCGCTAATCCGTTCGCCACCGTGACGAAATAAACAGCAAACCAGCTTCGTCTCCTCTAGATCGACACAACTGCGGCCTCCAAATAACTTAGCTCTGATACCACTTGTTAGAATTAATCCGAGGCATACCGTCGATCATCCGAGGACCAAGCAATCACACGAGCACAACACCGAGATTTGTTAACGAGGTTCATCGATATGGCTACATCCCCGGGGCCTGACTATGGGCGCTCCTCCCCATGACACCCCTACAATACCGCACCCGATCACCCTGGACACCGGCACAAGTCGCTGGCTTCCCCTGCGTTCCGGTGCTATTATGTTGGCATAGGTTACATCGTGTGTCTACCCCACTATATATGAGAGGCACGACTCCATATTCTATCTAAACACAATACTACTACAAGTCCAACTGTAACCTACCTTGTACATCATATTCGACACAACTCTAACAGAGACATATGTGTACACGTATTTCTAATTACTTCTGTATACACTCTGTTACAATAGGTTAAGTTGTTTTCTGTAGACTCTGCTATCATGACATTGATTGGGTGTGGCATACACGAATCCATCTTTTCAGACTCTGCTTATCTTTTTATTTTTGCTGCATAGGGGTTCACGCTGCCACGGTCTCTGCATCATCGTGATGCACACAATCATGACTGTGCCTACCCTTGATATGTTTCCCATATCCATTATGTTTTTCAGATATATCGCCCGTGGCGCGCTTTACAGAGGTGGCCGTGGGGGTAACCAAAGAGCGCAAGGAGCAGTGGAAAAGGCTTTACGACGAATATCGAGGAGAGAGCACATCCCTCTACGATAAGAAGTGCAGCAAAGAAGAGAGAGACGTGGGGTTTACGAAGCTTTACCAGGGGAAAATATCAGGTGGTACGGGAGCACCTAAGTTTAGGTGCTACAAGAGCTTCTCGGCCATTGGATCTGAAATCCAACGGTCATCTACAGATGCGCTGGACCCGATTTGCAATAACAAATTTCTGGGAGTGTTTTCTGAATAAAAGCCTGAGCTCTCTCCTTGGCCTTCGGATCTCAGATCTAAAGGTTGAAAAGCTCCTGGAGCATCTAAGATTAGGTGCTCCCGTAGCACCAGATATCCTCCCGCTTTACCAGAAGTACAGGCGGGTAAGCATCCTGCGTAGTCAATATGCAGAGATTGGCTCCCGTGAAAAACTCTAACCCGGTTACCCTTACAGATGCTGTACGACGCCGAGGAGTTCGACGATAGCCTGAGGAACTACAACGAGGTGTTCGGCGAGGCCTGTGCCATCTACCAGATCGTCTATGAGTACGCGCAGAGTCAGAACAAGGCTACATTGTGCGGCTTTGCGTGGAAGGTCGCCGGCCGCGCACTGTGCCATCTCCACGCAATAAAGCGTGGCGGGGAGACGGTGCTCTGCTCGCAATCCGTCCTCCGGGACGCTTTCAAGAAGAACCGTTGAGGTCACGTGAGCTCCGCGGTTTTCAGTCACAAGCGTGTTATGCCGCCCTTGCTAGCGATCTAGTACCCGTGAGGGGGTCTACGTGCTAAATTGTTGATACTACCTGCGTATTGATCACTATCGTCCTTTTGTAGAGCTTTTATGCATATTCTGAGTTTCTGGAAAACTCTTTCATTTACATGATTACTAGCACATATGACCATGCATGAAAAAAAAAATTACTCCCTTCATGCTTTTATATTATGGGACAGAGAGTATATGTTTCTAGTATAATATGTATGGCTCAAGACGCTCTATTGGTCTACATTCTTTATTTGAACATGGCATCTAATCCGTGTATGAGCTTATACTTTTTCTCACCCTCATTGATAGTGGTTGCGGTGTTTACCTATTACAGTGCGCTCAAATGTAATCAACCCCAAGGTAATGACACAGACATGGCACCATTATCAATGCGATGCTCTCCTGGTCCAACACCGTCACCCACACTAATCTAAACTACGCATCGTCCTCGTCAAAGATGTCCACTATCTTTGTGTCGGGCGCCGGCTCCTCTTCCTCATCCATGTAGACAAGCATCTCGTCGATGTCCGTTTCCTGCACCGCCTGGATGATATGGCAGTTGGCCTCTGCCTCCGACTGGAGGGAATCGAGGATTGCCTGTTGCTCCGCCCACAGGTCCGCGTCCCCTGCGTCCTCCTGCTCTGTGTCCGTGTTGACCTCCATCACCACCACCTCCTCCTCCTCGAACTCCTCTTACGGATCCACCGCGTCCGATGGTAGCCCCGCGGTGATCCGGGCTTCGCGCCTTGTCCGGATTTGCTCAAGGAGGTGCAGTCGGCGCTCTGGAGTTAGATAGCTCACCTGTCATGGTGGTGGCATCGCTACTTGATTGTGCTAGCAGACGGCAAGTGGCCGACATTTGAAGAGTGCGGCGGAGAGGGAGAAAGATGGATGAGCTCAGGCTGGTGGCGTCAAGAGGGTGGAAGTGGATGTGGCTAGGGCTGTGGACGCCGTCCGGCTTACATAGCCGAACTTTGGCCCTCAGGCGGCGAGCCGGAGCGGCGCCACGGATCGTTCACTCCCCACCGGAGGAGACAGCCGTCAGACTGTCAGGTTTCCGGGTGTTTTCCCCATCATCGGTCTAATGTGGTGGATGTGCTCGGTCGCGCCCGGGCCTCCCCATAACTGCCCCATATTTGGGCTGGATATGAGGAATGCTGGTGGGCGTTTGAGGCCTGTTTGAGGTGCCCATTTGGGTCGTTTTCTTTTTTTGACCGATCACTGACCGGGCCGTCCGCCCGGACGTTTGAGAGGGGTTTGGGGGTGCTCGGCTGTAGATGCTCTTAAGACGAACAGAACATATTTCTAGCTCGTGTGTAACGCGTCCATTGTTGTTGTACTTTTTCTCTTGATGCAAAGATATATGGCCTTGATGTGTCTGTATACACGCCTGTTCAAATATTAGGCATATATAAATTCAGAAAATGTTCCTATTTTTAAATTTGTCCGAGAATTTATAAAATGTTCTTGTTTTCAGAAAGTATTCAGGATGTTAAGAAATGTTTCCATTTTAAAAAAAATCTCACAAACTCAGAAACTGTTTGCGTATTCAGAATATTTTGGGAATTTCAAAAAAAAATCGCACTTGTCAAAAAATGTTGCCAGTATCAAATTTCGTCCACGAATTTAAAATCTATGTTTTTTAATGTTCGTGTTTTTCAAAAAATATGTTCAGAATGTAAAAAGAATGTTCTCGTGTTTGAAAAATTGTGCCCATTTCAAAAGGTATTCACATTTCTCAAAGAAACCTTGTTTAAAATTTCAAAAAATGTTTTTAGAATTGTGGATGTTTCTAGTTCTTATACATCAGGCTGTCTGTCTAAACACCCAAGCTTTTTTTTCTCGAATACGCACGAGTGTGCGTATCATTCATTAAAGAAGAAAGAGGGAAGACTCCCAAATCCACGATTACAACATATAATTACATGCCGGGATTTACCGACACCACCAGGCTACCTAGTCACTACTCACGATCCGGCCCACCGTCTTCTACTTCAAAACCTACTGTGTTGCCTTTCATGAGGCCAGCCCTAACCCACAGAGCACCCTCCTCTCTATCCTAAGTAAGACCACGGTGAGTGACGGGCTAGCCCCATTAAACACGATGTCATTTCGATGCTTCCAAATACTCCACATCCCAAGTAGGCATTTAGCGCGAGTGGACTTCCGATGGGCAGAGCAACGATCCTGACGAAGACACCAATCGCCAAGGCGTTCTCCATCCTGGGGCTCAAAGTCAGGCCTGCTCATTTCCCATCCAATGCCAAACCTGCTTAGCAAAGACACAGCTAACTAGGATGTGTTGAATGGTTTCGTCATGTTGGTTGCAAAGTGGGCAAGAGTCCTGGTGAGGTAGTCCACGGCGGGCCAACCGGTCCGATGTCCATCATCTATTCTTGAGGGCAAGCCAAGCGAAAAAACAACATTGCAAGGGCGCCTTCGACTTCCAGGTGAATGCCGCTGATGGGGAGACCACACGCCCCATGAATCCTGCGACATAGGCAGATCTAGCCGAAAACTGTCCGTCCTTCTCCCAAGACCATGTCACCACGTCCTCAACATCATTCGTAAGCTGTCTTCCCGAGATTAAGGGCCATAACCACAAGAACTCGTGCAGTGCTTGGGGTGAAAGGTTGGGGCCAACGTCGGCAACCCAACTGTCATTGAGTAGAGCATCGACGACTAACTTTGATCTTCTTATCCGGTCCGGAATCAAGCCATGTACTGTGGGTGCAATCTCCTTAATTCTCCACCAGCTGATCCATCTCGTATCCCAGAAAAGGGTAGATTTTCCATTGCCAATTGTAGTGTGTGCCGCCGCGTGCACTAAGTCCAGAGATTCCGCCGGTACAGGGATGTTAAACTCGGCCTAGGGTCGGGATCGGTCCGCTCGCTGCAGCCAAGCCCATCTGGCTCGCAGGGCCTTGTTAAGCCATTGCAGATTCGGGATCCCCAAACCACCCGCCCATTTGGGTGTGGACACAACGTCCCAAGCAATGGCGCAGTTGCCCCCTCTCGCATCTTTTTTACCGCACCACAGAAAACCTCTGCAAATCTTGTTAAGGGCCACAAGAGTCTTCGCAGGGAGATCAAGCGCTAACATGGAATGGACTGGGATCGCACAGACCACCGAATGGATTAGGAGTAGCCGTCCACTTTTTGGCATAGTCGCCGCCTTCCAGAGAGGCAAACTGTCGCCCACTCGATCCACCAGCGGCTGGAGCTGTACCGCATTTTGCTTGCGAAGTGTCAACGGCAGACCCAAATATTTGCACGGAAAAGGAGCAATAAGGCATCCCAACATAGTGGACAGAAGCTCGATCTCGTCTTGAGAACATCTAATGGGGAGCACCGTACTCTTGGCCATATTGACAGACAAACCAGAAGCTTGGCCAAACAGATGCAAGATCGTCCTGCAGGTGGATGCCTCAAGTTCAGTTGGCTTGATGAAGACCACGACGTCATCCGCAAACATGGAGACACGCTGCTGCATGCCAGAACGAGCCAAAGGTGCTAGAAGGCCATGCTCAGAAGCATACTGGAAGAGTGCATAGAGGGGTTCCATGCAGAGGATGAATAGCGCCGGCGACAGCGGGTCACCCTGTCTGAAACCTTGACACGCCAAGATTGGCTTGCCGGGTCAGCCATTAATTATGATCCGCGTGGAGGAGGTGGCTAGGAGTCCACAAATCCAAGTCTGCCACTTGTGTCCAAAGCCTAGTCGACGCAAGACCTCAATCAAGAACGGCCACTGTATGGAGTCAAATGCTTTGGTGATGTCGAGTTTGAGCAGGGCCGTTGGATTCCTCAAAGATGCAGGCGCCGTGCCGTGCACTGCACGAGCATGAAGTTATCGTGGAGAGAACGCCCTTTGACAAAGGCGCTTTGGTGGCATCCCATGAGCTTTGGAAGCTCCACAACAAGTCTTGTGGCAAGGATCTTGTCAAAAAAATTGATCGGGCCATTAACCAAGATGATCGGCCGAAATTCTTTTATATCCACCACTCCGGCCACCTTCGGAAGGAGAGAAACGAGTGCCTTATTGATGTCAGCCATGCCCCTCGTGTCTCCCAGGTGAAAATAATGCAACGCCCGCATGAAATCGTCCTTGATGATGTGCCAACAGTTGGCAAAAAATCTGCCAGTAAGACCGTCCGGACCGGGAGCTTTATCTAGGAGCATCGTCTTGATGGTATTTTCCACTTCCTCTGCTATGAAAGGCTCTTCAAGGCTCGCGAGATCCAGGGAGGGAAGGTCAAGCAAATCCAAGTTTATCGTTGCCTCCCTAAGTGGAGCTCTCCCGAGTAGGTCAGTGTAGTAGTCATCCACCATATCTGCAACATCTTCCTGCCCAGTGTACATCGTGACATTATGTTGCATAGCCGTGATCACATTCTTACGTTGCTTATGTCGGGCCTTCCTTTGAAAGAATGTCGTATTGGCGTCACCTTCAGTGAGGTACAACAGGCGTGATCTTTGCCTCGGGATAGTCCTTTCGAGCGAGCACAACCCCAATAACTTTTTCTTCAGCAGCTTGCGCAGGGCATGTTCCTCATCCGAGAGAGATCTCGACTCCACGGCCACATCCAGTCTCCCAATAACCCCCATTGCAATTGATAGCTGCAAGCGAACATTTCCAATCCACCTATCACTCCAGCTTTGTAGGGCTTTTGCGGTGGCATGAAGTTTATTATCCAAGACCACAAAAGGATTTCCTTCAGATGGAACCGATTGCCAGGCCTCATGCACCGTGTCCATGAAACCATCGGCTTTGGGCTAGAAACTTTCAAACTTGAAACGTCGCCCAATCTGAAATTCAGCATCGAGGTCAACAAGCAATGGGCAGTGGTCAGAGGTTGCCATACTCATGGCAGCTAGCAAGTTCCTTGGGAATATATCTTCCCAGGAGTTAGTTATGAAGATGTGGTCTATCTTCTCCATGGTTGGGTCGCTAGTGGTCTTTCTCTTAAACACCCAAGCTGATCAGCTCCAGTCGCTAGTGACAATCTCGAACCAGATTAGGTCTTGAGTTCAAAACCTCCTAATGGATGAAAAAAGGTGGAAAAACAGCCCACCCTTTATAATATATTAATATTAGTGTAATAGTATAGATTAGTGGTCTTTCTCTTGCTATATGGTTAAGCGGTCTAGGCTTTGGGAAAACTCTCTTTTTTACCCGAGAACGGTTAAGTGTTCTCTATGGCTCTCTTTGATTTTAGTTTAGAGTGTCCTCTAGGTTTTGCAGGTGTTTTTTATCTCCTAAGAATACATATATATTATTCGTACCAAGATAATCTTCAATATATGAAGTAAAATGCATCATCAAATAGTGCTTCAACTAAAATTTACATCATTAAAAAGTGTTTTTTAACATCACCAAAAACCACTGATTCCAACAAATAATGTAAAAATAGCTCCAATAGATGATTTAAAATAGGGAAGCCACACAACAACCACTCCACAATTTCATACACATTTAAACCAAATAACATCAAAATCATCTCAAATAAATCATAAAACAAACATAACAATAATTTCATCAATCCAGAACATCAAATGCAACATAACTACAACAAAGTTCAGCACATAATACGACAAAGTTCATGAAAATTACAACAAACATAGAGATGAAACTAGGGATTTTGTTTCCTATGCCATGCCCACCACTCCTACATGATATCTTTTTGAAGATGTATTGGACACTCTGATGTCATGGTACACCTGCATAAAGCGTTCAATTAGGTCTTGCCTTCTACTCGGCCATACCCGTACTCCCATGAGGTCATGGAAGATGTAATTCAAATTTTGTCCATCCTCATTCTCAATGATCATGTTGTGCACGATCACACAAGCTGTCATGATGTACCAAAGGTTCTCTCTTGATCCTAAAACCTGGACGGTCCTTGCACAACAACAAATTGGTATTGCAAAATCCCAAGAGCCCTCTCCACATCTTTCCATGCCGCCGCTTGAGCATTATAAAAATAAAGTTCTTTATTACCTCAAGCGCTAGATGATCCGGCTTGCCTGCTCCCTCCCCATGCTCCCATCCGTGCTCCCACTTCATCCAATGGCTGTCTTTTTCCCTTTTTATTTTTAATCTAATCATCTCCCCCCTGATTTTAAGGGGATGGGGCCGGGTCTTAATTTGTTCCAATCAAATCAAGCCACGTACGCGGGAGCACGGATGGGAGCATGGGGACGGAGCAGGCAAGTCTTGTCCGGCGCTAGATATTGGCTTCACGAAAGTAGCCTACCTCGGACAGATCCCATCCGCAAGATAGTACTTGCATGTGCGGCCATTTGCTTGGAAGGTGACCGCGGTGCTTCTCCATTGTCTAACTTTGCAAAGAGAGGTGATCGGTTAAGCACGTTGATGTCATTGTAAGATCCAGGCATA
Source organism: Triticum aestivum (assembly GCF_018294505.1). Lineage (NCBI taxonomy): Eukaryota > Viridiplantae > Streptophyta > Magnoliopsida > Poales > Poaceae > Triticum > Triticum aestivum. Next base: position 105,656,837 of record NC_057802.1, read on the forward strand.
CCAAAATATACACGCCAAATCCATATCTTCTGATCGGCCACAGCCTCAATAATGATGGTGGCATCTTCGTTGCGTCCTTTGAACTATACATGCCATGATACAAGACAGTTCTTTCACTTTCAGTGCATGCAGATCATGGAGGCAAGAATATCTGGAAACCCACGGGCTTTGTTCATCTCCAAAAGTTTCGAGTGTTCGGAGTATTGGGTGATCCAAATACTCTGGGCCCAACACTTCTACCACCGTCTTTGTAGATTGCTTGACCAAAAAGATAGAAGTGCTTGCCAAATGATCATCAATGAAATCTGCGAACACCATAGGCCATCATGCGCAATATAGTAGACCATCTGCTCAGTGCTACGTCCAAGGAATCTGGTCCAACTCCTCCCCTGCTCGAAGGATCGGTCATGATGCTTCAAAGAATTGCATATATGAAGAAACAAATCCTTGAACATCCTAAACCGACGTCGAAAGTACCTCTTTGAAAAACTGGTTTAGGAGCAACATAGTTTTGCATCAATCTTTCGTGAGCCTCTATCTGCTATCTCCGTACGAACTCATAGCCACGCTTGATTCGCCGTGTTCATTCAGTTTATCTGTCTGTTTTAGATCACATTACGACATTACACCCAGAATTAGTTACTCGCCTCGTCCTGCCCTGATAGAAATCCAGCAGAAGAGAAAGAAAACGGCGAAAGAACCGAAGCAGCGACGACGGCACAAGTTTTATATCAGGCAGGCTTGTTAGCCTGAAGTACAAAATACAGCCCATGTGACATTGACATACTACCTCTCAACTCATGCATGCTTCAACAGTTTCAAGACTGTTGATGCCGCAGTACCAAACAGCCTTCTGGATTGATGATGACTTGTCAATTGCGGAATTCTTCCCAACAAACCAAGATTGCTACTTGGAATTGAAGAGGATCCTTCGGCTGCCTTATTCAGAATTTCATCCATCTCTCTAATGGTTTTCAATTCTATCATGGGACTGGGGCACGCCCTTGCTTCCAACTGGGAAAATAACACTGCTTTCCAGTGTGGGACAAAGCTTCTCCTTGCCTGTTCGAGCTCCCATCCTCTAGGCTGTTTCTTTCTGGCAGCCTGCATCATCGGTCAATAAAGTTGATGCTAAAGATCCCAACACAAATACTTCAGCGTGACCCACTGAGATCTTACATATTTTTTGGATTTTTTTTCATAGTATATCACCTGTCTACCATGGCATGCAGCTGAACTAAGCTATTCAAGGAACATGTGAAGTGATAGGGAGATACAACATTGACATTGCCTCTAGAATTGCTCTTTCCTTCACAAATGCAGTCATATTTTCGAATTCAAGGGAAAAGAAAAACAATTTTTCTCACATGCATCGAGTAAACCCAACGCCATAAAATTATTGAGCATCACTGCTAAGATCATGCAAGTAGGGATGAAAAATAAGCAAACTGGCACTACCAAGTGGATGCAGACCCCTTGTTGTTATTTCCAATGAATATTAATTTTATATTCAAAAGCATAGCAGCGTCATTGACCAAGACTCCAACCAAGAGCCATAATCTACTCCCTCCCTCCGTCCCATAATATAAGAGCGTTTTTGACACTAGTGTCAAAAACGCTCTTATATTATGGGACGGAGGGAGTAGTTTATAGTCTTTTTTTCTGCGTCAATGCTGTTCAAATTTAGATACTTGCACTTAGTTTTTTCTTCTGTTCATTCTAGCTTTTCTTTTTGGTGTGCAGCTTCATGCGAAACACTTAAGTTCCATCAGCATTTTAGACACATGCAGATCACAATTGGCATCTGTTAAACAATCTTCTGTCACGTTACATGTTGAGGAACTTGGTGCACAAGTCTAGGTAGTTAGGGAGATCTCTTTTTATGTTTATCTTTGTATCTCTCTACTCCCTTATCTCCATGTATCTCTTCTGGTTGTTGCAACCGAATCATGTATGCCTCTGCGAGAGCTGGCCTCGCCCCAATCAATATATAACCACGGGCTGTCATGTATGACAGTTGAGACGCTTCTACGAATCCTAACATGGTATACAGAGCCTCCCTCTTCCATCTCATCTAGCCATCATCTTCAACCTTCGCCCATCTCCCATCGCCATGTCTTCCTCCAGCCAAATCATCTCCTCTGGCCTAAACAATACAATCTCAGAACCTCTTACTCGCACAAACTATGTTTTGTGGCGAGCCCAAGCCCGATCTCAGATCATAGGGGCAGGTCTCTTCGGATACCTTGATCAAACAGTCCCAGAACCACCAGCCACCATTACCTCCAAAAACGCAGAAGGAAAAGATCAAACCATACCAAACCTAGCCTACTCCGCCTGGTTGATTCAAGATCAACAGCTTGTGGCATATCTACTCCGCAACCTCTCCAAAGAAGTCCTAGTACAGGTCGCTTCCCTAGAAAAATCACATGCCATCTGGTCTTCTCTCACAAACATGTTTGCGGCTCAATCCAGATCACGCGCCAACAATTGTCGTGCTGCCCTTTCCAATGCCCAAAAGGGCTCCCAATCTGCCGCAGCCTACTTTGGTTAGATGCGCGCGCTTGCAGACGAACTTGCCATGGCTGGAAAGCCGCTTCTCGAGGGGGAGTTAATCTCTTTCCTCATCTCTGGCCTCGATATGGACTACCAACCTCTTATATCTGCATTTGACGTCCGCACTGAGCCTCTCTCCATCGATGATCTGTTCGGCATGGTGTCGAACTTTGATCAAAGGGTGGAGATGTTCCACGGCTCTGGATCGGGTGCTTTCAAAACATCCGCCAAGGCTGCCTCTCGAGGGCGCGGTGGCTTCTCCAAAGGCAACCGTGGCGGCTTCCCCAAGGGCGGCAACAACGACGGTTGCTATGGTGGCTACCGCGGCGGCGGTGGTGGAAACTACTACAACAACTACGGCGGCGGCGGGGGCTAATACAACAACAACGGCCCTCCGCGCCCTTTCTACAACAACAATCAAGGGCGTCGTTTTGCTGGGTATGAAGAGTACGAAAATAAATGTCAGATCTGTAAAAAAACTAACCATATTGCAAAAGAATGCAAATGGCGCTATGCAGAGGACAACTCCCAGAAGAAGCGTGTTGCCGCTGCAGCTGATATCTCCTATGGTAGTGCCGACTCAAACTGGTATGTTGATTCGGGCTCCAACGAGCACATTACCTCAGATCTCGAGAAGCTGACCATGCATGAGAGATACCACGGCAAAGATCAGATCAACACGGCAGAGAATGCTCCGGGTATGATGATAAGTCATGTTGGTCAGTCTACTGTTAAAACCCCACATTGTGATATCCAGCTTAAAGATGTTTTACATGTTCCCGCTGCATCAAAGAATCTCGTTTCTGTTCATCGCATCACTCTTGATAATGGTGTCTTCATAGAATTTCACCCATTCTTCTTTTTGATCAAGGATCAGGTCACGAGGAGGGTCCTCTATCGCGGTAGATGTGTGCAAGGTCTCTATCCGTTGATTTCCAAGTTTTGCAAGTTCAATAAACAAGTTCATGGAGCCTTCAAGGTCTCTTCAGAACGATGGCACAATCGTTTAGGCCATCCGTCCTTTTCTATTGTTTATCAAATTCTTAGCAAACATAAGCTCCCATTTGTCGGTGAGCATGATCGTGAAACTATTTGTGATGCTTGTCAGAAAGCAAAAAGTCATCAATTGCCTTACTCTATTTCTACTAGTGTGTCAACAAAACCCTTGCAACGTATTTTTTCCGATGTGTGGGGTCCTGCCCCCTCTTCCGTTGGTAGACACACATATTACGTAAGCTTCATTGATGATTACAGCAAGTACACATGGATTTATTTGCTTAAAAAACATTCCGATGTCTTTCAAGTATTCCATAACTTTCAAGCCCTAGTTGAGAGAAAATTTGATCGCAAAATCATTGCCATGCAATCGGACTGGGGTGGTGGGTATGAGAAGTTAAATTCCTTCTTTCAACAAATAGGAATTTCCCATCACGTGTCTTGTCCCCATGCTCATCAGCAGAACGGTTCCGCTGAACGCAAGCATATGCACATTGTTGATGTAGGTTTCTCCCTTCTTGCTGCTGCATCTATGCCGTTAAAGTTTTGGGATGAAGCCTTCCTAACTGCGGTTCATCTTATAAACTTGTTACCTAGCCGAGTCATCAACAATGAATCCCCGACCGAACATCTTTTTCATACCAAACCAGATTATGCCTCTCTCCGTGTGTTTGGGTGCGCCTGTTGGCCAAATCTACGTCCTTCCAATAATCACAAACTCAGCTTCCGGTCCAAACAGTGCGTCTTCCTTGGCTATAGTGCCCAACACAAGGGGGTCAAGTGCCTTGATGTTGCCACGGGTAGAATATATATCTCTCATGATGTTGTATTTGATGAAACAAAATTCCCCTTCGAAACCCTTCATCCCAATGCCGGTGCCCTCCTAAAACAGGAAATTCTTCTTCTTCCAACTACTCTTTCCGGTGTTGATCATGGGGGTGAAAACAATAGTACTGATCAACCTTTGACTACTCATCATATTTTGCCTGAGTATATTGCTGCAGATCCATCTTCAGAAGAAAATTTGGGCTCAAACAGTGGAAATGGCCATTATTTCATGTGTACCCCGGCTGGGAACAACGAAGCACGAGGCAGATCCGCCCCGGGATCACCGCTGCATGCAGCAGGTCGATCTGCACCGGGATCTACAACTACAGCACCTGGTCCCTCTTCGGTTTCCGCACGTACGGACGTGGCCAGCGGGACCGCGGGCGGCCGCATGCAGCCCACCAGCTGCAAAGGCAAAATCGACAAATTTAACCTATGGATGAAAAGAATTCACAAAGTGAACTGTTAACGAAAAAAATTCATCCGGCTGACCCTTTTGTGTAGCGCCCGACAGATAGGCGCCACACTACACTGTGCAGCGCCTGATTGACATGCGTTACACGTCTGGCCAGCGTCGCACTCCGAACTGCCTAAAAATTGCTAAGTCAGTGTGCAACGCCCAACAGCTAGGCGCTACACTGTAGTGTATCGCCTATAGCTTAGGCGCTACACTAATGGACTTTGAAAAGGAATCGTGTCTCGTTGGGGCTAGTGTTAGTCGGTCATAGTAGTTGCATCTTCTTGGACTAAAGTCAGCTCGCAAGCAGACGCCCTTCCCACACTTCCAAATATTCACCTGCCTACTGTACAGCTCGTGACATACTGCACTTGCAGCTTGATGCGATCTTGCTGCGGTGGTGCCGATCGATCGCTTTGGATTTCGGAAGATTTGGCAAATGTTTAACCCAGCACGTTGCGCCTGGGTGACTGACTCACTGACATTGCATGTTCATGACACTTTCAGGGGCTAGCGCTTTCAGTTCAAGATTTTCACTATATGAACCCATGAATCCATCTCAAAATCAACGTGGGATGGGATCGGTTGCTTTTTTGACTGGTTAGCTAAATCACAGCTCATCTAAAGGCCATGTGTTCTTTTGCAAAGAAAGAATTAGTGCGTGCATGTGTACGCACGTCTCTAAACCATACAATCAGCTGGAAGAGAATACAAAAAATGATTAATTCTAAAAAAAGTGAAACAAGAAAGATTAAGACGTGATTTTTTTAGCGTTCTACAGACCAAAGAGAGCTTCTTTCACCGTAGCACAGTGCGTGGCTAGGAGAGACACGACACGACAGTGCTTGTACCTGCCCTGCTAATTCAGATTTCTTGCGGTTGACACAACAGTAATCTCTATGTATAGTGCAACCCAGTTTTATATGCATTTAGACAGTAGTCAGATATTTTGAACATGGGGTGGCTAGCTAATCCCTGACAAGCCCCTCCTTCCATGCTACAGAATCTAAGTGAGACAAACCCTTGATTGTGCAACGCCTACGCCTTAGGCGCTACACTGTATAGTGTAGCGCCTAACTTTAAGGCGTTGCACACTGACTTAGCAATTTTTAGGTAGCTTGAAGTGCGACGCTGGTTAGGCGTGTAGCGCCTGTCGGTCAAACGCTGCACAGTGTAGTGTGGCGCCTGACTGTCGGGCGCTACACAAAAGGGTCAGTCGGGTGAAATTTTTTCGTCAACAGTTCACTTTATGAATTCTTTTTGTCCACAGGTCAAATTTGTCGCTTTTGCCAGCTGCAGAGGCGACAGCGCCCAGCCGCGCCAACAGGAGGACGGCGCGTGGCGGGATGGGACACGCGGTCCAGCACCAGATTCCTCTGGGTCCACATCTCCTGGCCCCGCCAGCGTGGACCGGTCGCACGAGCCGCGGTCGCCCGAGCCGCGTTCGCCCGCCCCTGCGACAGCGACAGGACCCCCTTCGGGATTGGGGTCGCCAGCACCTGACGCTGACGCAGAGGAGACACCACCTCCTGGATCGCCTGCGCCGCAGCATCTTGTGATCCCTCCTGTGGCGCCACGCACCAGGCTACAAAGGGGAGTTACTTCTCGCCTAAATTATAAAAATTTCTCTAAATTTGGAATGCTGTGTACTACTGGTGAACCTAACACTTTGAAAGAAGCTCTTAATGACTCCAGGTGGAAAGCAGCCATGGATGATGAATTCAGGGCACTGAAGAAGAACAAGACATGGCATCTTGTTCCTCCTCAGCAAGGCAGAAATCTGATTGATTGTAAATGGGTGTATCGAATCAAGAAGAAATCTGATGGTACCATAGATCGATACAAAGCACGACTTGTAGCCAAGGGCTTCAAGCAAAGGTATGGCATAGACTAGGAGGACACCTTTAGTCCGGTAGTTAAAGCTGCAACAATACGTTTGGTACTGTTAATTGCTGTGTCCAGGGGATGGAGTCTTAGATAGCTAGATGTACAGAACGCGTTCCTTCATGGTGTTCTGGAAGAGGAAGTGTACATGAAACAACCTCCTAGGTTTGAAGACAGAAATGCACCATTCCATGTATACAAGCTTGACAAGGCCCTGTATGGATTAAAACAAGCACCTAGAGCGTGGTATTCACGGCTGAGTATGAAGCTTCAAGCACTTGGGTTTGCTCCATCCAAATTTGACACCTCCCTGTTTATCTACAGCAAGTATCAAACCTTTATATTTGTTCTTATATATGTTGATGATATCATCATCACTAGTTCCTCGAATGGGGCAGTATCAGCCTTACTCAAGGATCTAGGGCCTGAATTTGCTCTTAAGGACTTGGTAGACTTGCATTTCTTTTTAGGCATTGAGGTGAACAAAATAAACAATGGTATTCACCTGTCACAAGCAAAGTATGCAACCGAATTGTTGAATAGGATTGGAATGGAAAACTGCAAGCCTACACCAACACCTTTATCCAGCTCAGAAACTCTATCCTTGACAGAAGGAGAACCTTTGACTCAAGAGGACATCACTGGGTACAGAAGTCTGGTTGGTGGTCTTCAGTACTTGACTCTCACCAGGCCTGACATTTCTTTTGCAGTTAATAAAGTGTGTCAATATCTTCATGCACCAACCACAGCTCATTGGACAACAGCCAAGAGAATTCTAAGGTACATAAAGAACACTTTGACCACAGGTCTTACCTTCAGACGCTCATCTTCCACACTTGTCAATGCTTTCTCAGATGCTGACTGGGCTGGCTGTTTAGATGATAGAAGATCAACAGGTGGTTTTGCTATTTTCTATGGTCCTAACTTAATTTCATGGTGTGCCAAGAAACAAGCTACTGTTTCCAGGTCAAGTACAGAAGCAGAATACAAGGCCTTAGCAAACGCAACAGCAGAAGTTATTTGGATTCAGTCTATGCTCAAAGAGCTTAGAGTGCCACAAGCCCAACCTCCTTGTTTATGGTGTGATAATCTTGGTGCCACCTACTTATATGCTAACCCAGTTTTTCATGCCAGGACCGAACACATTGAGATAGATTTTCATTTTGTAAGAGAACGAGTTGCAAACAAACAGCTAGATGTCAGGTTCATTCCCTCCAAGGAACAAATTGCAGATGGACTTACCAAGGCCTTGCCAACCAGAAGTTTTGAGGAATTTAGACGTAATCTCAACCTAATCCAGTTGTGATTAAGGGGGAGTGTTAAAACATCTTCTGTCATGTTACATGTTGAGGAACTTGGCGCACAAGTCTAGGTAGTTAGGGAGATCTCTTTTTATGTTTATCTTTGTATCTCTCTACTCCCTTATCTCCATGTATCTCTTCTGGTTGTTGCAACCGAATCATGTATGCCTCTGCGAGAGCTGGCCTCGCCCCAATCAATATATAACCACGAGCTGTCATGTATGACAGTTGAGACGCTTCTACGAATCCTAACAGGATCTACTCCCTCCGTTCCTAAATGTAAGTCTTTTTTAGGAATTTCACTACAAACTACATACATATGTATATAGACATATTTTAAAGTGTAGATTCACTCATTTTACTCCGTATGTAGTCCCTAGTTGAATCTCTAAAAAGACTTATATTTAGGAACGGAGGGAGTATAAAGTGGCAAATGAATCATCTGATTTTATAGGCAATACAAGCTTGGCCACAGATAACAGGGTATATAAACTATGAAGTAAGATTCGACATACTGGGAACCTTCATTCCGAAAATATTTCAATCCCCATTTCAAAATTATTTGCAAGTAAAAATTACTGAGTGAAACGATTTGATTTGTTGATAAGTTTTACCTACTTTTTGACTCATCATCAGTAAAAAGATACCTGGATCAGGGGAGTAAAAAGGTCTATGTGTCATTATTTCAATCTAACGTGTCTCATCTTTAGTACCATGTGATGCAATGTAGATCTTTCTTCTTTTCCTAGTTATGTATCGTTATTATCCTGCTTTCACTGTAACATCTTTTGGTTGCCATGATACAGATAAACATCACAGTTTGGACTAGCCCTTGGAATTCAGATGATTTCAGCTAACAAATTAGCACATTCAACCCATGATAAATCTCACCAGAAAAATGTCAAAAGAAGATTGCTAGTCATTGCATAAAGCCAAAGCAAGAACATTAAAGAATACGTCTCTAGTGACAGGATACTTCCCATAGATTCATCAAGTATTAAGTTTTAGTGTGACACCCTGCGGACAGAAATTGGATAGCGAACAAGCCTACCGCGTACAAATAGAAACACTCCAGTTTTAGAATATCTTTACCTTCTCAGCTGTAGCATATCCACCATGTTTGTTGGGCAACATTTTGTCCGACAAACAGGACGATTGTTGAACATAGGGGCAGCTACAAGAAAAAAATTGAATAACTTAATGAACATAACTCAACAGTGTAGTTTTATGCAAAAATATAATAATAAAAAAAGATGAAAAACAAGTGTAGAAGACAGTACATATTTTCTATGTTGATGCATTCTCCAGTAGGACAAAAACCATGGTTATTCAGAATCGATGAGACACGTTTCAGAACTTCATCGTGAGCCACCTGCATGGCATAGGGGACCTGCATGACACATTAAACTTGTATAAGAAAACGCCACTGAACGTGACCGTTAGAGCATCTACAGCCGGACGCCTCAAACACTTGGGCGGACCGCCCAGTCAGTGACCGGTCAAAAAAATGCGACCCAAACGGGCGTCTCAAACCGGCCTCAAACGCCTGGGCTGACCGACACCCCTCATATCCAGCCCAAATCTGGGGCAGCTATGGGGTGGCCCGGGCGCGAACGGTCGCGTCCGCCACATCAGAGCTGGCCCACCTGACCTCATATATATTCATCCTCATCCGCTTCCTGGAGCAAACCCTAGCCACTCCACTCCACCCCCAAGCTCCCACCCGGCGATCTCCGGCATGGCGGGAAGCGGATCTGACTCCAGCCAGTCCGGGTCCGTCGATTGGGGTGCCGTCCCGTGTGGGATGGTGGAGGCTCTCGCAATGCGTAGGGGCGTTATTATGGGCTCTTTGAACTACTAGAAACAAAATCACTATCGAGCACAAATTTCCTTCTCACCCTGCTGACATTATTTTTAAATGCCACCTGTTCCTCCAGACTTGGATGCCGTTGGGGAAACGGCGGGACGCTGAGCGGATGAAGGAGGCCATGGAGCGGATCCGTTTGATCCAGATTGCCGCTCGTCACTAAGTTGAAGAGGATCTGATCTGTTTTGTTTTGTGCTGGCCGCCTGTTAGTTGTACCATGTTGCCTTCTTATTCAGGCTAAGGCCGGTTGCATGGCTTCGGCCGTTAACTATCTGCTGTTTACCTCGTTCTGTTGGATGCTGCCTGTTGGGGGGCTTTATTAATTTAAAGCCGGACGCTCCTTGCGTCTTCGTTCTAAAAAAAGGAGGCTCTGGCTGTCCGCATTGCCCTCCACCACTCCCAGGAGGACTGCGCCTGACAGACGGGGGATCTGTCCTGCGCGAATCCATTGCATCGGTTTAACGGGCGCTGATATCCTTAAATTTACTGCTAAATCTTGCAGCGCCGCCATCCTCGTCAGAACAGCTGCCCTTATAAAAAACTTGTGTTGTCTGTGAACTACAAGTGATCTCCATTTGGGCACAGCAGATTTCTTGCAGGTATGTTTTATTCTGTTCTCAGATTGGATTGTGCTGCAATATTTTCAGACTTCGTCGTGATTATGAGTGCAGCTTTAAACAACATAATGTATATGAACTGCTGCTGAGAATACAACTAGAAGGTTCTTACAAGTATGCTTTCTAAATTAAATATGTTTTAAGAATTAATGAAGTACGAATTTTAGCTAGATAGTAATTAATATGAAGGGTGCGAACGTTGTCTGGAGACAAGGACACATTGTGCACAACGAAGATGTAGTGACCGAAGGCATGGCAACGTAGGCAATAATACTACAAATTGTGAAAGTGTTTGCTATAGAGCATGCATGCAATGTTTGTTATGCTTGCTACTTGATTTATTTATTCCTATTCTCAAATCTTAACCTTCCTATCTCCAACATAATATATCCAGCGACTTCGTGTATATGCCCATCTCCTGCTGCCATTCACCGAAAAAGGCTTTCGCCCCGCTTTATATATAAAGCAATGACCGACTACCACAGCTCAGATACAAACGCACACCACCACAACACACGCACACACCCAAGGCTGGATACATAGGCGCTGAGCGCAGCAACACTACCCCTAGTACTACAAGAGCAACCGGAGTCCTCAACCGTGGACACGCCAACGCGAAGAGAAGAAGCCACATATGACGAACCGTGTGCTCCAAAGCGGCGCCTTCAAGAAGGTTACGACACTAGAGCGCCGTCACCGCCCGACCCGAGGTCAGAGTTTCCCCTGGAGCAACACGACGGGCAATGAGAGCCGCGACGACGCCTTCAAGAAGGGAGCGAGCTTCGCCGCTGCCAGTCTGTCCGAAGATCGAACAGGTTTTCGCCCCGGCCAACACTCACCACCACCGGACGCCACATCCCATTGACCACGCCGCACACACGGCCATGGCTACCGGGCAGCACCTAACCACGGGCTCTGCCCAAGAGCACCGCGGAGCCACCACCAGGGCCGCCGCCCTGGCATCCAAGACCTGGACACCACCTCACTCGAGACCCACCGCTACCCCAACCAAAGATACGAGCGGAAAGGAACCGCCTTTCGCACCCCTGGGCTGCCCCCAACGCCGAAACCCAGAGGCTGGCCAAAATTGGCCTCCATCGACCCGTCCTGCTGCCGGGCGCGAGACGAGCATGGTCCTGCTGCCGGGCGCGAGACGAGGTCGGTCCTGCTGCCGGGCGCGAGACGAGGTCAGTCCTGCTGCTGGGCGCAAGACGAGGTCGGTCCTGCTGCCGAGCGCGAGACGAGCGATGGACCAAAGTCGGGGGAGGGCCGAACCTTCGACGGAGGTAGCAACCAGTCGACGAGGAGAGGGCCGAAGGTCGAAACGGGCCGCCTAGAGACAAGCCGACGCCGGAAAGCCAGCCGCCGCCCTAGTCGACCCGCCGAGCTGCTGTGGAGCCGGCACGGTGAAGCCACCACGCCGCCGCCGCCCACAGCCGGGATGAAGGAAATATGCCCTAGAGGCAATAATAAAGTTATTATTTATTTCCTTATATCATCATAAATGTTTATTATTCATGCTAGAATTGTATTAACCGATAACATGATACATGTGTGAATACATAGACAAACAGAGTGTCACTAGTATGCCTCTACTTGACTAGCTCGTTGATCAAAGATAGTTATGTTTCCTAGCCATAGACATGAGTTGTCATTTGATTAACGGGATCACATCATTAGGAGAATGATGTGATTGACTTGACCCATTCCGTTAGCTTAGCACTCGATCATTTAGTATGTTGCTATTGCTTTCTTCATGACTTATACATGTTCCTATGACTATGAGATTATGCAACTCCCGTTTACCGGAGGAACACTTTGTGTGCTACCAAACGTCACAACGTAACTGGGTGATTATAAAGGTGCTCTACAGGTGTCTCCGAAGGTACTTGTTGGGTTGGCGTATTTCGAGATTGAGATTTATCACTCCGATTGTCGGAGAGGTATCTCTGGGCCCTCTCGGTAATGCACATCACTTAAGCCTTGCAAGCATTGCAACTAATGAGTTTGTTGCGAGATGATGTATTACGGAACGAGTAAAGAGACTTGCCGGTAACGAGATTGAACTAGGTATTAAGATACCGACGATCGAATCTCGGGCAAGTATATGTTGTTACGCGGTTTGACCGATAAAGATCTTCTTAGAATATGTGGGAGCCAATATGGGCATCCAGGTCCCGCTATTGGTTATTGACCGGAGACGTGTCTCGGTCATGTCTACATAGTTCTCGAACCCGTAGGGTCCGCATGCTTAACGTTACGATGACAGTTTTATTATGAGTTTATGAGTTTTGATGTACCGAAGGAGTTCGGAGTCCCAAATGAGATCGGGGACATGACGAGGAGTCTCGAAATGGTCGAGACATAAAGATCGATATATTGGACGACTATATTCGGACATCGGAAAGGTTCCGAGTGATTCGGGTATTTTTCGGAGTACCGGAGAGTTACGGGAATTCGTATTGGGCCTTAATGGGCCATACGGGAAAGGAGAGAAAGGCCCCAAAGGGTGGCCGCACCCCTCCCCATGGACTAGTCCGAATCGGACTAGGGAGGGGGGCGCCCCCTTCCTTCCTTCTCCTTCTCCCTTCCCTTCTCCTACTCCAACAAGGAAAGGAGGAGTCCTACTCCCGGTGGGAGTAGGACTACCCCCTTGGCGCGCCCTCCTCCTAGGCCGGCCGCCTCGCCCTTGCTCCTTTATATACGGGGGCAGGGGCACCCCATAGACAACAATTGATCTATTGATCTCTTAGCCGTGTGCGGTGCCCCCCTTCCACCATATTACACCTCGATAATATCGTAGCGGTGCTTAGGCGAAGCCCTGCGTCGGTAGAACATCATCATCGTCACCACGCCGTCGTGCTGACAAAACTCTCCCTCAACACTCGGCTGGATCGGAGTCCGAGGGACGTCATCGAGCTGAACGTGTGCTGAACTCGGAGGTGCCGTGCGTTCGGTACTTGATCGGTCGGATCGTGAAGACGTACGACTACATCAACCGCGTTGTGTTAACGCTTCCGCTTTCGGTCTACGAGGGTACGTGGACAACACTCTCCCCTCTCGTTGCTATGCATCACCATGATCTTGCGTGTGTGTAGGAAATTTTTGAAATTACTACGTTACCCAACAGTGGCATCCGAGCCAGGTTTTATGCGTTGATGTTATGCACGAGTAGAACACAAGTGAGTTGTGGGCGATATAATTCATACTGCTTACCAGCATGTCATACTTTGGTTCAGCGGTATTGTGAGATGAAGCGGCCCGGACCAACATTACGCGTACGCTTACACGAGACCGGTTTCACCGTTGCGAGCACTCGTTGCTTAAAGGTGACTGGCGGGTGTCTGTCTCTCTCACTTTTGTTGAATCGAGTGTGGCTACGCCCGGTCCTTGCGAAGGTTAAAACAGCACCAACTTGACAAACTATCGTTGTGGTTTTGATGCGTAGGTAAGAATGGTTCTTGCTAAGCCCGTAGCAGCCACGTAAAACTTGCAACAACAAAGTAGAGGATGCCTAACTTGTTTTTGCAGGGCATGTTGTGATGTGATATGGTCAAAGCATGATGCTAAATTTATTGTATGAGATGATCATGTTTTGTAACCGAGTTATTGCAGGAGCCATATGGTTGTCGCTTTATTGTATGCAATGCAATCGCCCTGTAATGCTTTACTTTATCACTAAGCGGTAGCGATAGTCGTAGAAGCATAAGATTGGCGAGACGACAACGATGCTACGATGGAGATCAAGGTGTCGCGCCGGTGACGATGGTGATCATGACGGTGCTTCGGAGATGGAGATCACAAGCACAAGATGATGATGGCCATATCATATCACTTATATTGATTGCATGTGATGTTTATCTTTTATGCATCTTATCTTGCTTTGATTGACGGTAGCATTATAAGATGATACCTCACTAAATTATCAAAGTATAAGTGTTCTCCCTGAGTATGCACCATTGCGAAAGTTCTTCGTGCTGAGACACCACGTGATGATCGGGTGTGATAGGCTCTACGTTCAAATACAACGGGTGCAAAACAGTTGCACACGCGGAATACTCAGGTTAAACTTGATGAGCCTAGCATATAACAGATATGGCCTCGGAACACGGAGACCGAAAGGTCGAGCGTGAATCATATAGTAGATATGATCAACATAGTGATGTTCACCGTTGAAACTACTCCATCTCACGTGATGATCGGACATGGTTTAGTTGATATGGATCACGTGATCACTTAGAGGATTAGAGGGATGTCTATCTAAGTGGGAGTTCTTAAGTAATATGATTAATTGAACTTGAATTTATCATGAACTTAGTACCTGATAGTATCTTGCTTGTCTATGTTAATTGTAGATAGATGGCCCGTGCTGTTGTTCCGTTGAATTTTAATGCGTTCCTTGAGAAAGCAAAGTTGAAAGATGATGGTAGCAATTACATGGACTGGGTATGTAACTTGAGGATTATCCTCATTGCTGCACAGAAGAATTACGTCCTGGAAGCACCGCTGGGTGCCAGGCCTGCTGCAGGAGCAACACCAGATGTTATGAACGTCTGGCAGAGCAAAGCTGATGACTACTCGATAGTTCAGTGTGCCATGCTTTACGGCTTAGAACCGGGTCTTCAACGACGTTTTGAACGTCATGGAGCATATGAGATGTTCCAGGAGTTGAAGTTAATATTTCAAGCAAATGCCCGGATTGAGAGATATGAAGTCTCCAATAAGTTCTATAGCTGCAAGATGGAAGAGAATAGTTATGTCAGTGAGCATATACTCAAAATGTCTGGGTATAACAATCACTTGATTCAACTGGGAGTTAATCTTCCGGATGATAGCGTCATTGACAGAATCCTTCAATCACTGCCACCAAGCTACAAGAGCTTCGTGATGAACTATAACATGCAAGGGATGGATAAGACGATTCCCGAGCTCTTCGCAATGCTAAAGGCTGCGGAGGTAGAAATCAAAAAGGAGCATCAAGTGTTGATGGTCAATAAGACCACTAGTTTCAAGAAAAAGGGCAAAGGAAAGAAGAAGGGGAACTTCAAGAAAAACAGCAAGCAAGTTGTTGTTCAGGAGAAGAAACCCAAGTCTGGACCTAAGCCTGAGACTGAGTGCTTCTACTGCAAGCAGACTGGTCACTGGAAGCGGAACTGCCCCAAGTATTTGGCGGATAAGAAGGATGGCAAGGTGAACAAAGGTATATGTGATATACATGTTATTGATGTGTACCTTACTAATGCTTGCAGTAGCACTTGGATATTTGATACTGGTTCTGTTGCTAATATTTGCAACTCGAAACAGGGGCTACGGATTATGCGAAGATTGGCTAAGGACGAGGTGACGATGCGCGTGGGAAATGGTTCCAAAGTCGATGTGATCGCGGTCGGCATGCTACCTCTACATCTACCTTCGGGATTAGTTTTAGACCTAAATAATTGTTATTTGGTGCCAGCGTTAAGCATGAACATTATATCTGGATCTTGTTTGATGCGAGACGGTTATTCATTTAAATCAGAGAATAATGGTTGTTCTATTTATATGAGTAATATCTTTTATGGTCATGCACCCTTGAAGAGTGGTCTATTTTTGTTGAATCTCGATAGTAGTGATACACATATTCATAATATTGAAGCCAAAAGATGCAGAGTTGATAATGATAGTGCAACTTATTTGTGGCACTGCCGTTTAGGTCATATCGGTGTAAAGCGCATGAAGAAACTCCATACTGATGGACTTTTGGAACCACTTGATTATTAATCACTTGGTACTTGCGAACCGTGCCTCATGGGCAAAATGACTAAAACACCGTTTTCCGGAACTATGGAGAGAGCAACAGATTTGTTGGAAATCATACATACAGATGTATGTGGTCCGATGAATATTGAGGCTCATGGCGGATATCGTTATTTTCTCACCTTCACAGATGATTTGAGCAGATATGGGTATATCTACTTAATGAAACATAAGTCTGAAACATTTGAAAAGTTCAAAGAATTTCAGAGTGAAGTTGAAAATCATCGTAACAAGAAAATAAAATTTCTACGATCTGATCGTGGAGGAGAATATTTGAGTTATTAGTTTGGTCTTCATTTGAAACAATGCGGAATAGTTTCACAACTCACGCCACCCGGAACACCACAGCGTAATGGTGTGTCCGAACGTCGTAATCGTACTTTACTAGATATGGTGCGATCTATGATGTCTCTTACTGATTTACTGCTATCGTTTTGGGGTTATGCTTTAGAGACGGCTGCATTCACGTTAAATAGGGCACCATCAAAATCCGTTGAGACGACGCCTTATGAACTGTGGTTTGGCAAGAAACCAAAGTTGTCGTTTCTAAAAGTTTGGGGCCGCGATGCTTATGTGAAAAACTTCAACCTGATAAGCTCGAACCCAAATCGGAGAAATGTGTCTTCATAGGATACCCAAAGGAAACTGTTGGGTACACCTTCTATCACAGATCCGAAGGCAAAACTTTTGTTGCTAAATTCAGAATTTTTCTGGAGAAGGAGTTTCTCTCGAAAGAAGTGAATGGGAGGAAAGTAGATCTTGATGAGGTAACTGTACCTGCTCCCTTATTGGAAAGTAGTTCATCACAGAAACCAGTTTCTGCGATGCCTACACCAATTAGTGAGGAAGTTAATGATGATGATCATGAAACTTCAGATCAAGTTATTACTGAACCTCGTAGGTCAACCAGAGTAAGATCCGCACCAGAGTGGTACGGTAATCCTATTCTGGAGGTTATGTTACTAGACCATGACGAACCTACAAACTATGAAGAAGCGATGGTGAGCCCAGATTCCGCAAAATGGCTTGAGGCCATGAAATCCGAGATGGGATCCAATTATGGACTTTGGTTGACTTGCCCGATGATCGGCAAGCCATTGAAAATAAATGGATCTTCAAGAAGAAGACTGACGCTGACGGTAATGTTACTGTCTATAAAGCTCGACTTGTTGCGAAAGGTTTTCGACAAGTTCAAGGGATTGACTACGATGAGACCTTCTCACCCGTAGTGATGCTTAAGTCTGTCCGAATCATGTTAGCAATTGCCGCATTTTATGATTATGAAATTTGGCAAATGGATGTCAAAACTGCATTCCTGAATGGATTTCTGGAAGAAGAATTGTATATGATGCAACCGGAAGGTTTTGTCGATCCAAAGGGAGCTAACAAAGTGTGCAAGCTCCAGCAATCCATTTATGGACTTGTGCAAGCCTCTCGGAGTTGGAATAAACGCTTTGATAGTGTGATCAAAGCATTTGGTTTTGTACAGACTTTTGGAGAAGCCTGTATTTACAAGAAAGTGAGTGGGAGCTCTGTAGCATTTCTGATATTATATGTGGATGACATATTGCTGATTGGAAATGATATAGAATTTCTAGATAGCATAAAGGGATACTTGAATGAGAGTTTTTCAATGAAAGACCTCGGTGAAGCTGCGTATATATTGGGCATCAAGATCTATAGAGATAGATCAAGACGCTTAATTGGACTTTCACAAAGCACATACCTTGACAAAGTTTTGAAGAAGTTCAAAATGGATCAAGCAAAGAAAGGGTTCTTACCTGTGTTACAAGGTGTGAAGTTGAGTAAGACTCAATGCCCGACCACTGCAGAAGATAGAGAGAAGATGAAAGATGTCCCCTATGCTTCAGCCATAGGCCCTATCATGTATGCAACGCTGTGTACCAGACCTGATGTATGCCTTGCTATAAGTCTAGCAGGAAGGTACCAAAGTAATCCAGGAGTGGATCACTGGACAGCGGTCAAGAACATCCTGAAATACCTGAAAAGGACTAAGGATATGTTTCTCGTATATGAGGTGACAAAGAGCTCATCGTAAATGGTTACGTTGATGCAAGCTTTGACACTGATCCGGACGATTCTAAATCGCAAACCGGATACGTGTTTACATTGAACGGTGGAGCTGTCAGTTGGTGCCGTTCTAAACAAAGCGTCGTGGCGGGATCTACATGTGAAGCGGAGTACATAGCTGCTTTGGAAGCAGCAAATGAAGGAGTCTGGATGAAGGAGTTCATATCCGATCTAGTGTCATACCTAGTGCATCGGGTCCAATGAAAATCTTTTGTGACAATACTGGTGCAATTGCCTTGGCAAAGGAATCCAGATTTCAAAAGAGAACCAAGCACATCAAGAGACGCTTCAATTCCATCTGGGTTTTAGTCCAGGTGGGAGACATAGAAATTTGCAAGATACATACGGATCTGAATGTTGCAGAACCGTTGACTAAGCCTCTTCCACGAGCAAAACATGATCAGCACCAAGGCTCCATGGGTGTAAGAATCATTACTGTGTAATCTAGATTATTGACTCTAGTGCAAGTGGGAGACTGAAGGAAATATGCCCTAGAGGCAATAATAAAGTTATTATTTATTTCCTTATATCATCATAAATGTTTATTATTCATGCTAGAATTGTATTAACCGGAAACATGATACATGTGTGAATACATAGACAAACAGAGTGTCACTAGTATGCCTCTACTTGACTAGCTCGTTGATCAAAGATGGTTATGTTTCCTAGCCATAGACATGAGTTGTCATTTGATTAACGGGATCACATCATTAGAAGAATGATGTGATTGACTTGACCCATTCCGTTAGCTTAGCACTCGATCATTTAGTATGTTGCTATTGCTTTCTTCATGACTTATACATGTTCCTATGACTATGAGATTATGCAACTCCCGTTTACCGGAGGAACACTTTGTGTGCTACCAAACGTCACAACGTAACTGGGTGATTATAAAGGTGCTCTACAGGTGTCTCCGAAGGTACTTGTTGGGTTGGCGTATTTCGAGATTGGGATTTGTCACTCCGATTGTCGGAGAGGTGTCTCTGGGCCCTCTCGGTAATGCACATCACTTAAGCCTTGCAAGCATTGCAACTAATGAGTTTGTTGTGAGATGATGTATTACGGAACGAGTAAAGAGACTTGCCGGTAACGAGATTGAACTAGGTATTAAGATACCGACGATCGAATCTCGGGCAAGTAACATACCGATGACAAAGGGAACAACGTATGTTGTTATGCGGTTTGACCGATAAAGATCTTCGTAGAATATGTGGGAGCCAATATGGGCATCCAGGTCCCGCTATTGGTTATTGACCGGAGACGTGTCTCGGTCATGTCTACATAGTTGTCGAACCCGTAGGGTCTGCACGCTTAACGTTACGATGACAGTTTTATTATGAGTTTATGAGTTTTGATGTACCGAAGGAGTTCGGAGTCCCAAATGAGATCGGGGACATGACGAGGAGTCTCGAAATGGTCGAGACGTAAAGATCGATATATTGGACGACTATATTCGGACATCGGAAAGGTTCCGAGTGATTCAGGTATTTTTGGAGTACCGGAGAGTTACGGGAATTCGTATTGGGCCTTAATGGGCCATACGGGAAAGGAGAGAAAGGCCCCAAAGGGTGGCCGCACCCCTCCCCATGGATTAGTACGAATTGGACTAGGGAGGGGGCGCCCCCTTCCTTCCTTCTCCTTCTCCCTTCCCTTCTCCTACTCCAACAAGGAAAGGAGGAGTCCTACTCCCGGTGGGAGTAGGACTCCCCCCTGGGCGCGCCCTCCTTCTAGGCCGGCCGCCTCCCCCCTTGCTCCTTTATATACGGGGGCAGGGGGCACCCCATAGACAACAATTGATCTATTGATCTCTTAGCCGTGTGCGGTGCCCCCCCCCCACCATATTACACCTCGATAATATCGTAGCGGTGCATAGGCGAAGCCCTGCGTCGGTAGAACATCATCATCGTCACCACGCCGTCATGCTGACAAAACTCTCCCTCAACACTCGGCTGGATCGGACTTCGAGGGACGTCATCGAGCCGAACGTGTGCTGAACTCGGAGGTGCCGTGCGTTCGGTACTTGATCGGTCGGATCGTGAAGACGTACGACTACATCAACCATGTTGTGTTAACGCTTCCACTTTCGGTCTACGAGGGTACGTGGACAACACTCTCCCCTCTCGTTGCTATGCATCACCATGATCTTGCGTGTGGAAGAAAGGGATAAGACTGCTGCCATTAAGGCAATGAAATTGACGAGGAAGTAGGAAATTTTTGAAATTACTACGTTACCCAACACAGGACCGCAGCCGCGCCGGGCCGGGGCACCAAACCCACGTCGCCGGCCAGAAAAGAGGCGAAATCCGGCCGGCACGCAACACCACCACCGCCACCATGCCGACGATGACGAGCGTATCAGCCGCCGCATACCGCCGGCAGGCCCTTGCCGCTCCCGGCCCGCGCCGCGAGCAGCCGCCACCGTGCAGATCTGGCGTGCCATCCCCGCCACCGCAGCAACCACCGCACGCCCCGCCACCAACCACGCCGCCCGAAGCCCAACAGCAACACAGGAGCCCACCACGACCCCGTGCGCCGCCGCGCCCAGGATGGAGGGGCTGCGCCGCGCCAACCCTAGCCATCATGGGAACGCGAGGGCCCCGCCGCCGCCGGCTCCGGTCGGGCTTTGCCCATCCGAGCCCCGGGGCGGCGGCGGGGGAGGCGGGGGAGGGAGGGCAGGGGCTAGAGGCGCCGGATATGGAGCCCCCCGGTCGCCGCGCGGGGGCGACATGGGAGGGAGCAGAGGGAGGAGTCGCCGTGAAATGAAATTCACAGCATGGAAACGATTTTACCTTTTGCCAATGCGGAGGGGAATCGCGCGCCCTGCTGCCATTCATGACCATAACAGGTAATTTGAGCTTAATTCAACGGCCAGAGAAGCAGTGCCCCATTGAATAACTTAGTAATTTGGTTGCCATAGTCTGAGGGTGAAACTTCCCCAAACAGGGCATATGGAAAACAGTTTTAAATGGGCTGGCAAACAAATAAAGGATATGACATGGTAATCTCAATGCTAGATCTTCATGGAAATCTAAGGTTATCCTTCCTTTCAAAATTAATATTGTGAAAAATTATTGCAGGGGTTCAGCTGATGATATTACGTTCCGAATGAAGGATTTTATGTGACAAGGTTGTTTTCTTTTAGGGCGACAAGGTTGTTTACGTTGAGTATATGTGGATTGCACAACCTTCTCTGTCATTTCAGACTTTTCGTTCTACTGGTTGGTGTATGAAACTTATCAAAACCAAGAGGTCTTGAGTTCAAATATCAACTTTCACAATCTAAGTAAAAAAATTGTGTGCCCTCTTGCTGTCCATGTATAGACCTTATCGAGGCACGCATGAGAGGGGGTGTTGCAGTATATGTAGATTGCCCAACCTTCTCCATCAGTTTGGATTTTTGTTTATACTGGTTGGTGCATTAACTTAATAGTTCAAAGATCCTAACTCAACCTATAGAGTCTATTAGGCACGCTGGATGCTGTGTTCTTTCTCTAAATCAATGTTAGTATATTTCCATAGTTTAAATTGATCAGATTAATGCATTGATTTCCTATAAGCCCATGCTTACCTTAATATTAGTACATATTTAGTAGAAAGACAAGAATAGAGGCACTATAGCTGAAAATATAAACGGTTTGGTATCTCTGGATGTGCCCGAATGTATGCATCAAGCGCTTCGCCAGCTTCGCAAATTACAATGACAAGCAGCAATGCCATACGCCTAAGCTTTTTGTCCACCTTCAGCTGGTGCTTCTTTCTAACTCTGTTTTGAGTAATCTGTGAATCTATGGCAACAGCATCCTCTGTACCAACATGAGAGATAATACTAAACCCATCTGTCTTGCTATTGCCATTTTCCTTGAAATAAGATCCCGTGCGGATCTTCTTTTGAGCTGCCCGGAGCAAAACAGCTGTTTCGGCAAGCTTTCCATCCTTTATGTATTTCGAGAGCTCAGCAAGTAGATCATCTGTTCTTTCTGCAATCAGTCTGACTGTATCCAAGAAGATCTTCTGCAAAAGACACCAAGATGGATCAAAAACTGAGTATCTTTGGCGATTGGCGTTATACACAAGAAAGTAGCGCCAAATAACTTCCATCAGTGTTTTAAACGCCAAGCAAGAGAAAATTGAACATTCAAATTTTTTAACAGCACCTTGGAGTCGCTACTTCTATATCTTGATTAAAAAGAAAAATAATTGTGAGACATGGATTATACGAAAGAGTAAGACAGAGAAACTATATATCATATCAGTGGTCACATATTAGAACTTCCATTTATTATGTCACTTTTTATTATGTTGCAGTAGTAATTCGTGTTGGGATGGATCTGAGACAAACCATTATGGGTTGGCACAGAATTTGGAGCTGCCAGAGATAGTTGAATAAATAGTGGTACTATGCATCAGCAGGAAAGTGAGACAAACCATTTCAGGTAAGCAAAGCAGTTGAATGAGCCTGAAGACGTAGTCGGTATTCTCTTTGTCAGGTAACAAGTTTTCCTCAAGAAACTTATGGCGGCAAGCGTTCTCGACAGCCACATGTAGTGGGAGTAGGCCCACGGTGACTTCAGGGCCAGTCGTGCGCAAATTGGCCGATGCGCCATAGCGGAAGAGCAACTTGATCATGTTGGCGGAGAACATTGCAGCAGCTACGTGTAGGGGAAAGTACCCAGATGAGTTCACGTAGTTGGGATTGGCACGGTGCCCATTGAGCTCAGGAGCCTTGCCCTCCAAGGCAACTTTCACGCATCGCAGAGCATTTTGCACAATCATCTCATTGAAGGTATCTGGAGTTATGACGAAGCTCCAGGCCAATCCCCGTGTCTCATGCTTGAATAAGTTGAGGAAAAGCCTGACACTATCCTTTTCCAGGATGGGCACCAAGCGGGGTAATTTATCAACGAAGGCATCATTCACTGACTAGATTTATCCATACAGAAATGATAAGGGTGAGAAGGTAATCAATTTCAAATCAACGAAACATAACAGGAAAAACAGATGACATGCTGCAATGCATGGTCATCTACAGTACAAGGTGCTTAGAAAAACAAGCAGGTTTTGCTTAAGCACTTGTGCTTATTGATAGAAGGCAGGTGCTTAATTAGGCACCCCTGGTATAGAAATAAGCACAGGTGCTAAGCAAAACACAAACAATGGATAGACCAAGTTAAATATTCATAGGTACTGCAGGTTAAATACAATTATTAAATGATTTTTCAATCCAATTATAGTAACAGAGACAACACATAACCTGAGGAGTACGGTCTGGGATGATCGTATGGGTTGCTCTGGAGGCAGCAAGAAAAGCATGTTTTCGACTCATCCACTGAGACAAAGAATGTGCCAGCATGACGAGGCATGAGTAAGAAAAAGAAACAAAAGAGAGAAATATCATAAAGGTGGTTTAGTTACTGCACCTGCTTGATTAATTTGATACGCTCAGTCACGTCTTTAGCAGGAGCAGGAACACGAGGAGGATATGGAGGATTCCACAGATCGTTCTCTTCCGTGCTTGATACATCCTTACCTCTACCATTATCTTCATCATAAGCAGATTCAGTTGCCTTGTGCATCATCTCCATTGGTGAAGCCAAGCAAGGAATTCCAGTTTCAGAGTTTATTTGCCTGAAAATAAGTGTAGCCTGGAATTACAATCCATGTTGTTACCATATATCTTGTTTAGTTTCATGTTCTTTATTTAGAGAATTTGTGCTAGGCAATATGAGGCCGGAACACTGAACTTTTACAAAGAAACCTCAAAGCTACACTTAGTGTGGCACTTTTATTCATCAGTAAGCAACTAGTCCAATCATGAAGGATCGACATCCTATCCAATCCTTAACACTATGCTCCCTAATTTTAGAGGCCTCACAGCTGCCAATTTTGGATTCTGTCCCCGATTTTAACTCATTCGTACGGCCCCTTTGAGGCGGCTGGATCGAGGATTTCAGCGGGGAAGACGAACAGTGGCAGTGGAGGTGCTGGACGATGGCAAGCAGGTGGACGCCTCCTCTCCTTCCCGCGTGGTGGAGGCAGCACGCAGCGCCGAGCTCTTCTCCTTCCCGCAGCGCCGACAGGAGGGGCGGCGCGCGCCGGCAAGGCAAGGGCGACGGGAGGTGTCAGGCGAGCGACGGGAGAAGAGGCTGAGAGACGGGAGGGGTGGCGAGCAGGGAGGTGCGGTGGCGGCGGGCACGCGAACCCGCGGCGCTGTGGGGGGGTTCGAGCCGGAACAGGCGGAGCGAGTCGTGCATCGTGCGGCCAAATCGGAACAACGTCTTGTTTCTGTTGCCTGTTCATTCACCATGGGCGTGTTTGGTTGCTTTCGCTTCCGGGCCTGGCTCAGAGGAAGAAAACGAGCAAGGCTGAGCAGGGCCTGGGTTAGCAAAAACAGTGTCAAAACGTAGATGACCAGTTGATTGGTTGTCTTGTCATCGAGATGCAATTTTCACCTCGCGTTTGGTTGCATACATGCATATGATTAGCAACGTTAACAAAAAAACTTAACAGCCAACAGATTGGGCTTGACATTTCCTCAAACACTTTGAGCACGCCGGAGTGGCCGCGTCCGGCTCGCCGCGGTTGTGTAATGGGCTTCGGCCTGGCCGGAGAGGTCGCCGGGGAGAGGGAGGAAGAGGTGGGGCGTCGAGGCTGCCGCATGGGAGGAGCACGTAGACGAGGAGCCGCTCCTGGGAGTGAAGCAGCCGAGGACGACCAGCAGCGATGCGACCGCGGCCGCGAAGGCGCCGGCCTTCGAGGGGCCAATGATCCCGTAGAAGGTGTCGGACTTCAAGGGCGGCACGCCGGAGGTGATCCAGACGAGCTACGCCGAGCTACACCGTCTCCGCCTGCCGCGCCACGTCCGGCTCGCCCCGCCGTGCACCCGGCCGCTGCCGTCCGCTCTGCTCCTCTGTGCCTCGCGCGCGTCCGCTGCCGGCTGGGTCGGGCGCCTCGCGCCGCCTGCGGCCTTCTTTCGAGCCGCCCCTTCGCGCCCGTCGGTCGCCTCCGCCTACACACATGCTGCGCCGGCCATGCTTCTTGGTCGAAGCCGGTGGGGTCCGGGTAGTAGTGGTCGAACGGGTCGACGCCCAGTCCGCCGGGGACAACGAAGCCGGCGTCCATGATGTCGTCCAAGCCGAGGAGGTACATGGGCTCCGGCCACTCCGCCGCCTCCAGACCGGACGCCGCTGACGAGGAGGATTAGGTCGGCGAGATGCCCCGGGCAGGGGAAACAGAGCAGTTGCTGCTCGCGGCGGGCGTCGGCGCCGTGACCTCGTGCGGCTAGATCAGCGGGGCCACCTTCACGTCCTCGTCCTCCGCTTGCTGGGACTGCTCGGCTCCCTCCTGCTGCTGCCAGGCGGTGGTGGTGGTGGTCACCGGCGGCTGTTCCGGCTGGTCGGCGGTTGTTCCGCCCCCGGCTGCGCTGGCATCCGACATCGCGGCACCAGCCGCCTCCGCCCGCCTCCAGCTCTGCCATCTTCGGGTGGTCGAGGCTAGCGTCATCGCCGTCGCTGCCGCCAAGCCGAGGGGCCGCTTTGGCCACGACATGTAGCGGGTCAGCGGCGAGCTGCGGATGGCGCTGGCCGCGGAGGAGAAGAACAAGCAGGCCATGGAGGGAGAGAGAGGGGATTGAGGATTAGGGAGAGAGAGAGGGGGGATTAACTCGAGACACACGTCTCCAGAGAGCCACCCACGTACGCCTGAAAGCATCGCTCGGGCCTGGCTCTCGGGAAACTGCCGATTCGGCCGTGCCCAACGGGCCAGGTCTAGGGGTGCTTTAAGAACCGTGCTATGTAGGCTGAACAGTGTTTGCAAGCAACCAAACAACCGAGGCCCAAAAATATGTTGCACTGCGCGGGCTTGGTTGGGCTCGATGCGGGCAACCAAACACGCCCCATCAGACGGGCTACGCGGCCCATAAGCAGCCCAAATTATCTCTAAGAAAGAAAGAAAAACCGTCGATGGAAATTGTTTAATTAGTGGTTAGGGCCAACTCCAACGCGCGACCTAAACAGTATGTTTGGTCCTGGTTCTCTCCGTTTGAGTCGGACAAACATGCGTCGTCAGGCTGTTTACATTTGCGTTAGCCGTGCACCTAATCGGCTGACACATTTCGTCCGCCCGCTTTGAAATATTTGCAAAGGAAGGAAAGAAAGAAGTATAGTTTGCAAAGGAAAGAAAGAAGTATAATTTTCACCCTCAAATTCACTCCAAAGTCAATTTTGGTCTGATTTAGACCCTAAAAATGTCAATACCGGTTTAATCTAGCCCTTAGTGGTTTAGTGTCACATCAAGAGTGGTTTTGCCTCTGGTTTTGTGATTAGGCACTGATTTGTCGTTGACTCGGCGTGCTAATGTGGCAACAGGTCGCTGAAAATAAGTGGTCAGCTATCCGTCTTCGTAGTGCAGAGAGGAAATCGGAGGGCAATTTGAGGAAATGCCACACTTTTTCCTGGGACTTTCCTCCTATAGCACACCTTTCTTTTTATTGAATTAAATACCACACTTTTCATTGATAGCTGGATAAAACACCACAAACTCAATTTCCCCCATCATTTCCACGTCGGGGCCCACAATTCATATTATTTAGGACAGATTTGCCCTTCAGGTCATTCCAATCGTTTCCTGTCCATCGAACATTTCCGGGTCTTACGATGAATCTACATGAGACCGATTGACAAAGTAGTGCGGCGCTGCCTCGCCGTGCCTCCTCCCCGGCGAGCCACCCGTTCCTATGCAGGAAGCGGCGCCGTCCGTCGCGCTCCAGCCCCTCCTCTTGAAGTGCCCCTGCAGCGTGTCCCTCGTCCAGGTGCAGCTGTACAAGTTGGCTGACTATTGGTCACTGTACACGCTGACTGTTACTCGTTGTACATGTTGGCTGGAGCTGCTCGTTGCTTGTACAACGTACGTGTGGAGGGTCGGACGACGGCGGGATGAATCACAACGAGGCGCCCAGAAGGAAGGAACGGCGATGTGGTTGTGTGGAGAAGGAGGCACGGCAAGTCGACGGCGCCAGAAGGAGGCACCGGCGCCGCGGCGGCGAGGTGCTTGGTTTTGTGTATGCTGCTTTAAATCTTTTCTTCCTTTTTTTCCTTGACAGGTCATGCGCTGATCGTGGAAACGGCATGAGGGTAAATCCGTCCTAGCAAAAATGTGTTGTGCGTCTAGACGTGGAAAAGAGGGAGAAAAATCAATTTGTGGTATCTTGTCCAACTATCAATCAAAGATGTGCTATTTACTCCAATAAAAGAAAAGGTGTGCTATAAGAGCAAAGTCCTAGGAAAATTATGGCATTTTCTCAAATTGCTCGAAATCGGAAGGACTGTAGCGCCACCGCCCACACCAACTGCAATTGCGTCGCCGTCCTTGCCGCCGTTGCCGTCGTCGCCGTCGTCTGTCTCGCTGGACCTCGCCTTGGCATGGGACAAAGGAAACACGCGGTCCCTCGTATTCCGAGGCTCGCTGTCGACCGTCGGGAATCCGTCTCAGTCGGAATCAAGCGATGGCTTCACGTATGTTTCCTGGACATGGGATCAGATAATGTTGGTGTCAAGGGCGAAGGCCTGATCCCATCATGTGTTCGTGATAGCTCTGTTGTGTTGGATATTAAAAGTTGCTAATTTGCAGATGATCGGCCTGTTGCTTTCCTGGGAAAATAGGTTAATTTGCACTGCCCTTGTGGTGATTGTCTTGGTAGAAACAGAGCATAATGTTTTTGACCGAATTTGATTGCCAACTCTGAATTTAGATGCATTTGGACTGAATTCTGACTGCAGTTTTAGTAGTGTAGTATAAGTACTCTGAATTTTGACTGCATTTGTACAGAACTTTTACTATAGTTTTAGTATTACAGTATAGCTAGTCTGAACTTGGACTGAATTCAGAGTACTACTGATGCCTGTTGCATCTCATTCACAAGCAACCTCATGCCCGTCTCCACTCAACTACGTGCCCAACATCATGTCTCGATGCGAGATTCTTCAATTGCATCTTCTCTTTTTTCAGACCATTCGCCAATATCATGTCACGATTCACCTACAGACCACACCCTGAAATCGCATTGCAATCAGCGAACAATAGAATTTCTCCAAGGAAAGAGGCTCATACAAGAAGAGCAAGAACACACTTTTGATTTCCCTAGTACCTGCGTCCTGGATTCAGCACGCTTCAAGAAATGCGTCGAGGCTGAAGCTCGTATTGCTTCTCACTGCGCATCCACACAGCCTCTGTAGCTCGTACTGCAACGGACCCTCCTGATATGCCACCGGCGACTGCGACGTCGCCGCCGTACCACTGGAATAGGAGGAGCTTGCCGAGAAGCTCGCGAACGACGCCATGGACTGCAGCCAATTCGAGAATGAAGTCTGAATTCGAGCGTGAGGTCTGGATCGAGCGAGCGAGCATCAATGGGGAATTTTGGGTTCGAGCGCAGATTGGGGAATTTATGAAAGGAAAGCGCCGACCGGGACGCCATGGACATCAGTGCCAAGTCAGCATCAAATAAACGAAAACCAGATGCAAAACCACTCTTGATGTGATACTAAACCGCTAAGGGCTAGATTAAACTGGTATTGATATTTTTGGGGTCAAAATCAGACCAAAATTGACTTTGGGTGTTATGGAGACATTGGAGTGGATTTGAGGGTGAAAACTGTACTTCTTTCCAAAGGAAATGGAAACTGAAATTTAAGCCCCACGGCCATAGTTCACACCGGCAGCTATAGTTCATGCTGGCTAGAACAGCGGCGCCCGACACATATGCCAGCTTATAAAATGATCACCCTCACAGTTTCACGTCGGCAAACAAAGCCAACGGCCGACACACTTGCCAACGCACAAAAAAGGGCCACAGTTCATGTCTCGCGGCCGCAGCTCAATCATCTTGATCGAGCATCTCCTTTTGTTTTTTCTCGAATCAACTTATTTTCGGGGAAATCTTGCTCAAGCCCACAGTCATGAAAACTAGTGCCACCACTTTTGCTTTGGTGTTTGTATTAGTGGCCTCGATCTCGAGCTTCTTTGTTTGAACGGCCTCCTCGATCCCGAGCTTCTTCGTTTGAACGGCCTCTTCCTCTCGTCCTTTGCTTCCTTTTGGGTCATCATGCATTACAAATTTTCTTGCAAGGCGAAAAATGCCACATCACACTTCTCGTCTACCTTTGAGTTGGTCTTGCCCCTCGGCCGCTTTTTCAATCCATCTTCATGCCCAACGGCGGCCGCCGGCCATCCATTCTTCTTTTGAGCGGCATATTGATCTTTGAACTTGGGGCAATCTTTGATGAGCGTCCAACAATGGGTGAGGGTGAATGGCTTGTTCACATGTTGGTGTTGGGGAACGTAGTAATTTCAAAAAAATTCCTACGCACATGCAAGATCATGGTGATGCATAGCAACGAGAGGGGAGAGTGTCGTCCACGTACCCTCGTAGACCGTGAGCGGAAGCGTTATGACAACGCGGTTGATGTAGTCGTACGTCTTCACGATCGACTGATCCTCAGTACCGAACGTACGGCACCTCCGCGTTCAGCACACGTTTAGCTCGGTGACGTCCCGCGAACTCACGATCCAGTAGAGCTTCCGGGAAGAGCTTCGTCAGCACGACGGCGTGATGACGGTGTTGATGAAGTTACCGACGCAGGGCTTCGCCTAAGCACCGCTATGATATAACCGAGGTGGATTATGGTGGAGGGGGGCACCGCACACGGCTAAGAGATCAATGATCAATTGTTGTATCTATGGGGTGCCCCCTGGCCACGTATATAAAGGAGTGGAGGAGGGGGGAGGGCCGGCCTAGCTATGGCGCGCCCTGGAGGAGTCCTACTCCCACCGGGAGTAGGATTCCTCCCCTTCCATGTAGTAGGAGTAGGAGAGAAGGAAAGGGAAAAGAGAAGAGAAGGAAGGAGGGGGCGCTGCCCCTCCCCCTAGTCAAATTCGGAATAGGCCTTGGGGGGCGCGTAGCCTCCCATCTCTCTTTCCCCTAAAGCCCAATAAGGCCCATATACTCCCCGGCGAATTCCCGTAACTCTCCGGTACTCCAAAAAATACCCGAATCACTCGGAACCTTTCCGATGTCCGAATATAGTCGTCTAATATATCGATCTTTATGTCTCGACCATTTCGAGACTCCTCGTCATGTCCCCGATCTCATCCGGGACTCCGAACTACCTTCGGTACATCAAAACACATAAACTCATAATAACGATCGTCGCCGAACGTTAAGCGTGCAGACCCTACGGGTTCGAGAACTATGTAGAGATGACCGAGACATGTCTCCGGTCAATAACCAATAGCAGAACCTGTATGCTCATATTGGCTCCTACATATTCTACGAAAATCTTTATCGGTCAAACCGCATAACAACATACGTTGTTCCCTTTGTCATCGGTATGTTACTTGCCCGAGATTCGATCGTCGGTATCTCAATACCTAGTTCAATCTCGTTACCGGCAAGTCTCTTTACTCGTTCCGTAATGCATCATCCCGCAACTAACTCATTTGTAAAAATAGCTCCAATAGATGATCTAAAATAGGGAAGCCACACAACAACCACTCCACAATTTCATACACATTTAAACCAAATAACATCAAAATCATCTCAAATAAATCATAAAACAAACATAACAATAATTTCATCAATCCAGAACATCAAATGCAACATAACTACAACAAAGTTCAGCACATAATACAACAAAGTTCATGAAAATTACAACAAACATAGAGATGAAACTAGGGATTTTGTTTCCTATGCCATGCCCACCACTCCTACATGATATCTTTTTGAAGATGTATTGGACACTCTGATGTCATAGTACACCTGCATAAAGCGTTCAATTAGGTCTTGCCTTCTACTCGGCCATACCCGTACTCCCACGAGGTCATGGAAGATGTAATTCAAATTTTGTCCATCCTCATTCTCAATGATCATGTTGTGCACGATCACACAAGCTGTCATGATGTACCAAAGGTTCTCTCTTGATCCTAAAACCTGGACGGTCCTTGCACAACAACAAATTGGTATTGCAAAATCCCACGAGCCCTCTCCACATCTTTCCATGCCGCCGCTTGAGCATTATAAAAATAAAGTTCTTTATTACCTCAGGCGCTAGAGGATCCGGCTTGCCTGCTCCCTCCCCATGCTCCCATCCGTGCTCCCACTTCATCCAACGGCTGTCTTTTTTCCCTTTTCCTTTTTAATCTAATCATCTCCCCCCTGATTTTAAGGGGATGGGGCCGGGTCTTAATTTGTTCCAATCAAATCAAGCCACGTACGCGGGAGCACGGATGGGAGCATGGGGAGGGTGCAGGAAAGTCTCGTCCGGCGCTAGATATTGGCTTCACGAAAGTAGCCTACCTCGGACAGATCCCATCCGCAAGATAGTACTTGCATGTGCGGCCATTTACTTGGAAGGTGACCGCGGTGCTTCTCCATTGTCTAACTTTGCAAAGAGAGGTGATCGGTTAAGCACGTTGATGTCATTGTAAGATCCAGGCATACCAAAATATACACGCCAAATCCATATCTTCTGATCGGCCACAGCCTCAATAATGATGGTGGCATCTTCGTTGCGTCCTTTGAACTATACATGCCATGATACAAGGCAGTTCTTTCACTTTCAGTGCATGCAAATCATGGAGCCAAGAATATCTGGAAACCCACGGGCTTTGCTCATCTCCAAAGTTTCTGAGTGTTCGGAGTATTGGGTGATCCAAATACTCTAGGCCCAACACTTCTACCACCGTCTTTGTAGATTGCTTGACCAAAAAGATAGAAGTGCTTGCCAAATGATCATCAATGAAATCTGCGAACACCATAGGCCATCATGCGCAATACAGTAGACCATCTGATCAGTGCTACGTCCAAGGAATCTGGCCCAACTCCTCCCCTGCTCGAAGGATCGGTCATGATGCTTCAAAGAATTGCATATATGAAGAAACAAATCCTTGAACATCCTAAACCGACGTCGAAAGTACCTCTTTGAAAAACTAGTTTAGGAGCAAAATAGTTTTGCATCAATCTTTCGTGAGCCTCTATCTGCTATCTCCGTACGAACTCATAGCCACGCTTGATTCGCCGTGTTCATTCAGTTTATCTGTCTGTTTTAGATCACATTATGACATTACACCCAGAATTAGTTACTCGCCTCGTCCTGCCGTGATAGAAATCCAGCAGAAGAGAAAGAAAACGGCGAAAGAACCGAAGCAGCGACGACGGCACAAGTTTTATATCAGGCAGGCTTGTTAGCCTGAAGTACAAAATACAGCCCATGTGACATTGACATACTACCTCTCAACTCATGCATGCTTCAACAGTTTCAAGACTGTTGATGCCGCAGTACCAAACAGCCTTCTGGATTGATGATTACTTGTCAGTCGCGGAATTCTTCCCAACAAACCAAGATTGCTACTTGGAATTGAAGAGGATCCTTCGGCTGCCTTATTCAGAATTTCATCCATCTCTCTAATGGTTTTCAATTCTATCATGGGACTGGGGCACGCCCTTGCTTCCAACTGGGAAAATAACACTGCTTTCCAGTGTGGGACAAAGCTTCTCCTTGCATGTTCGAGCTCCCATCCTCTAGGCTGTTTCTTTCTGGCAGCCTGCATCATCGGTCAATAAAGTTGATGCTAAAGATCCCAACACAAATACTTCAGCGTGACCCACTGAGATCTTTCATATTTTTTTGATTTTCTTTTCATAGTATATCACCTGTCTACTATGGCATGCAGCTGAACTAAGCTATTCAAGGAATATGTGAAGTGATAGGGAGATACAACATTGACATTGCCTCTAGAATTGCTCTTTCCTTCACAAATGCAGTCATATTTTCGAATTCAAGGGAAAAGAAAAACAATTTTTCTCACATGCATCGAGTAAACCCAACGCCATAAAATAATTGAGCATCACTGCTAAGATCATGCAAGTAGGGATGAAAAATAAGCAAACTGGCACTACCAAGTGGATGCAGACCCCTTGCTGTTATTTCCAATGAATATTAATTTTATATTCAAAAGCATAGCAGCGTCATTGACCAAGACTCCAACCAAGAGCCATAATCTACTCCCTCCCTACGTCCCATAATATAAGAGCGTTTTTGACACTAGTGTCAAAAACGCTCTTATATTATGGGACGGAGGGAGTAGTTTATAGTCTTTTTTTCTGTGTCAATGTTGTTCAAATTTAGATACTTGCACTTAGTTTTTTCTTCTGTTCATTCTAGCTTTTCTTTTTGGTGTGCAGCTTCATGCGAAACACTTAAGTTCCATCAGCATTTTAGACACATGCGGATCACAATTGGCATCTGTTAAACAATCTTCTGTCACGTTACATGTTGCGGAACTTGGTGCACAAGTCTAGGTAGTTAGGGAGATCTCTTTTTATGTTTATCTTTGTATCTCTCTACTCCCTTATCTCCATGTATCTCTTCTGGTTGTTGCAACCGAATCATGTATGCCTCTGCGAGAGCTGGCCTCGCCCCAATCAATATATAACCACGGGCTGTCATGTATGACAGTTGAGACGCTTCTACGAATTCTAACATGGTATATAGAGCCTCCCTCTTCCATCTCATCTAGCCATCATCTTCAACCTTCGCCCATCTCCCATCGCCATGTCTTCCTCCAGCCAAATCATCTCCTCTGGCCTAAACAATACAATCTCAGAACCTCTTACTCGCACAAACTATGTTTTGTGGCGAGCCCAAGCCCGATCTCAGATCATAGGGGCAGGTCTCTTCGGATACCTTGATCAAACAGTCCCAGAACCACCAGCCACCATTACCTCCAAAAACGCAGAAGGAAAAGATCAAACCATACCAAACCCAGCCTACTCCGCCTGGTTGATTCAAGATGAACAGCTTGTGGCATATCTGCTCCGCAACCTCTCCAAAGAAGTCCTAGTACAGGTCGCTTCCCTAGAAAAATCCCATGCCATCTGGTCTTCTCTCGCAAACATGTTTGCGGCTCAATCCAGATCACGCGCCAACAATTGTCGTGCTGCCCTTTCCAATGCCCAAAAGGGCTCCCAATCTGCCGCAGCCTACTTTGGTCAGATGCGCGCGCTTGCAGACGAACTTGCCATGGCTGGAAAGCCGCTTCTCGAGGGGGAGTTAATCTCTTTCCTCATCTCTGGCCTCGATATGGACTATCAACCTCTTATATCTGCATTAGATGTCCGCACTGAGCCTCTCTCCATCGATGATCTGTTCGGCATGGTGTCGAACTTTGATCAAAGGGTGGACATGTTCCAAGGCTCTGGATCGGGTGCTTTCAAAACATCCGCCAACGCCGCCTCTCGAGGGCGCGGTGGCTTCTCCAAAGGCAACCGTGGCGGCTTCCCCAAGGGCGGCAACAACAACGGCAACAACGACGGTGGCTATGGTGGCTACCGCGGCGGCGGTAGTGGAAACTACAACAACAACTACGGCGGCGGCGGGGGCTACTACAACAACAACGGCCCTCCGCGCCCTTTCTACAACAACAATCAAGGGCGCCGTTTTGCTGGGTATGAAGAGTACGAAAATAAATGTCAGATCTGTAAAAAAACTAACCATATTGCAAAGAATGCAAATGGCGCTATGCAGAGGACAACTCCCAGAAGAAGCGTGTTGCCGCTGCAGCTGATATCTCCTATGGTAGTGCCGACTCAAACTGGTATGTTGATTCGGGCTCCAACGAGCACATTACCTCAGATCTCGAGAAGCTGACCATGCATGAGAGATACCACGGCAAAGATCAGATCAACACGGCAGATAATGCTCCAGGTATGATGATAAGTCATGTTGGTCAGTCTACTGTTAAAACCCCACATTGTGATATCCAGCTTAAAGATTTTTTACATGTTCCTGCTGCATCAAAGAATCTCGTTTCTGTTCATCGCATCACTCTTGATAATGGTGTCTTCATAGAATTTCACCCATTCTTCTTTTTGATCAAGGATCAGGTCACGAGGAGGGTCCTCTATCGCGGTAGATGTGTGCAAGGTCTCTATCCGTTGATTCCCAAGTTTTGCAAGTTCAATAAACAAGTTCATGGAGCCTTCAAGGTCTCTTCAGAACGATGGCACAATCGTTTAGGCCATCCGTCCTTTTCTATTGTTTATCAAATTCTTAGCAAACATAAGCTCCCATTTGTCGGTGAGCATGATCGTGAAACAATTTGTGATGCTTGTCAGAAAGCAAAGAGTCATCAATTGCCTTACTCTATTTCTACTAGTGTGTCAACAAAACCCTTGCAACTTATTTTTTCCGATGTGTGGGGTCCTGCCCCCTCTTCCATTGGTAGACACACATATTACGTAAGCTTCATTGATGATTACAGCAAGTACACGTGGATTTATTTGCTTAAAAAACATTCCGATGTCTTTCAAGTATTCCATAACTTTCAAGCCCTAGTTGAGAGAAAATTTGATCGCAAAATCATTGCCATGCAATCGGACTGGGGTGGTGCGTATGAGAAGTTAAATTCCTTCTTTCAACAAATAGGAATTTCCCATCACGTGTCTTGTCCCCATGCTCATCAGCAGAACGGTTCCGCTGAACGCAAGCATAGGCACATTGTTGATGTAGGTTTCTCCCTTCTTGCTGCTGCATCTATGCCGTTAAAGTTTTGGGATGAAGCCTTCCTAACTGCGGTTCATCTTATAAACTTGTTACCTAGCCGAGTCATCAACAATGAATCCCCGACCGAACGTCTTTTTCATACCAAACCAGATTATGCCTCTCTCCGTGTGTTTGGGTGCGCCTGTTGGCCAAATCTACGTCCTTACAATAATCGCAAACTCAGCTTCCGGTCCAAACAGTGCGTCTTCCTTGGCTATAGTGCCCAACACAAGGGGGTCAAGTGCCTTGATGTTGCCACGGGTAGAATATATATCTCTCGTGATGTTGTATTTGATGAAACAAAATTCCCCTTCGAAACCCTTCATCCCAATGCCGGTGCCCTCCTAAAACAGGAAATTCTTCTTCTTCCAACTACTCTTTCCGGTGTTGATCATGGGGGTGAAAACAATAGTACTGATCAACCTTTGACTACTCATCATATTTTGCCTGAGTATATTGCTGCAGATCCATCTTCAGAAGAAAATTTGGGCTCAAACAGTGCAAACAACAGTGGAAATGGCCATTATTTCATGTGTACCCCGGCTGGGAACAACGAAGCACGAGGCAGATCCGCCCCGGGATCACCGCTGCATGCAGCAGGTCGATCTGCACCGGGATCTACAACTGCAGCACCTGGTCCCTCTTTGGTTTCCGCACGTACGGACGTGGACAGCGGGACCGCGGGCGGCTGCATGCAGCCCACCAGCTGCAGAGGCAAAATCGACAAATTTAACCTATGGATGAAAATAATTCACAAAGTGAACTGTTAACGAAAAAAATTCATCCGGCTGACCCTTTTGTGTAGCGCCCGACAGATAGGCGCCACACTACACTGTGCAGCACCTGATTGACATGCGTTACACGTCTGGCCAGCGTCGCACTCCGAACTGCCTAAAAATTGCTAAGTCAGTGTGCAACGCCCAACAGCTAGGCGCTACACTGTAGTGTAGCGCCTATAGCTTAGGCGCTACACTAATGGACTTTGAAAAGGAATCGTGTCTCGTTGGGGCCAGTGTTAGTCGGTCATAGTAGTTGCATCTTCTTGGACTAAAGTCAGCTCGCAAGCAGACGCCCTTCCCACACTTCCAAATATTCACCTGCCTACTGTACAGCTCGTGACATACTGCACTTGCAGCTTGATGCGATCTTGCTGCGGTGGTGCCGATCGATCGCTTTGGATTTCGGAAGATTTGGCAAATGTTTAACCCAGCACGTTGCGCCTGGGTGACTGACTCACTGACATTGCATGTTCATGACACTTTCAGGGGCTAGCGCTTTCAGTTCAAGATTTTCACTATATGAACCCATGAATCCATCTCAAAATCAACGTGGGATGGGATCGGTTGCTTTTTTGACTGGCTAGCTAAATCACAGCTCATCTAAATTACTTTTGCAAAGAAAGAATTAGTGCATGCATGTGTACGCACGTCTCTAAACCATACAATCAGCTGGAAGAGAATACAAAAAATGATTAATTCTAAAAAAAGTGAAACAAGAAAGATTAAGACGTGATTTTTTTAGCGTTCTACAGACCATAGAGAGCTTCTTTCACCGTAGCATAGTGCGTGGCTAGGAGAGACACGACACGACAGTGCTTGTACCTGCCCTGCTAATTCAGATTTCTTGCGGTTGACACAACAGTAATCTCTATGTATAGTGCAGCCCAGTTTTATATGCATTTAGACAGTAGTCAGATATTTTGAACATGGGGTGGCTAGCTAATCCCTGACAAGCCCCTCCTTCCATGCTACAGAATCTAAGTGAGACAAACCCTTGATTGTGCAACGCCTACGCCTTAGGCGCTACACTGTATAGTGTAGCGCCTAGCTCTAAGGCGTTGCACACTAACTTAGCAATTTTTAGGTAGCTTGAAGTGCGACGCTGGTCAGGCGTGTAGCGCCTGTCGGTCAGACGCTGCACAGTGTAGTGTGGCGCCTGACTGTCGGGCGCTACACAAAAGGGTCAGTCGGGTGAAATTTTTTCGTCAACAGTTCACTTTATGAATTCTTTTTGTCCACAGGTCAAATTTGTCATTTTTGCCAGCTGCAGACGCGACAGCGCCCAGCCGCGCCAATAGGAGGACGGCGCGTGGCGGGATGGGACATGCGGTCCAGCACCAGATTCCTCTGGGTCCACATCTCCTGGCCCTGCCAGCGTGGACCGGTCGCACGAGCCGCGGTCGCCCGAGCCGCGTTCGCCCGCCCCTGCGACAGCGACAGGATCCCCTTCGGGGTTGGGGTCGCCAGCACCTGACGCTGATGCAGAGGAGACACCACCTCCTGGATCACCTACGCCGCAGCATCTTGTGATCCCTCCTGTGGCGCCACGCACCAGGCTACAAAGGGGAGTTACTTCTCGCCTAAATTATAAAAATTTCTCTAAATTTGAAATGTTGTGTACTACTGGTGAACCTAACACTTTGAAAGAAGCTCTTGATGACTCCAGGTGGAAAGCAGCCATGGATGATGAATTCAGGGCACTGAAGAAGAACAAGACATGGCATCTTGTTCCTCCTCAGCAAGGCAGAAATCTGATTGATTGTAAATGGGTGTATCGAATCAAGAAGAAATCTGATGGTACCATAGATCGATACAAAGCAGGACTTGTAGCCAAGGGCTTCAAGCAAAGGTATGGCATAGACTATGAGGACACCTTTAGTCCGGTAGTTAAAGCTGCAACAATACGTTTGGTACTGTCAATTGCTGTGTCCAGGGGATGGAGTCTTAGACAGCTAGAGTACAGAACGCGTTTCTTCATGGTGTTCTGGAAGAGGAAGTGTACATGAAACAACCTCCTGGGTTTGAAGACAGAAATGCACCATTCCATGTATGCAAGCTTGACAAGGCCCTGTATGGATTAAAACAAGCACCTAGAGCGTGGTATTCACGGTTGAGTATGAAGCTTCAAGCACTTGGGTTTGCTCCATCCAAATCTGACACCTCCCTGTTTATCTACAGCAAGTATCAAACCTTTATATTTGTTCTTATATATGTTGATGATATCATCATCACTAGTTCCTCGAATGGGGCAGTATCAGCCTTACTCAAGGATCTAGGGCCTGAATTTGCTCTTAAGGACTTGGGAGACTTGCATTTCTTTTAGGCATTGAGGTGAACAAAATAAACAATGGTATTCACCTGTCACAAGCAAAGTATGCAACCGAATTGTTGAGTAGGATTGGAATGGAAAACTGCAATCCTACACCAACACCTTTATCCAGCTCAGAAACTCTATCCTTGACAGAAGGAGAACCTTTGACTCAAGAGGACATCACTGGGTACAGAAGTCTGGTTGGTGGTCTTCAGTACTTGACTCTCACCAGGCCTGAAATTTCTTTTGCAGTTAATAAAGTGTGTCAATATCTTCATGCACCAACCACAGCTCATTGGACAGCAGCCAAGAGAATTCTAAGGTACATAAAGAACACTTTGACCACATGTCTTACCTTTAGACGATCATCTTCCACACTTGTCAATGCTTTCTCAGATGCTGACTGGGCTGGCTGTTTAGATGATAGAAGATCAACAGGTGGTTTTGCTATTTTCTATGGTCCTAACTTAATTTCATGGTGTGCCAAGAAAGAAGCTACTGTTTCCAGGTCAAGTACAGAAGCAGAATACAAGGCCTTAGCAAACACAACAGCAGAAGTTATTTGGATTCAGTCTATGCTCAAAGAGCTTAGAGTGCCACAAGCCCAACCTCCTTATTTATGGTGTGATAATCTTGGTGCCACCTACTTATCTGCTAACCCAATTTTTCATGCCAGGACCAAACACATTGAGATAGATTTTCATTTTGTAAGAGAACGAGTTGCAAACAAACAGCTAGATGTCAGGTTCATTCCCTCCAAGGAACAAATTGCAGATCGACTTACCAAGGCCTTGCCAACCAGAAGTTTTGAGGAATTTAGACGTAATCTCAACCTAATCCAGTTGTGATTAAGGGGGAGTGTTAAACAATCTTCTGTCACGTTACATGTTGAGGAACTTGGCGCACAAGTCTAGGTAGTTAGGGAGATCTCTTTTTATGTTTATCTTTGTATCTCTCTACTCCCTTATCTCCATGTATCTCTTCTGGTTGTTGCAACCGAATCATGTATGCCTCTGCGAGAGCTGGCCTCGCCCCAATCAATATATAACCGCGGGCTGTCATGTATGACAGTTGAGACGCTTCTACGAATCCTAACAGGATCTACTCCCTCCGTTCCTAAATGTAAGTCTTTTTTAGGAATTTCACTACAAACTACATACATATGTATATAGACATATTTTAAAGTGTAGATTCACTCATTTTACTCCATATGTAGTCCCTACTTGAATCTCTAAAAAGACTTATATTTAGGAACGGAGGGAGTATAAAGTGGCAAATGAATCATCTGATTTTATAGGCAATACAAGCTTGGCCACAGATAACAGGGTATATAAACTATGAAGTAAGATTCGACATACTGGGAACCTTCATTCAGAAAATATTTCAATCCCCATTTCAAAATTATTTGCAAGTAAAAATTACTGAGTGAAACGATTTGATTTGTTGATAAGTTTTACCTACTTTTTGACTCATCATCAGTAAAAAGATACCTGGATCAGGGGAGTAAAAAGGTCTATGTGTCATTATTTCAATCTAACGTGTCTCATCTTTAGTACCATGTGATGCAATGTAGATCTTTCTTCTTTTCCTAGTTATGTATCGTTATTATCCTGCTTTCACTGTAACATCTTTTGGTTGCCATGATACAGATAAACATCACAGTTTGGACTAGCCCTTGGAATTCAGATGATTTTAGCTAACAAATTAGCACATTCAACCCATGATAAATCTCACCAGAAAAATGTCAAAAGAAGATTGCTAGTTATTGCATAAAGCCAAAGCAAGAACATTAAAGAATACGTCTCTAGTGACAGGATACTTCCCATAGATTCATCAAGTATTAAGTTTTAGTGTGACACCCTGCGGACAGAAATTGGATAGCGAACAAGCCTACCGCGTACAAATAGAAACACTCCAGTTTTAGAATATCTTTACCTTCTCAGCTGTAGCATATCCACCATGTTTGTTGGGCAACATTTTCTCCGACAAACAGGATGATTGTTGAACATAGGGGCAGCTACAAGAAAAAAATTGAATAACTTAATGAACATAACTCAACGGTGTAGTTTTATGCAAAAATATAATAATAAAAAAGATGAAAAACAAGTGTAGAAGACGTACAGATTTTCTATGTTGATGCATTCTCCAGTAGGACAAAAACCATGGTTATTCAGAATCGATGAGACACGTTTCAGAACTTCATCGTGAGCCACCTGCATGGCATAGGGGACCTGCATGACACATTAAACTTGTATAAGAAAACGCCACTGAACATGACCGTTAGAGCATCTACAGCGGACGCCTCAAATGCTTGGGCGGACGGCCCAGTCAGTGACCGGTCAAAAAAATGCGACCCAAACGGGCGCCTCAAACCGGCCTCAAACTCCCGGGCTGACCGACACCCCTCATATCCAGCCCAAATCTGGGGCAGCTATGGGGTGGCCCGGGCGCGAACGGTCGCGTCCGCCACATCAGAGCTGGCCCACCCGACCTCATATATATTCATCCTCATCCGCTTCTTGGAGCAAACCCTAGCCACTCCACTCCACCCTCAAGCTCCCACCCGGCGATCTCCGGCATGGCGGGAAGCGGATCTGACTCCAGCCAGTCCGGGTCCGTCGATTGGGGTGCCGTCCCGTGCGGGATGGAGGAGGCTCTGGCAATGCGTAGGGGCGTTATTATGGGCTCTTTGGACTACTAGAAATAAAATCACTATCGAGCACAAATTTCCTTCTCACCCTGCTGACATTATTTTTAAATGCCACTTGTTCCTCCAGACTTGGATGTCGTTGGGGAAACGGCGGGACGCTGAGCGGATGAAGGAGGCCATGGAGCGGATCCGTTTGATCCAGATTGCCGCTCGTCACTAAATTGAAGAGGATCTGATCTGCTTTGTTTTGTGCTGGCCGCCTGTTAGTTGTACCATGTTGCCTTCTTATTCAGGCTAAGGCCGGTTGCATGGCTTCGGCCGTTAACTATCTGCTGTTTACCTCGTTCTGTTGGATGCTGCTTGTTGGAGGGCTTTATTAATTTAAAGCCGGACGCTCCTTGCGTCTTCGTTCTAAAAAAAGGAGGCTCTGGCTGTCCGCATTGCCCTCCACCACTCCCAGGAGACGGGGGGATCTGTCCTGCGTGAATCCATTGCATCGGTGCAACGGGCGCTGATATCCTTAAATTTACTGCTAAATCTTGCAGCGCCACCATCCTCGTCAGAACAGCTGCCCTCATAAAAAACTTGTGTTGTCTGTGAACTACAAGTGATCTCCATTTGGGCACAGCAGATTTCTTGCAGGTATGTTTTATTCTGTTCTCAGATTGGATTGTGCTGCAATATTTTCAGACTTCGTCGTGATTATGAGTGCAGCTTTAAACAGCATAATGTATATGAACTGCTGCTGAGAATACAACTAGAAGTTTCTTACAAATATGCTTTCTAAACTAAATCTGTTTTAAGAATCAATGAAGTACGAAATTTAGTTAGATAGTAATTAATATGAAGGGTGCGAACGTTGTCTGGAGACAAGGACACATTGTGCACAACGAAGATGTAGTGACCGAAGGCATGGCAACGTAGGCAATAATACTACAAATTGTGAAAGTGTTTGCTATAGAGCATGCATGCAATGTTTGTTATGCTTGCTACTTGATTTATTTATTCCTATTCTCAAATCTTAACCTTCCTATCTCCAACAAAATATATCCAGCCACTTCGTGTATATGCCCATCTCCTGCTGCCATTCACCGAAAAAGGCTTTCGCCCCGCTTTATATATAAAGCAATGACCGACTACCACAGCTCAGATACAAACGCACACCACCACAACACACGCACATATCCAAGGCTGGATACATAGGCACTGAGCGCAGCAACACTACCCCTAGTACTACAAGAGCAACTGGAGTCCTCAACCGTGGACACGCCAACGCGAAGAGAAGAAGCCGCATATGACGAACCGTGTGCTCCAAAGCGGCGCCTTCAAGAAGGTTACGACACCAAAGCGCCGTCACCGCCCGACCCGAGGTCAGAGTTTCCCCTGGAGCAACACGATGGGCAATGAGAGCCGCGACGACGCCTTCAAGAAGGGAGCGAGCTTCGCCACCGCCAGTCTGTCCGAAGATCGAACAGGTTTTCGCCCCGGCCAACACTCACCACCACCGGACGCCACATCCCATTGACCACGCCGCCCACACGGCCATGGCCACCGGGCAGCACCTAACCACGGGCTCTGCCCAAGAGCACCGTGGAGCCACCACCAGGGCCGCTGCCCTGGCATCCAAGACCTGGACACCACCTCACTCGAGACCCACCGCTACCCCAACCAAAGATACGAGCGGAAAGGAACCGCCTTTCGCACCCCTGGGCTGCCCCCAACGCCGAAACCCAGAGGCCGGCCAAAATTGGCCTCCATCGACCCGTCCTGCTGCCGGGCGCGAGACGAGCATGGTCCTGCTGCCGGGCGCGAGACGAGGTCGGTCCTGCTGCCGGGCGCGAGACGAGGTCGGTCCTGCTGCCGGGCACGAGACGAGGTCGGTCCTACTGCCGAGCGCAAGACGAGCGATGGACCGAAGTCGGGGGAGGTCCGAACCTTCGACGGAGGTAGCAACCAGTCGACGAGGAGAGGGCCGAAGGTCGAAACTGGCCGCCTAGAGACAAGCCGACGCCGGAAAGCCAGCCGCCGCCCCAGTCGACCCGCCGAGCTGCTGTGGAGCCGGCACGGTGAAGCCACCACGTCGCTGCCGCCCACAGCCGGGACCGCAGCCGCGCCGGGCCGGGGCCCCAAACCTGCGCCGCCGGCCAGAAAAGAGGCGAAATCCGGCCGGCACGCAACACCACCACCGCCACCATGCCGACGATGACGAGCGCATCAGCCCCCGCGCGCCGCCGGCAGGCCCTTGCCGCTCCCGGCCCGCGCCGCGAGCAGCCGCCACCGCGCAGATCTGGCGTGCCATCCCCGCCGCCGCAGCAACCACCGCACGGCCCGCCACCAACCACGCCGCCCGAAGCCCGACAGGAACACCGGAGCCCACCACGACCCCGTGCGCCGCCGCGCCGCGCCCAGGATGGAGGGGCTGCGCCACGCCAACCCTAGCCACCATGGGAACGCGAGGGCCCCGCCGCCGCCGGCTCCAGTCGGGCTTTGCCCGTCCGAGCCCCGGGGCGGCGGCGGCGGAGGCGGGGGAGGGAGGGGAGGGGGCTAGAGGCGCCGGATATGGAGCCCCCCGTGTCGCCGCGCGGGGGCGACACGGGAGGGAGCAGAGGGAGGAGTCGCCGTGAAATGAAATTCACAACATGGAAACGATTTTAACTTTTG
This sequence comes from Triticum aestivum, assembly GCF_018294505.1. NCBI lineage: Eukaryota > Viridiplantae > Streptophyta > Magnoliopsida > Poales > Poaceae > Triticum > Triticum aestivum. Next base: position 105,701,225 of record NC_057802.1, read on the forward strand.
CCAATGCGGAGGGGAATCGCGCGCCCTGCCGCCATTCATGACCATAACAGGTAATTTGATATTAATTCAACGGCCAGAGAAGCAGTGCCCCATTGAATAACTTAGTAATTTGGTTGCCATAGTCTGAGGGTGAAACTTCCCCAAACAGGGCATATGGAAAACAGTTTAAAATGGGCTGGCAAACAAATAAAGGATATGACATGGTAAGCTCAATGCTAGATCTTCATGGAAATCTAAGGTTATCCTTCCTTTCAAAATTAATATTGTCAAAAATTATTGCAGGGGTTCAGCTGATGGTATTACGTTCCGAATGAAGGATTTTATGTGACAAGGTTGTTTTCTTTTAGGGCGACAAGGTTGTTTACGTTGAGTATATGTGGGTTGCACAACCTTCTCTGTCATTTCAGACTTTTCGTTCTACTGGTTGGTGTATGAAACTTATCAGAACCAAGAGGTCTTGAGTTCAAATATCAACTTTCACAATCTAAGTAAAAAAAATTGTGTGCCCTCTTGCTGTCCATGTATAGACCTTATCGAGGCACGCATGAGAGGGGGTGTTGCAGTATATGTAGATTGCCCAACCTTCTCCATCAGTTTGGATTTTTGTTTATACTGGTTGGTGCATTAACTTAATAGTTCAAAGATCCTAACTCAACCTATAGAGTCTATTAGGCACGCTGGATGCTGTGTTCTTTCTCTAAATCAATGTTAGTATATTTCCATAGTTTAAATTGATCAGATTAATGCATTGATTTCCTATAAGCCCATGCTTACCTTAATATTAGTACATATTTAGTAGAAAGACAAGAATAGAGGCACTATAGCTGAAAATATAAACGGTTTGGTACCTCTGGATGTGCCCGAATGTATGCATCAAGCGCTTCGCCAGCTTCGCAAATTACAATGACAAGCAGCAATGCCATACGCCTAAGCTTTTTGTCCACCTTCAGCTGGTGCTTCTTTCTAACTCTGTTTTGAGTAATCTGTGAATCTATGGCAACAGCATCCTCTGTACAAACATGAGAGATAATACTAAACCCATCTGTCTTGCTATTGCCATTTTCCTTGAAAGAAGATCCCGTGCGGATCTTCTTTTGAGCTGCCAGGAGCAATACTGCTGTTTCGGCAAGCTTTCCATCCTTTATGTATTTCGAGAGCTCAGCAAGTAGATCATCTGTTCTTTCTGCAATCAGTCTGACTGTATCCAAGAAGATCTTCTGCAAAAGGCACCAAGATGGATCAAAAACTGAGTATCTTTGGCGATTGGCGTTATACACAAGAAAGTAGCGCCAAATAACTTCCATCAGTGTTTTAAACGCCAAGCAAGAGAAAATTGAACATTCAATTTTTTTAACAGCACCTTGGAGTCGCTACTTCCATATCTTGATTAAAAAGAAAAATAATTGTGAGGCATGGATTATACAAAAGAGTAAGACAGAGAAACTATATATCATATCAGTGGTCACATATTAGAACTTCCATTTATTATGTCACTTTTTATTATGTTGCAGTAGTAATTCGTGTTGGGATGGATCTGAGACAAACCATTATGGGTAGGCGCAGAATTTGGAGCTGCCAGAGATAGTTGAATAAATAGTGGTACTATGCATCAGTAGGAAAGTGAGACAAACCATTTCAGGTAAGGAAAGCAGTTGAATGAGCCTGAAGACGTAGTCGGTATTCTCTTTGTCAGGTAACAAGTTTAGAGAATTTGTGCTAGGCAATATGAGGCCGGAACACTGAACTTTTACAAAGAAACCTCAAAGCTACACTTAGTGTGGCACTTTTATTCATCAGCAAGCAACTAGTCCAATCATGAAGGATCGACATCCTATCCAATCCTTAACACAATGCTCCCTAATTTTAGAGGCCTCACAGCTGCCAATTTTGGATTATGTCCCCGATTTTAACTCGTTCGTACGGCCCCTTTGAGGCGGCTGGATCGAGATTTCAGCGGGGAAGACGAACAGTGGCAGTGGAGGTGCTGGACGATGGCAAGCAGGTGGACGCCTCCTCTCCTTCCCGCGTGGTGGAGGCAGCACGCAGCGACGAGCTCTTCTCCTTCCCGCAGCGCCGACAGGAGGGGCGGCGCGCGCCGGCAAGGCAAGGGCGACGGGAGGTGTCAGGCGAGCGACAGGAGAAGAGGCTGAGCGACGGGAGGGGCGGCGAGCAGCGAGGTGCGGCGGCGGCGGGCACGCGAACCCGCGGCGCTTTGGGGGGGGCTTCGAGCCGGAACAGGCGGAGCGAGTCGTGCATCGTGTGGCCAAATCGGAACAACGTCTTGTTTCTGTTGCCTGTTCATTCACCATGGGCGTGTTTGGTTGCTTTCGCTTCCGGGCCTGGCTCAGAGGAAGAAAACGAGCCAGGCTGAGCAGGGCCTGGGTTAGCAAAAACAGGGTAAAAAACGTAGATGACCAGTTGATTGGTTGTCTGTATTAGGGGTATTGTCATCCAGATGCAATTTTCACCTGGCGTTTGGTTGCATACATGCATATGATTAGCAGCGTTAACAACAAAACTTAACAGCCAACAGATTGGGCTTGACATTTCGTCAAACACTTTGAGCGCGCCGGAGTGGCCGCGTCCGGCTCGCCGCGGTTGTGTAATGGGCTTCGGCCTGGCCGGAGAGGTCGCCGGGGAGAGGGAGGAAGAGGTGGGGCCTCGAGGCTGCCGCATGGGAGGAGCACGTAGACGAGGAGCCGCTCCTGGGCGTGAAACAGCCGAGGACGACCAGCAGCGACGCGACCGCGGCCGCGAAGGCGCCGGCCTTCGAGGGGCCAATGATGCTGTAGAAGGTGTCGGACTTCAAGGGCGGCACGCCGGAGGTGATCCAGATGAGCTACGCCGAGCTACACCGTCTCCGCCTGCCGCGCCGCGTCCGGCTCGCCCCGCCGTGCACCCGGCCGCTGCCGTCCGCTCTGCTCCTCTGTGCCTCGCGCGCGTCCGCTGCCGGCCGGGTCGGGCGCCTCGCGCCGCCTGCGGCCTTCTTCCGAGCCGCCCCTTCGCGCCCGTCGGTCGCCTCCGCCTACACACATGCTGCGCCGGCCATGCTTCTTGGTCGAAGCCGGTGGGGTCCGGGTAGTAGTGGTCGAACGGGTCGACGCCCAGTCCGCCGGGGACAACGAAGCCAGCGTCCATGATGTCGTCAAGCCGAGGAGGTACATGGGCTCCGGCCACTCCGCCGCCTCCAGACCGGACGCCGCCGACGAGGAGGAGTAGGACGGCGAGATGCCCCGGACAGGGGAAACAGAGCAGTTGGTGCTCGCGGCGGGCGTCGGCGCCGTGACCTCGTGCGGCTGGATCAGTGGGGCCACCTTCACGTCCTCGTCCTCCGCTTGCTGGGACTGCTCGGCTCCCTCCTGCTGCTGCCAGGCGGTGGTGGTGGTCGGCGGCGGCTGTTCCGGCTGGTCGGTGGTTGTTCCGCCCCCGGCCGCACTGGCATCCGACATCGCGGCACTAGCCGCCTCCGCCCGCCTCCAACTCTGCCATCTTCGGGTGGTCGAGGCTAGCGTCGTCGCCGTCGCCGCCGCCAAGCCGAGGGGCCGCTTTGACCACGACATGCAGCGGGTCAGCGGCGAGCTGCGGATGGCGCTGGCCGCGGAGGAGAAGAACAAGCAGGCCATGGAGGGAGAGAGAGGGGATTGAGGATTAGGGAGAGAGGGGGGATTAACTCGAGACAGACGTCTCCAGAGAGCCACCCACGTACGCCTGAAAGCATCACTCGGGCCTGGCTCTCGGGAAACTGCCGATTCGGCCGTGCCCAACGGGCCGGGTCTAGGGGTGCTTTAAGAACCGTGCTATGTAGGCTGAACAGTGTTTGCAAGCAACCAAACAACCGAGGCCCAAAAAGATGCTGCACTGCGCGGGCCTGGTTGGGCTCGATGCGGGCAACCAAGCACGCCCCATCAGACGGGCTACGCGGCCCATAAGCAGCCCAAATTATCTCTAAGAAAGAAAGAAAAACCGTCGACGGAAATTGTTTAATTAGTGGTTAGGGCCAACTCCAACGCGCGACCTAAACAGTCCGTTTGGTCCTGATTCTCTCCGTTTGAGTTGGACAAACATGCGTCGTTAGACTGTTTACATTTGCGTTAGCCGTGCACCTAATCGGCTAACACATTTCGTCCGCCCGCTTTGAAATATTTACAAAGGAAGGAAAGAAAGAAGTATAGTTTGCAAAGGAAAGAAAGAAGTATAATTTTCACCCTTAAATTCACTCCAAAGTCAATTTTGGTCTGATTTAGACCCTAAAAATGTCAATACCGGTTTAATCTTGCCCTTAGCGGTTTAGTGTCACATCAAGAGTGGTTTTGCCTCTGGTTTTGTGATTAGGCACTGATTTGTCATTGACTCGGCGTGCTTATGTGGCAACAGGTCGCTGAAAATAAGTGGTCAGCTATCCGTCTTCGTAGTGCAGAGAAGAAATCGGAGGGCAATTTGAGGAAATGCCACACTTTTCCTGGGACTTTGCTCCTATAGCACACCTTTCTTTTTATTGAATTAAATACCACACTTTTCATTGATAGCTGGATAAAACACCACAAACTCAATTTTCCCCATCATTTCCATGTCGGGACCCACACTTCATATTATTTAGGACAGATTTGCCCTTCAGGTCATTCCAATCGTTTCCCAACATTTCCGGGTCTTACAATGAATCTACATGAGACCGATTGACAAAGCAGTGCGGCGCTGCCTCGCTGTGCCTCCTCCCCGGCGAGCCACCCGTTCCTATGCAGGAAGCGGCGCCGTACGTCGCGCTCCAGCCCCTCCTCTTGAAGTGCCCCTACAGCGTGTCCCTCGTCCAGGTGCAGCTGTACAAATTGGCTGACTATTGGTCACTGTACACGCTGACTGTTACTCGTTGTACATGTTGGCTGGAGCTGCTCGTTGCTTGTACAACGTACGTGTGGAGCGTCGGACGACGGCGGGATGAATCACAGCGAGGCGCCCGGAAGGAAGGAACGGCGATGTGGTTGTGTGGAGAAGGAGGCACGGCAAATCGGCGGCGGCAGAAGGCGGCACCGGCGCCACGGCGGCGAGGTGCTTGGTTTTGTGTATGCTGCTTTAAATCTTTTCTTCCTTTTTTTCCTTGACAGGTCATGCGCTGATCGTGGAAACGGCATGAGGGTAAATCCGTCCTAGCAAAAATGTGTTGTGCGTCTAGACGTGAAAAAGAGGGAGAAAAATTAATTTGTGGTATCTTGTCCAACTATCAATCAAAGATGTGTTATTTACTCCAATAAAAGAAAAGGGTGTGCTATAGGAGCAAAGTCCTAGGAAAATTGTGGCATTTTCTCAAATTGCTCGAAATCAGAAGGACTGCAGCGCCACCGTCCACACCAACTGCAATTGCGTCGCCGTCCTTGCCGCCGTTGCCGTCGTCGCCGTCGTCTGTCTCGCTGGACCTCGCCTTGGCATGGGACAAAGGAAACACGCGGTCCCTCGTATTCCGAGGCTCGCTGTCGTCCGTCGGGAATCCGTCTCAGTCGGAATCAACCGATGGCTTCACGTATGTTTCCTGGACATGGGATCAGATAATGTTGGTGTCAAGGGCGAAGGCCTGATCCCATCATGTGTTCGTGATAGCTCTGTTGTGTTGGATATTAAAAGTTGCTAATTTGCAGATGATCGGCCTGTTGCTTTCCTGGGAAAATAGGTTAATTTGCACTGCCCTTGTGGTGATTGTCTTGGTAGAAACAGAGCATAATATTTTTGACCGAATTTGATTGCCAACTCTGAATTTAGATGCATTTGGACTGAATTCTGACTGCAGTTTTAGTAGTGTAGTATAAGTACTCTGAGTTTTGACTGCATTTGTACAGAACTTTTACTATAGTTTTAGTATTACAGTATAACTAGTCTGAACTTGGACTGAATTCAGAGTACTACTGATGCCTGTTGCATCTCATTCACAAGCAACCTCATGCCCGTCTCCACTCAACTACGTACCCAACATCATGTCTCGATGCGAGATTCTTCAATTGCATCTTCTCTTTTTTCAGACCATTCGCCAATATCATGTCACGATTCACCTACAGACCACACCCTGAAATCGCATTGCAATCAGCGAACAATAGAATTTCTCCAAGGAAAGAGGCTCATACAAGAACAGCAAGAACACACTTTTGATTTCCCTAGTACCTGCGTCCTGGATTCAGCACGCTTCAAGAAATGCGTCGAGGCTGAAGCTCGTATTGCTTCTCACTGCGCATCCACACAGCCTCTCTAGCTCGTACTGCAAAGGACCCTCCTGATATGCCACCGGCGACTGCGACGTCGCCGCCGTACCACTGGAATAGGAGGAGCTTGCCGAGAAGCTCGCGAACGACGCCATGGACTGCAGCCAATTCGAGAATGAGGTCTGAATTCGAGCGTGAGGTCTGGATCGAGCGAGCGAGCATCAATGGGGAATTTTGGGTTCGAGCGCAGATTGGGGAATTTATGAAAGGAAAGCGCCGACCGGGACGCCATGGACATCAGTGCCAAGTCAGCATCAAATAAACGAAAACCAGATGCAAAACCACTCTTGATGTGATACTAAACCGCTTAGGGCTAGATTAAACTGGTATTGATATTTTTGGGGTCAAAATCAGACCAAAATTGACTTTGGGGTGTTATGGAGACATTGGAGTGGATTTGAGGGTGAAAACTGTACTTCTTTCCAAAGGAAATGGAAACTGAAATTTAAGCCCCACGGTCATAGTTCACACCGGCAGCTATAGTTCATGATGGCTAGAACAGCGGCGGCCGACACATATGCCAGCTTACAAAATGATCACCCCCACAGTTTCACGTCGGCAAACAAAGCCAACGGCCGACACACTTGCCAACGCACAAAAAAGGGCCACAGTTCATGTCTCGCGGCCACAGCTCAATCATCTTGATCGAGCATCTCCTTTTGCTTTTTCTCGAATCAACTTCTTTTCGGGGAAATCTTGCTCAAGCCCACAGTCATGAAAACTAGTGCCACCACTTTTGCTTTGGTGTTTGCATTAGTGGCCTCGATCTCGAGCTTCTTTGTTTGAACGGCCTCCTCGATCCCTAGCTTCTTCGTTTGAACGGCCTCTTCCTCTCGTCCTTTGGTTCCTTTTGGGTCATCATGCATTACAAATTTTCTTGCAAGGCGAAAAATGCCACATCACACTTCTCGTCTACCTTTGAGTTGGTCTTGCCCCTCGGCCGCTTTTTCAATCCATCTTCATGCCCAACGACGGCCGCCGGCCATCCATTCTTCTTTTGAGCGGCATATTGATCTTTGAACTTGGGGCAATCTTTGATGAGCGTCCAACAATGAGTGAGGGTGAATGGCTTGTTCACATGTTGGTGTTGGGGAACGTAGTAATTTCAAAAAAATTCCTACGCACATGCAAGATCATGGTGATGCATAGCAACAAGAGGGGAGAGTGTCGTCCACGTACCCTCGTAGACCGTGAGCGGAAGCGTTATGACAACGCGGTTGATGTAGTCGTACGTCTTCACGATCGAACGATCCTCAGTACCGAACGTACGGCACCTCCGCGTTCAGCACACGTTTAGCTCGGTGACGTCCCGCGAACTCACGATCCAGTAGATCTTCCGGGAAGAGCTTCGTCAGCACAACAGCGTGATGACGGTGTTGATGAAGTTACCGATGCAGGGCTTCGCCTAAGCACCGCTACGATATGACCGAGGTGGATTATGGTGGAGGGGGCACCGCACACGGCTAAGAGATCAATGATCAATTGTTGTGTCTATGGGGTGCCCCCTGGCCACGTATATAAAGGAGTGGAGGAGGGGGGAGGGCCGGCCTAGCTATGGCGCGCCCTGGAGGAGTCCTACTCCCACCGGGAGCACATAATACAACAAAGTTCATGAAAATTACAACAAACATAGAGATGAAACTAGGGATTTTGTTTCCTATGCCATGCCCACCACTCCTACATGATATCTTTTTGAAGATGTATTGGACACTCTGATGTCATGGTACACCTGCATAAAGCGTTCAATTAGGTCTTGCCTTCTACTCGGCCATACCCGTACTCCCATGAGGTCATGGAAGATGTACTTCAAATTTTGTCCATCCTCATTCTCAGTGATCATGTTGTGCACGATCACACAAGCTGTCATGATGTACCAAAGGTTCTCTCTTGATCCTATAACCTAGACGATCCTTGCACAACAACAAATTGGTATTGCAAAATCCCAAGAGCCCTCTCCACATCTTTCCATGCCGCCGCTTGAGCATTATAAAAATAAAGTTCTTTATTACCTCAGGCGCTAGAGGATCCGGCTTGCCTGCTCCCTCCCCATGCTCCCATCCGTGCTCCCACTTCATCCAACGTCTGTCTTTTTTCCCTTTTTCTTTTTAATCTAATCATCTCCCCCCTGATTTTAAGGGGATGGGGCCGGGTCTTAATTTGTTCGAATCAAATCAAGCCACGTACGCGGGAGCACGGATGGGAGCATGGGGAGGGAGCCGGCGAGTCTCGTCCGGCGCTAGATATTGGCTTCACGAAAGTAGCCTACCTCGGACAGATCCCATCCGCAAGATAGTACTTGCATGTGCGGCCATTTGCTTGGAAGGTGACCGCGGTGCTTCTCCATTGTCTAGCTTTGCAAAGAGAGGTGATCGGTTAAGCACGTTGATGTCATTGTAAGATCCAGGCATACCAAAATATACACGCCAAATCCATATCTTCTGATCGGCCACAGCCTCAATAATGATGGTGGCATCTTCATTGCGTCCTTTGAACTATACATGCCATGATACAAGACAGTTCTTTCACTTTCAGTGCATGCAAATCATGGAGCCAAGAATATCTGGAAACCCACGGGCTTTGTTCATCTCCAAAAGTTTCTGAGTGTTCGGAGTATTGGGTGATCCAAATACTCTGGGCCCAACACTTCTACCACCGTCTTTGTAGATTGCTTGACCAAAAAGATAGAAGTGCTTGCCAAATGATCATCAATGAAATTTGCGAACACCATAGGCCATCATGCGCAATACAGTAGACCAGCTGCTCAGTGCTACGTCCAAGGAATCTGGTCCAACTCCTCCCCTGCTCGAAGGATCGGTCATGATGCTTCAAAGAATTGCATATATGAAGAAACAAATCCTTGAACATCCTAAACCGACATCGAAAGTACCTCTTTGAAAAACTGGTTTAGGAGCAAAATAGTTTTGCATCAATCTTTCGTGAGCCTCTATCTGCTATCTCCGTACGAACTCATAGCCACGCTTGATTCGCCGTGTTCATTCAGTTTATCTGTCTGTTTTAGATCACATTATGACATTACACCCAGAATTAGTTACTCGCCTCGTCCTGCCCTGATAGAAATCCAGCAGAAGAGAAAGAAAACGGCGAAAGAACCGAAGCAGCGACGACGGCACAAGTTTAATATCAGGCAGGCTTGTTAGCCTGAAGTACGAAATGTTGGAAATATGCCCTAGAGGCAATAATAAATTTGTTATTATTATATTTCCCTGTTCATGATAATCGTTTATTATCCATGCTAGAATTGTATTGACAGGAAACTCAGATACATGTGTGGATACATAGACAACACCATGTCCCTAGTAAGCCTCTAGTTGACTAGCTCGTTGATCAATAGATGGTTACGGTTTCCTGACCATGGACATTGGATGTCGTTGATAACAGGATCGCATCATTAGGAGAATGATGTGATGGACAAGACCCAATCCTAAGCCTAGCACAAGATCGTGTAGTTCGTTTGCTAAGAGCTTTTCTAATGTCAAGTATCATTTCCTTAGACCATGAGATTGTGCAACTCCCGGATACCGTAGGAATGCTTTGGGTGTACCAAACGTCACAACGTAACTGGGTGGCTATAAAGGTGCACTACAGGTATCTCCGAAAGTGTTTGTTGGGTTGGCACGAATCGAGACTGGGATTTGTCACTCCGTGTAAACGGAGAGGTATCTCTGGGCCCACTCGGTAGGACATCATCATAATGTGCACAATGTGACCAAGGAGTTGATCACGGGATGATGTGTTATGGAACGAGTAAAGAGACTTGCCGGTAACGAGATTGAACAAGGTATCGGGATACCGACGATCGAATCTCGGGCAAGTACTATACCGGTAGACAAAGGGAATTGTATACGGGATTGATTGAATCCTCGACATCGTGGTTCATCCGATGAGATCATCGAGGAGCATGTGGGAGCCAACATGGGTATCCAGATCCCGCTGTTGGTTATTGACCGGAGAGTCGTCTCGGTCATGTATGCGTGTCTCCCGAACTCGTAGGGTCTACACACTTAAGGTTTGGTGACGCTAGGGTTGTAGAGATATTGGTATGCGGTAACCCGAAAGTTGTTCGGAGTCCCGGATGAGATCCCGGACGTCACGAGGAGTTCCGGAATGGTCCGGAGGTAAAGATTTATATATGGGAAGTCTTATTTTGGTTGCCGGAAAAGTTTCGCGCATTATCGGTATTGTACCGGGAGTGCCGAAAGGGGTCCGGGGGTCCACCAGCCCCGGGGGGCCACATGGGCTGTAGGGGTGTGCGCCTTGGCCTATATGGGCCAAGGGCACCAGCGCCAAGAGGCCCATGCGCCAAGAGATAAGGGAAAGGGAGAGTCCTAAAGGGGGAAGGCACCTCCGAGGTGCCTTGGGGAGGGTGGACTCCTCCCTGGCCGCACCCTTCCTTGGAGGAAGGGCCAAGGCTGCGCCCCCCCTCTCCCTTGGCCCTATATATAGTGGGGGGGAGGGAGGGCAGCAATACCTAAGCCCTGGCGCCTCCCTCTCCCTCCCGTGACACATCTCCCTCCTACCGCAGCGCTTGGCGAAGCCCTGTTGGAATCCCGCTACTTCCACCACCACGCCATCGTGCTGCTGGATCTCCATCAACCTCTCCTCCCCCCTTGCTGGATCAAGAAGGAGGAGACGTTGCTGCTCCGTACGTGTGTTGAACGCGGAGGTGCTGTCCGTTCGGCGCTAGGATCATCGGTGATTTGGATCACGACGAGTACGACTCCATCAACCCCGTTCTCTTGAACGCTTCCGCTCGTGATCTACAAGGGTATGTAGATGCACTCCTTCCCTCTCGTTGCTAGTAAACTCCATAGATTGATCTTGGTGATGCGTAGAAAATTTTGAATTTCTGCTACGTTCCCCAACAGTGGCATCATGAGCTAGGTCTATGCGTAGTTTCTATGCACGAGTAGAACACAAAGTAGTTGTGGGCGTCGATTTTGTCAATTTACTTGCCGTTATTAGTCTTATCTTGATTCGGCGGCATCGTGGGATGAAGCGGCCCGGACCGACCTTACACATACACTTACGTGAGACAGGTTCCACCGACTGACATGCACTAGTTGCATAAGGTGGCTAGCGGGTGTCTGTCTCTCCCACTTTAGTCGGAGCGGATTCGATGAAAAGGGTCCTTATGAAGGGTAAATAGAAATTGGCATATCACGTTGTGGCTTTTGCGTAGGTAAGAAACGTTCTTGCTAGAAACCCATAGCAGCCACGTAAAACATGCAACAACAATTAGAGGACGTCTAACTTGTTTTTGCAGGGTATGCTATGTGATGTGATATGGCCAAAAGGATGTGATGAATGATATATGTGATGTATGAGATTGATCATGTTCTTGTAATAGGAATCACGACTTGCATGTCGATGAGTATGACAACCGGCAGGAGCCATAGGAGTTGTCTTAATTTATTGTATGACCTGCGTGTCAATGAAAACGCCATGTAATTACTTTACTTTATTGCTAACCGTTAGCCATAGTAGTAGAAGTAATAGTTGGCGAGACAACTTCATGAAGACACAATGATGGAGATCATGGTGTCATGCCGGCGACGAAGGTGATCGTGCCGCGCCTCGAAGATGGAGATCAAAGGCGCAGGATGATATTGGCCATATCACGTCACTTTATGATTTGCATGTGATGTTTATCATGTTTACATCTTATTTGCTTAGAACGACGGTAGCATAAATAAGATGATCCCTCACTAAAATTTCAAGAGACGTGTTCCCCCTAACTGTGCACCGCTGCGAAGGTTCGTTGTTTCGAAGCACCACGTGATGATCGGGTGTGATAGATTCTAACGTTCGAATACAACGGGTGTTGACGAGCCTAGCATGAACAGACATGGCCTCAGAACACATGTGAAACACTTGGGTTGACTTGACGAGCCTAGCATGTACAGACATGGCCTCGGAACACAAGAGATCGAAAGGTCGAACATGAGTCGTATAGTAGATGCGATCAACATGGAGATGTTCACCGATGATGACTAGTCCGTCTCACGTGATGATCGGACACGGCCTAGTTTGACTCGGATCATGTATCACTTAGATGACTAGAGGGATGTCTATCTGAGTGGGAGTTCATTAAATAATCAGATGAACTTCATTATCATGAACATAGTCAAAAGGTCTTTGCAAATTATGTCATAGCGTACGCTTTAGTTCTACTGGTTAAGATATGTTCCTAGAGAAAATTTAGTTGAAAGTTGATAGTAGCAATTATGCGGACTCGGTCCGTAAACTGAGGATTGTCCTCATCGCTGCACAGAAGGCTTATGTCCTTAATGCACCGCTCGGTGTGCTGAACCTCAGCGTCGTCTGTAGATGTTGCGAAACATCTGCCATACACGTTTTGATGACTACGTGATAGTTCAGTGCGTAATGCTAACGGTTTAGAATTGTGGCACCAAAGACGTTTTTGAAACGTCGCAGAACATGTGAGATGTTCCGAAGACTGAAATTGAGATTTCAGACTAGTGCCCACGTCAAGAGGTATGAGACCTCTGACAAGTTTCTTAAGCCTGCAGACTAAGGGAGAAAAGCTCAATCGTTGAGCATGTGCTCAGATTGTCTGAGTAGCACAATCGCTTGAATCGAGTGGGAGTTAATCTTCCAGATGAGATAGTGATGTTTCTCCATAGTCACTGCCACCAAGCTATTAGAGCTTCGTGATGAACTATAACATATCAGGGATAGACATAATGATCCTTGAGCAACTCGCGATGTTTGACACCGCGAAAGTAGAAATCAAGAAGGAGCATCAACTGTTGATGGTTAGTAAAACCACTAGTTTCTAGAAGGGCAAGGGCAAAAGGGATACTTCATGAAACAGCAAATCATTTGCTGCTCTAGTGAAGAATCCCAAGGTTGAACCCAAACTCGAGACTAAGTGCTTCTGTAATGAGGGGAACGGTCACTGAAGCAGAACTACCCTAGATACTTGGTAGATGAGAAGGCAGGCAAGGTCGACAGAAGTATATTGGATATACATTATAAGAATGTGTACTTTACTAGTACTCCCAGCAGCACCAGGGTATTAGATACCGGTTCGGTTGCTAAGTGTTAGTAACTCGAAATAAAAGCTGCGGAATAAACGGAGACTAGCTAAAGGTGAGATAACGATATGTGTTGGAAGTGTTTCCAAGGTTGATGTGATCAAGCGTCGCATGCTCCCTCTACCATCGAGATTGGTGTTAAACCTAAATAATTGTTATTTGGCGTTTGCGTTGAGCATAAACATGATTGGATTATGTTTATCGCAATACGGTTATTCATTTAAGGAGAATAATGGTTACTCTGTTTATTTGAATAATACCTTCAATGGTCTTGCACCTAAGATGAATCTTGATCGTAGTGATACACATGTTCGTGCCAAAAGATATAAAATAGCAATGATAGTACCACATACTTGTGGCACTGCCATTTGAGTCATATTGGTATAGAACGCATGAAGAAGCTCCATCTAGATGGATCTTTGGACTCATTCGTTTTTGAAAAGGTTGAGACATGCGAACCATGTCTATTGGTATATATGCATGAAGAAACTCCATGCAGATGGATCGTTTGGACTCACTTGATTTTGAATCACTTGAGACATGCAAATCATACCATATGGGCAAGATGACTGAAAGACCTCATTTTCAGTAAGATGGAACAAGAGAGCAACTTGTTGGAAGTAATACATTTTGATGTATGCAGTCCAATGAGTGCTGAGGCATGCAGTGGATATCGTTATGTTCTTACTTCACAGGTGATTTGAGTAGATGCTGAGTGTATTTACTTGATGAAACACAAGTCTGAATTATTGAAAGGTTCAAGTAATTTCAGAGTGAAGTTGAAGATTGTCGTGACAAGAGGATAAAATGTCTGTGATATGATCATAGAGATGAGTATCTGAGTTACGAGTTTGGCACACAATTAAGACATTGTGGAAAGTGTTTCACAATTAATACCGCCTGGAACACCACAGTGTGATGGTGTGTCCGAACATCATAACTGCACCCTATTGGATATGGTGCATACCATGATGTCTCTTATCGAATTACCACTATCGTTTATGGGTTAGGCATTAGAGATAACCGCATTCACTTTAAAAGGGGCACCACGCAATTCCGTTGAGACGACACCGTTTAGAGAAACCTAAGTTGTCATTTCTTAAAAGTTTGGGGCTGCGACGCTTATGTGAAAAAGTTTCAGGCTAATAAGCTCGAACCCAAAGCGGATAAATGCATCTTCATAAGAATACCCAAAACAGTTGGGTATACCTCCTATTTCAGATCTGGAAGCAAAAGTAATTGCTTCTAGAAACGGTTCCTTTCTCGAGGAAAAGTTTCTCTCGAAAGAATTGAGTGGGAGGATGGTGGAGACTTGATGAGGTTATTGAACCATAACTTCAACTAGTGTGTAGCAGGGCACAAGAAATTGTTCCTGTGGCACCTACACCAATTGAAGTGGAAGCTTATGATAGTGATCATGAAACTTCGGATCAAGTCACTACCAAACCTCGTAGGACGACGAGGATGCGTCCTACTTCAGAGTAGTACGTGATCCTGTCTTGGAAGTCATGTTGCTAGACAACAATGAACCTACGAGCTATGGAGAAGCGATGGTGGGCCCATATTCCGACAAATGGTTAGAAGCCATGAAATCCGAGATAGGATCCATGTATCAGAACAAAGCATGGACTTTGGTGAACTTGCCCGATGATCGGCAAGCCATTGAGATAAATGGATCTTTAAGAAGAAGACGGACGTGGACGGTAATGTTACCGTCTATGAAGCTCGACTTGTGGCAAAGAGTATTTTCACAAGTTCAAGGAGTTGACTACGATGAGATTTTCTCATCCGTAGCGATGCTTAAGTCCGTCGGAATCATGTTAGCATTAGCTGCATTTATGAAATCTGGCAGATAGATGTCAAAACAAGTTTCCTTACCAGTTTTCGTAAGGAAAGGTTGTATGTGATATAATCAGAAAGGTTTTGTCGATCCTAAGGATGCTAAAAGGTATGCTAGCTCCAGCGATCCTTCCATGGACTAGAGCAAGCATCTCGGAGTCAGAATATACGCTTTGATGGAGTGATCAAAGTTTTTGGGTTTATACAAAGTTTGTTAGAAACTTGTATTTACAATAAAGTGAGTGGGAGCGCTACAACATTTCTGATAAGTATATGTGAATGACATATTGTTGATCCGAAATGATGTAAAATTTCTGGAAAGCATAAAGGGTTGTTTGAAAGGAGTTTTACAAAGGAAGACCTGGATAAAGCTGCTTACATATTGGGCATCAAGATCTATAGAGATAGATCAAGACGCCTGATGATACTTTCAAAAAGAATGCACACCTTGACATGATTTTGAAAGAGTTCAAAATAGATCAGCAAAGAAGGAGTTCTTGGCTGTGTTGCAAGGTGTGAGTATTGAGTAAGACTCAAGACCTGACCACAGCATAAGAGAGAGAAAGGACGAAGGTCGTCCCCTATGCTTTAGACGTAGGCTCTACAGTATGCTATGCTGTGTACCGCACATGAAGTGTGCCTTGCCATGAGTTGGTCAAGGGGTAGATGACAGCGGTCGAACTTATCCTTAGTATCTAGTGGACTAAGGAATTTTCTCGATTATGGAGGTGAAAAGGAGTTCGTCGTAAAGGGTTACGTCGATGCAAACTTTGACACTAATCCGGATGACTCTGAGTGGTAAACCGGATTCGTATAGTAGAGCAGTTATTTGAGATGGCTCCAAGTAGCGTGTGGTAGCATCCACAAGATGACATAGATATTCGTAAAGCACACACGGATCTGAAAGGTTCAGACCCGTTGACTAATAACCTCTCTCACAAGCATAACATGATCAAACCAGAACTCATTGAGTGTTAATCACATAGTGATGTGAACTAGATTGTTGACTCTAGTAAACTCTTTAGATGTTGGTCACATGGTGATGTGACCTGTGAGTGTTAATCACATGGTGATGTGAACTAGATTATTGACTCTAGTGCAAGTGGGAGACTGTTGGAAATATGCCCTAGAGGCAATAATAAATTGGTTATTATTATATTTCCTTGTTCATGATAATCGTTTATTATCCATGCTAGAATTGTATTGATAGGAAACTCAGATACATGTGTGGATACATAGACAACACCATGTCCCTAGTAAGCCTCTAGTTGACTAGCTCGTTGATCAATAGATGGTTACGGTTTCCTGACCATGGACATTGGATGTCGTTGATAACGGGATCACATCATTAGGAGAATGATGTGATGGACAAGACCCAATCCTAAGCCTAGCACAAGATCGTGTAGTTCGTTTGCTAAGAGCTTTTCTAATGTCAAGTCACATTTCCTTAGACCATGAGATTGTGCAACTCCCGGATACCGTAGGAATGCTTTGGGTGTACCAAACGTCACAACGTAACTGGGTGGCTATAAAGGTGCACTACAGGTATCTCCGAAAGTGTCTATTGGGTTGGCACGAATCGAGACTGGGATTTGTCACTCCATGTAAACGGAGAGGTATCTCTGGGCCCACTCGGTAGGACATCATCATAATGTGCACAATGTGACCAAGGAGTTGATCACGGGATGATGTGTTACGGAACGAGTAAAGAGACTTGCTGGTAACGAGATTGAACAAGGTATCGGGATACCGACGATCGAATCTCGGGCAAGTACTATACCGGTAGACAAAGGGAATTGTATACGTGATTGATTGAATCCTCGACATCGTGGTTCATCCGATGAGATCATCGAGGAGCATGTGGGAGCCAACATGGGTATCCAGATCCCGCTGTTGGTTATTGACCGGAGAGTCGTCTCGGTTATGTCTGCGTGTCTCCCGAACCCGTAGGGTCTACACACTTAAGGTTCGGTGACGCTAGAGTTGTAGAGATATTGGTATGCGGTAACCTGAAAGTTGTTCAGACTCTCGGATGAGATCCCGGACGTCACGAGGAGTTCCGAAATGGTCCGGAGGTAAAGATTTATATATGGGAAGTCTTATTTTGGTCGCCGGAAAAGTTTCGCGCATTATCGGTATTGTACCGGGAGTGCCGAAAGGGGTCCGGGGGTCCACCAGCCCCGGGGGGCCACATGGGCTGTAGGGGTGTGCGCCTTGGCCTATATGGGCCAAGGGCACCAGCCCAAGAGGCCCATGCACCAAGAGATAAGGGAAAGGGAGAGTCCTAAAGGGGGAAGGCACCTCCGAGGTGCCTTGGGGAGGATGGACTCCTCCCTGGCCGCACCCTTCCTTGGAGGAAGGGCCAAGGCTGCGCCCCCCTCTCCCTTGGCCCTATATATAGTGGGGGGAGGGAGGGCAGCAATACCTAAGCCCTGGCGCCTCCCTCTCCCTCCCGTGACACATCTCCCTCCTCCCGCAGCGCTTGGCGAAGCCCTGTTGGAATCCCGCTACTTCCACCACCACGCCGTCGTGCTGCTGGATCTCCATCAACCTCTCCTCCCCCATTGCTGGATCAAGAAGGAGGAGACGTCGCTGCTCCGTACGTGTGTTGAACGCGGAGGTGCCGTCCGTTCGGCGCTAGGATCATCGGTGATTTGGATCACGACGAGTACGACTCCATCAACCCCGTTCTCTTGAACGCTTCCGCTCGCGATCTACAAGGGTATGTAGATGCACTCCTTCCCTCTCGTTGCTAGTAAACTCCATAGATTGATCTTGGTGATGCGTAGAAAATTTTGAATTTCTGCTACGTTCCCCAACACAAAATACAGCCCATGTGACATTGACATACTACCTCTCAACTCATGCATGCTTCAACAGTTTCAAGACTGTTGATGCCGCAGTACCAAACAGCCTTCTGGATTGATGATTACTTGTCAATCGCGGAATTCTTCCCAACAAACCAAGATTGCTACTTGGAATTGAAGAGGATCCTTCGGCTGCCTTATTCAAAATTCCATCCATCTCTCTAATGGTTTTCAATTCTATCATGGGACTGGGGCACGCCCTTGCTTCCAACTGGGAAAATAACACTGCTTTCCAGTGTGGGACAAAGCTTCTCCTTGCATGTTCGAGCTCCCATCCTCTAGGCTGTTTCTTTCTAGCAGCCTGCATCATCGGTCAATAAAGTTGATGCTAAAGATCCCAACACAAATACTTCAGCGTGACCCACTGAGATCTTACATATTTTTTGGATTTTCTTTTCATAGTATATCACCTGTCTACCATGGCATGCAGCTGAACTAAGCTATTCAAGGAACATGTGAAGTGATAGGGAGATACAACATTGACATTGCCTCTAGAATTGCTCTTTCCTTCACAAACGCAGTCATATTTTCGAATTCAAGGGAAAAGAAAAACAATTTTTCTCACATGCATCGAGTAAACCCAACGGCATAAAATTATTGAGCATCACTGCTAAGATCATGCAAGTAGGGATGAAAAATAAGCAAACTGGCACTACCAAGTGGATGCAGACCCCTTGCTGTTAGTTCCAATGGATATTAATTTTATATTCAAAAGCATAGCAGCGTCATTAACCAAGACTGCAACCAAGAGCCATAATCTACTCCCTCCCTCCGTCCCATAATAGAAGAGCGTTTTTGACACTGTCAAAAACGCTCTTATATTATGGGACGGAGGGAGTAGTTTATAGTCTTTTTTTCTGTGTCAATCCTGTTCAAATTTAGATACTTGCACTTAGTTTTTTCTTCTGTTCATTCTAGCTTTTCTTTTTGGTGTGCAGCTTCATGCGAAACACTTAAGTTCCATCAGCATTTTAGACACATGCGGATCAGAATTGGGATCTGTTAAACAATCTTCTGTCACGTTACATGTTGAGGAACTTGGCGCACAAGTCTAGGTAGTTAGGGAGATCTCTTTTTATGTTTATCTTTGTATCTCTCTACTCCCTTATCTCCATGTATCTCTTCTGGTTGTTGCAACCGAATCATGTATGCCTCTGCGAGAGCTGGCCTCGCCCCAATCAATATATAACCGCGGGCTGTCATGTATGACAGTTGAGACGCTTCTACGAATCCTAACATGGTATACAGAGCCTCCCTCTTCCATCTCATCTAGCCATCATCTTCAACCTTCGCCCATCTCCCATCGCCATGTCTTCCTCCAGCCAAATCATCTCCTCTGGCCTAAACAATACAATCTCAGAACCTCTTACTCGCACAAACTATGTTTTGTGGCGAGCCCAAGCCCGATCTCAAATCATAGGGGCAGGTCTCTTCGGATACCTTGATCAAACAGTGCCAGAACCACCAGCCACCATTACCTCCAAAAACGCAGAAGGAAAAGATCAAACCATACCAAACCCAGCCTACTCCGCCTGGTTGATTCAAGATGAACAGCTTGTGGCATATCTGCTCCGCAACCTCTCCAAAGAAGTCCTAGTACAGGTCGCTTCCCTAGAAAAATCCCATGCCATCTGGTCTTCTCTTGCAAACATGTTTGCGGCTCAATCCAGATCACGCGCCAACAATTGCCGTGGTGCCCTTTCCAATGCCCAAAAGGGCTCCCAATCTGCCGCAGCCTACTTTGGTCAGATGCGCGCGCTTGCAGACGAACTTGCCATGGTTGGAAAGCCGCTTCTCGAGGGGGAGTTAATCTCTTTCCTCATCTCTGGCCTCGATATGGACTATCAACCTCTTATATCTCCATTAGACGTCCGCACTGAGCCTCTCTCCGTCAATGATCTGTTCGGCATGGTGTCAAACTTTGATCAAAGGGTGGAGATGTTCCACGGCTCTGGATCGGGTGCTTTCAAAATATCCGCCAACGTCGCCTCTCGAGGGCGCGGTGGCTTCTTCAAAGGCAACCGCGGCGGCTTCCCCAAGGGCGGCAACAACAACAACTACTACGGCGGCCCTCCGCGCCCTTTCTACAACAACAATCAAGGTCGCCGTTTTGCTGGGTATGAAGAGTACGAAAATAAATGTCAGATCTGTAAAAAAAACTAACCATATTGCAAAAGAATGCAAATGGCGCTATGCAGAGGACAACTCCCAGAAGAAGCGTGTTGCCGCTGCAGCTGATATCTCCTATGTGTGACGCCCGGATAATTAGGCTACAGTAATCCCACGTTAATGATGCCACGTCACCACGGTTACTGTTGTTAATCTCGTGTTAGTTCAAAATCGATTCGAAATTCAAACTTAAAATAAAGTCAAACAGTAAAGATTTTCAAATAGTAAAACTAAAATGTTGGGGTGTTGCCAAATAATGCATAGGTAATTATTATGGAGAAACCAATCTATTATAATGTGTTTAAAGGCTCTAGTAATTAAAACAGCATATATGGCAATTAATTAAATACCTTTTAAAAATAATAATAATGCAAACTATTTTAACTAGGTGTCAAACTTTTTGGGGCAGTAGAATAGATTATAACATTGATTTAGGAGTTGTATTTATATTTTATAAAACAGAAATTAAAAGAATAAAATAGAAAAGAAAATAGGCAAAGAAAGAAAACAGAAAAGAAACAAAAAAAGAAATAAAAGAACCCCCCCCCCCACACACTGGGCCGTGGCCCAACTTGGCCGAACGGCCTCGGCCCACCAGGCCACCAGGCCGGCCCCAACCGCGCCCATATCCCCACTCCCCCAAACCCTAACCCCCATCGACAACCCACTCCCCCACTCCCTCCCCCGATCCAGATCGGATCGGGCTTGCCCCCGACGCCGCCCCGCTCGCCCCCGACGTCGCCCCGCTCGCCCCCGACGCCGCCCCGCTCGCCCCCGACGCCGCCCCCGTCGCCCCGCTCGCCCCCGACGCCGCCCCGACGACCCCGCGCCCCGCGACCACGCTGCCTCGCCGTTGGACGTCGCCAAGACGGAGCTCTTCCTCGCCGGACCTCCCCGCCGGCCTGCCTCCCCGTCGCCCGGTCATCGCCGTCGACCACCCCGAGCCTCCCCGAGCCCGCTGCCCGTGCCCTACTCCTCCTCTGTGAGCTCCCCCCTCCTCTCTCTGCCGTGGCCGCGCCCGCGCGTGACCGCGCCCCTCTGCTCCTGCCACGCGCGCGCCGTCGCCCGCTCCGCCCTCCAGCTGCTCGCGCTTCGGCCGCCACCCGTGCTCACCCCCCTGCCTTGGCCTCGCCCTGCACCACTGGGCCACGCACGCCTCCCCTCGCCTCCGCCCCTCGCCCCCGCGCACGTCGACACGTCGCTGCCGCCCGGCCCGCGCACTGGCCGCACCGCGGCCGGCCTCTGCCGTGGCCGGCGTCGCCGCCCCCTGGTGGCCTCGGGCGCACACGGGCGCCCACGCCCGCACCAGTTTCGCCCGCTCCACTAAGGCCCCCTGGGCCACTGCCAGGTGGGGCCTCGCCCCCCTGAGCCATTGCCCCTGGGCCCGAACCCCCTTGGGCCAGAGATAGGTGGGCCCCCGCGCCCAGAGAACATTGAAAAAATGATTTAAAAAATAAAATGAAATAAAAATAATTATATATAAATAAATAAATAAAGAAAGAAAATTAAAAATATAAATAAAACAAATAATAAAAATAATTTTAATTAATTAATTAACTAAATTAATTAAGTTAATTAATCCTGTTTAAATTAATCTAATTAGTTAGTTAATTTAATTAAACAGTAGTTAATTAGCTAACAGCCCCTGACAGGTGGGACCCACCTGTCAGGTTGACTAGGTCAACGGTCAATGTTGACTGTTGACGTCAGCATGACATCATGCTGATGTCATAAATCCAAATTTTGAATTAAATTGCATAATTAATTAAATTCCAGAAATTAATAAATTATTTTGAAAATCATATCTTTTAATCTGTAACTCGGATGGAAATACTTTGTACATAAGGTTGCTCAGAACGACGAGACGAATCCGGATACGCAGCCCGTTCGTCCACCACACATCCCTAACCTATCGAACTCGCAACTTTCCCCCTCCGGTCCGTCTGTCCGAAAACGCGAAACATCGGGAATACTTTCCCGGATGTCCCCCCCCTTCGCCGGTACCACCTACTGTCGCGTTAGGACACACCTAGCACTGCTCATTGTCATGTCACGCATCGTCATGCTTATGTTTGCATTGTATTTACTGTTTGTTCCCCCTCTTCTCTCCGGTAGACTACGAGACCGACACTGCTGCTGCCCAGTTCGACTACGGAGTTGACGACCCCTCCTACTTGCCAGAGCAACCAGGCAAGCCCCCCCCTTGATCACCAGATATCGCCTATTCCTTCTCTATACTGCTTGCATTAGAGTAGTGTAGCATGTTACTGCTTTCGGTTAATCCTATACTGATGCATAGCCTGTCATTGTTGCTACAGTTGTTACCCTTACCTGCTATCCTACTGCTTAGTTTAGGATGCTAGTGTTCCATCAGTGGCCCTACACTCTTGTCCGTCTGCCATGCTATACTACTGGGCCGTGATCACTTTGGGAGGTGATCACGGGTATATACTATATACATTATATACATGACACATGTGGAGACTAAAGTCGGGTCGGCTCGAGGAGTACCCGCAAGTGATTCTGATGAGGGGGATGAAAGGACAGGTGGCTCCATCCCGGTAGAGGTGGGCCTGGGTTCCTGACGGCCCCCGACTGATACTTTGTGGCAGAGCGACAGGGCAGGTTGAGACCACCTAGGAGAGAGGTGGGCCTGGCCCTGGTCGGCGTTCGCGGATGCTTAACATGTTTAACGAGATCTTGGTATTTGATCTGACTCTGGCCATTTGGTCTATACGCACTAACCATCTACGCGGGAGTAGTTATGGGTATCCCGGCGTCGTGGTATCAGCCGAAGCTCTTCTTGACGTCAGCGACTGAGTGGCGCGCGCCGCATTGGACCGTAAGCTCGCGCTTGTATTAAGGGGGCTAGGTCTGCTTCCGGCCGCGTACGCAACGTGCGGGTGTGCATAGGGCGATGGGCCCAGACCCCTGCGCGCATAGGGTTTAGACCGGCGTGCTGACCTCTCTGTTGAGCCTAGGTGGGGCTGCGACGTGTTGATCTTACGAGGCCGGGCATGACCCAGAAAAGTGTGTCCGGCCAAATGGGATCGAGCGTGTTGGGTTATGTGGTGCACCCCTGCAGGGAAGTTTATCTATTCGAATAGCCGTGTCCCTCGGTAAAAGGACGACCCGGAGTTGTACCTTGACCTTATGACAACTAGAACTGGATACTTAATAAAACACGCCCTTCCAAGTGCCAGATATAACCCGGTGATCGCTCTCTAACAGGGCGACGAGGAGGGGATCGCCGGGTAGGATTATGCTATACGATGCTACTTGGAGGACTTCAATCTACTCTCTTCTACATGCTGCAAGATGGAGGCTGCCAGAAGCGTAGTCTTCGACAGGATTAGCTATCCCCCTCTTATTCTGGCATTCTGCAGTTCAGTCCACCGATATGGCCCCTTTACACATATACTCATGCATATGTAGTGTAGCTCCTTGCTTGCGAGTACTTTGGATGAGTACTCACGGTTGCTTTTCTCCCTCTTTTCCCCTTTCTATACCCGGTTGCCGCAACCAGATGCTGGAGTCCAGGAGCTAGAGATCCCGAGGATGATTCTACATGGAGTTCGGCTTCGAGGAGTAGTTAGGAGGTCCCAGGCAGGAGGCCTTGCCTTTTCGATCGTTGCTACTTTTGTGCTAGCCTTCTTAAGGCAAACTTGTTTAACTTATGTCTGTACTCAGATATTGTTGCTTCCGCTGACTCGTCTATGATCGAGCACTTGTATTCGAGCCCTCGAGGCCCCTGGCTTGTATTATGATGCTTGTATGACTTATTTATGTTTTAGAGTTGTGTTGTGATATCTTCCCGTGAGTCTCTGATCTTGATCGTACACATTTGCGTGCATGATTAGTGTACGGTCAAATCAGGGGCGTCTCAAGTTGGTATCAGAGCCAACTGCCTGTAGGAATCCCCCTTTCCAACTCCTTGGCCGAAGTTGAGTCTAGTCAGTCAAAACTGTTTTACTAACATGGCCGTGTGGCTTACGGGCCCACGTCGCTATTGGGTGGTATTAGGATCTTTTACTCCTTGTCTATACTCTGGGACTCTGAACTCTCTCCTATTCGGGTTAAATGATTTTGCTAAAAGGACTAACTGTAGGTTCTCGTAAATACTTTCTCCCGGGGAGCCCTTTATCACAGATGGTCGCCGACTGCACCAGAAGATGTTGAAGATACTCTTCGATCATTCCCGAGACCCTTGTGCCCTCTGCCTTTTCAATTCCCTACTACTGATATATCCAATATGAATAACGACATACACTTGTGGTTCATACAATTACTCTGAGTTTCTCGTGTTATTACCAGATACATCGAATTGCTCTCCGGCTTTTTTTAAGAATCCCTTGTACCACTGCCTTGCAGTTATTTGCCACCTGAATACCCCTACGAATAATTTCTCGCACTTATCGAGTATCCGCTCATCCCCAAATGATTCATGTATTTCACAAAGTCTTCGAAATACCATTCGATCTTCCGAAAATCCTCAGCAACCTATTGCTCTAGAATTTCTTGCTTGCTTCAATTATGATTAATCTTAAGTCTCGCAATCTTATTAGCATCTCTTGTCATTTATCATTTTGAGTCCGTTGCTTCAATTTGTTCCGAATGCTCGCAATCCTCAATCAGAGCCTAGAATTCATCCTTCCGGCTCAGACGTCATTTGAAACGTGAGCTGGTTCTCGACTAATCAAATTACCATCGATTGTACCCGTAAGTTTACTCAACTTACCCATCCTCAATCAGAGCGTTTGCTTCTGATCCCTCGAATTTGAAATTATAAATCCTTTGCATTGAGCTTTGAGTTAGTCAGTTGTTTCTATAATCTGATCTCCTTGCATTCTTTCTTCCTCTGGTTGAGTACTGATGCTCGCATCAGATCCCTTGTGGACCACCAGACCCTTTTGTCGGATTTTATCCGACAATATCCTCCATATTAAATAAGCTTGTGAGCTTTTCCTCGGATACATGATGCCTTTGGTAAATTGTATCCTCTGCTTTGTGAACCATGCTCTACTTTTGAACTTGTATTATTTACTCCGAAGTTTGTGGTATATGTTCCTAAGATGCCCTGATGGGTCGAACCTACACTTTCCCTAATCCGTGTGAACCCGAAAGATTTCACGGGTATTGCGTCAGGTAAAAACTTTCAACAAATAATGTCATTTCCGAAATACGAGAGGTAAATGAAAGGTTATGCGTTGAACAAGTGGGAGTCGACCTTGAACCCTGTGTTCATGCCCATGGACACGATGTATACCTTATCATGGAAGCTTCTCTTAGAATAATTATCCCCTTATAATAATTTCATCTGGTATCCGTGTACGTGGTTCCGACCATGTTCTCCTTTAAATACCATTTCTCGTACAAGTTTAAGCACTTTTCTTCTGTAAGAGCAATACCCCAGTCCAACCTCTACTTTGGTTTGTCGTCGAGTATTACCCCCTGGTATCTCAAGATTGTCACAGAACTGCATAAATTCTTATGAGTTCTTCGTCTAGTACTACATTCTCACCGATTCCAAAATTTTCACGGGCTCTGGGTTATTAAACACTCAAAGACACCGATAACTGAACCGAGTCCGCACTACGGTTCAACAACACTTACTAATCTTCCTTACGTATGAGTTTGTACCCGATCACGTCATTCCTAGCCTGTTTGGCTATGTCGTTGTCGTCATGATTTTAACTGTGCTACCTGGTCCTCATTCCCGGGGCACCCCTTTCGACGATGAGCTAAGCTTACGTCGATTTTCCTCGTCATATCTTTTCGCCTTGAACAGCAAGCTTGATTTCGAGTTTGTGTCATACTCGTGGTTCCAATAACCTTTCGCTTTCATCATTCCTTTGACTTGATGTCATTGTCAATCAGTTACATCTTCTTGAAAACCTCTCGACAAATTTGTCGTGATCATTGTCAACAGTTTGACTTCTTCCAAGTTGTGTGTCGAAATTCAGGATGAGAAATACCATCCTTGCCCCTCGATGATTTGTGTTATCGTCGACCACTCGATTGCCTTCCGTTCAACACAAAACTTGTTCGTGTTTTGTGTTATACCTTGAGATCCTTGCTAACCAGCTTATGTTATGTTCTACCTTGGTGTATTACCATCTTTTATGTCAAGGATATTGTGAGAATTTCACCACCTCTTAAGAATTCTTGATGCAGGTGATACCTTTTGCCATAACCGATCTTTCCTTGGTCCCCGTGTTATTTCTAACCGGAAAACCGACAATCGAACTATGATGTGCGACTTCGAAACTTCTAGCAACCCTATTGCTTTGAAGTTAATGGTCGATAGTTTCATTCTAAGTCTGTTGCTTATTGAATCATCATTCGAACATTGATCGTGCTACCTAGCCCATATTTCGGGTGCACATTTCAACCAATGTTTAATTGTGTATGTTTCCCTCGAGCATACATCATTATACCATTTGATCTGACAAATGTTATCTCCTTGTTCACATAGTTGTGGAAATCCATCTTTTGGAATTCTCGATGAATTGTCGCTGAGCCCATCAGCCACCTCCTAACCCTCTCCTTGGTTTAATGATGAACTCTTGATTCGAAACCTGTTTTTATATAGTTCATTTCCCGAGATTCTTACAATGTCATCCCATCAATTTGTGTTGCACCTTTCTTCTCAGACATCCTGAATCTGAGGTATCCTAACACCAATCAGATCTGAATCTCGGTCAGATATGATGGTTGGAACATTTTCCAAGAGTCACAACTTTGGTCTTTATATGACCCGGTAAGGTGATGCCATGCCTAGCACACCTGGCCGGAGGACCTATTGTTACCATTTCCTTTTTAGCAAGGCTATCCTTTCTTCCATGAGGAAATTGTAAGACTTATTCTACAAGCGGTTCCTGATGGATCCTTTGTGTTTCTAAAGTCTGATCTTCACCTGATAACCATGTCAAGGCTATCTCGATGCATGTCTATGGTACTCCGATTTTCAACAGGAACATTTGAAGTCCGATGCTAAATGTCAATTATAGGTAATGTCATGAACTTCCTCTTCCCTAACCTAAATGGTTCTCTTCTAACCATTGTCCTTGGGAAGGATATACCCCTGAAATATGTGTTTAAACACATTTTCCTTTCCATTGTTCTGTTTAATCTGATAATCATATTTTCCTTTCCATTGGCTGGTTTAACGTTTCTGGTGATCATTATGATCTAAGCCGTATTAATTCCCTGCTTGTGCAAACACCTCGGTGTACAACTCTGTCAGTAAGACCCTGTTACTATTGTTGGTGACATTCCGGTAAACACCGATGGATGAGAACCTTGCCTATTGGTCCGCCTCGTTCAACGAGCAGGAAAATGGTTCTCTTTGTCCCTCGCCCTTGGTACCAACGTTGTTGCCAACATAACTGATAGGCTACCCTCTGACAAGTCTTGCTATCATGACCGTGTAAGATGCCAACGGCCTTTCTACTTTTAACCCACATGGTGGGCCCATAACCCACAGATCCACAGGATCGAAACCTGACTCTCCTGTACACCCCTGTTGCCAAAGCTATTCATTTTGCTTGACTTCGTAAGTAATTCATGGGTCACCTTCCTAGTGCTCAATTTTGGTATCAGACACAATACTTATTCCCGTTGCACAGAACCCTTCAGGCATCAAACGATTGCCTGCCCGCTCGAAACTTCCCCACGATACCTCCTTACTTTGCTCTCGATATTGTCTTAAATTTCCATTCGAGAGTTACTTTCCGCCACCTTCCCCGATGTTATCAACCAGATAGTCAACCGTTTAGAGGCCTATTATTCCGAAGTTACCCCTTGTCCTTCGTAAGTACGATGGAGTTCCCGAAGGAAGGATGCCAGCTTCATCATGATAACCTGAAGCAGGAAAATGAAGACATCAACGTAATGGATCAACCGCTTCGAAAAGAGCAGCCAAGATCGAGAACGCTCGTTAGAATTTCGTGACCAAATCCCTTTCCCGTCACTTCCCCTCTTAAATATCGGGACGAGATTTCTTGTAGTGGAGGAGAATTGTGACGCCCGGATAATTAGGCTACAGTAATCCCATGTTAATGATGCCACGTCACCACGGTTACTGTTGTTAATCTCGTGTTAGTTCAAAATCGATTCGAAATTCAAACATAAAATAAAGTCATACGGTAAAGATTTTCAAATATTAAAACTAAAATGTTGGGGTGTTGCCAAATAATGCATAGGTAATTATTGTGGAGAAACCACACTATGATAAAATGTTTAAAGGCTCTAAAGTAATTAAAAAAGCAGCTATGACAATTAATTAAATGCCTTTTAAAAATAATAATAATGCAAACTATTTTAATTAGGTGTCAAACTTTTTGGGGCAGTAGAATAAATTATAACATTGATTTAGGAGTTGTATTTATATTTTATGAAACAGAAATTAAAAGAATAAAATAGAAAAGAAAACAGGTAAAGAAAAGAAAACAGAAAAGAAACAAAAAAAAGAAATAAAAGACCCCCCCCACTGGGCTGTGGCCCAACTTGGCCGAACGGCCTCGGCCCACCAGGCCACCAAGCCGGCCCCAACCGCGCCCATATCCCCACTCCCACTCCCCCAAACCCTAACCCCCCACCGACACCCCACTCTCCCCCTCCCTCCCCCAATCCAGATCGGATCGGGCTTGCCCCCGACGCCGCCCCGCTCGCCCCCGACGTCGCCCCGCTCGCCCCCGACGCCGCCCCGCTCGCCCCCGACGCCGCCCCGACGACCCCGCGCCCCGCGACCACGCTGCCTCGCCATTGGACGTCGCCACGCCGGAGATCTTCCTCGCCGGACCTCCCCGCCGGCCTGCCTCCCCGTCGCCCGGTCGTCGCCGTCGACCACCCCGAGCTTCCCCGAGCCCGCTGCCCGTGCCCTACTCCTCCTCTGTGAGCTCCCCCTCCTCTCTCTGCCGTGGCCGCGCCCACGCGTGACCGCGCCCCTCTGCTCCTGCCACGCGCGCGCCGTCGCCGCTCGTCGCGTGCCGCGTCGCCCGCTCCGCCCTCCAGCTGCTCGCGCTCCGGCCGCCACCCGTGCTCACCCCCCTGCCTTGGCCTCGCCCTACAGAACTGGGCCGCGCACGCCTCCCCTCGCCTCCGCCGCTCGCCCCCGGGCACGTCGACGCATCGCTGCCGCCCGGCCCGCGCACTGGCCGCACCGCGGCCGGCCTCTGCCGTGGCCGGCGTCGCCGCCCCTGGCGGCCTCGGGCGCACACGGGCGCCCACGCCCGCACCAGTTTCGCCCGCTCCGCTAAGGCCCCCTGTGCCACTGCCAGGTGGGGCCTCGCCCCCCTTAGCCACTGCCCCTGGGCCCGAACCCCCTTGGGCCACAGACAGGTGGGCCCCCGCGCCCAGAGAACGTTAAAAAAATGATTTTAAAAAATAAAATAATAATAATAATATATAAATAAATAAATAATAAAGAAAATTAAAAATATAAATAAAACAAATAATAAAAATAAATTTAATTAATTAATTAATTAACTAAATTAATTAATCATGTTTAAATTAATCTAATTAGTTAGTTAATTTAATTAAACAGTAGTTAATTAGCTAACAGCCCCTGACAGGTGGGACCCACCTGTCAGGTTGACCAGGTCAACGGTCAACGTTGACTGCTGACGTCAGCATGACATCATGCTGATGTCATAAATCCAAATTTTGAATTAAATTAAATAATTAATTAAATTCCAGAAATTAATAAATTCTTTTGAAAATCATATCTTTTAATCCGTAACTCGGATGGAAATACTTTGTACATGAAAGTTGCTCAGAACGACGAGACGAATCCGGATACGCAGCCCGTTCGTCCACCACACATCCCTAACCTATCGAACTCGCAACTTTCCCCCTCCGGTCCGTTTGTCCGAAAACGCGAAACATCGGGAATACTTTCCCGGATGTTCCCCCCCTTCGCCGGTACCACCTACTGTCGCGTTAGGACACACCTAGCACTGCTCAATGTCATGTCACGCATCGTCATGCTTATGTTTGCATTGTATTTACTGTTTGTTCCCCCCCTTCTCTCCGATAGACTACGAGACCGACACTGCTGCTGCCCAGTTCGACTACGGAGTTGACGACCCCTCCTACTTGCTAGAGCAACCAGGCAAGCCCCCCTTGATCACCAGATATCGCCTATTCCTTCTCTATACTGCTTGCATTAGAGTAGTGTAGCATGTTACTGCTTTCGGTTAATCCTATACTGATGCATAGCCTGTCATTGTTGCTACAGTTGTTACCCTTACCTGCTATCCTACTGCTTAGTTTAGGATGCTAGTGTTCCATCTTGTCCGTCTGCCATGCTATACTACTGGGCCGTGATCACTTTGGGAGGTGATCACGGGTATATACTATATACATTATATACATGACACATGTGGAGACTAAAGTCGGGTCGGCTTGAGGAGTACCCGCAAGTGATTCTGATGAGGGGGCTGAAAGGACAGGTGGCTCCATCCCAGTAGAGGTGGGCCTGGGTTCCTGACGGCCCCCGACTGTTACTTTGTGGCAGAGCGACAGGGCAGGTTGAGACCACCTAGGAGAGAGGTGGGCCTGGCCCTGGTCGGCGTTCGCGGATGCTTAACACGTTTAACGAGATCTTGGTATTTGATCTGACTCTGGCCATTTGGTCTATACGCACTAACCATCTACGCGGGAGTAGTTATGGGTATCCCGACGTCGTGGTATCAGCCGAAGCTCTTCTTGACGTCAGCGACTGAGTGGCGCGCGCCGCATTGGACCGTAAGCTCGCGCTTGTATTAAGGGGGCTAGGTCTGCTTCCGGCCGCGTACGCAACGTGCAGGTGTGCATAGGGCGATGGGCCCAGACCCCTGCGCGCATAGGGTTTAGACCGGCGTGCTGACCTCTCTGTTGAGCCTAGGTGGGGCTGCGACGTGTTGATCTTACGAGGCTGGGCATGACCCAGAAAAGTGTGTCCGGCCAAATGGGATCGAGCGTGTTGGGTTATGTGGTGCACCCCTGCAGGGAAGTTTATCTATTCGAATAGCCGTGTCCCTCGGTAAAAGGACGACCCGGAGTTGTACCTTGACCTTATGACAACTAGAACTGGATACTTAATAAAACACGCCCTTCCAAGTGCCAGATATAACCCGGTGATCGCTCTCTAACAGGGCGACGAGGAGGGGATCGCCGGGTAGGATTATGCTATACGATGCTACTTGGAGGACTTCAATCTACTCTCTTCTACATGCTGCAAGATGGAGGCTGCCAGAAGCGTAGTCTTCGACAGGATTAGCTATCCCCCTCTTATTCTGGCATTCTGCAGTTCAGTCCACCGATATGGCCCCTTTACACATATACTCATGCATATGTAGTTTAGCTCCTTGCTTGCGAGTACTTTGGATGAGTACTCACGGTTGCTTTTCTCCCTCTTTTCCCCTTTCTATACCCGGTTGCCGCAACCAGATGCTGGAGTCCAGGAGCTAGAGATCCCGAGGATGATTCTACATGGAGTTCGGCTTCGAGGAGTAGTTAGGAGGTCCCAGGCAGGAGGCCTTGCCTTTTCGATCGTTGCTACTTTTGTGCTAGCCTTCTTAAGGCAAACTTGTTTAACGTATGTCTGTACTCAGATATTGTTGCTTCCGCTGACTCGTCTATGATCGAGCACTTGTATTCGAGCCCTCGAGGCCCCTGGCTTGTATTATGATGCTTGTATGACTTATTTATGTTTTAGAGTTGTGTTGTGATATCTTCCCGTGAGTCTCTGATCTTTATCGTACACATTTGCGTGCATGATTAGTGTACGGACAAATCGGGGGCGTCACACTATGGTAGTGCCGACTCAAACTGGTATGTTGATTCGGGCTCCAACGAGCACATTACCTCAGATCTCGAGAAGCTGACCATGCATGAGAGATACCACGGCAAAGATCAGATCAACACGGCAGAGAATGCTATAGGTATGATGATAAGTCATGTTGGTTAGTCTACTGTTAAAACCCCACATTGTGATATCCAGCTTAAAGATGTTTTACATGTTCCCGCTGCATCAAAGAATCTCGTTTCTGTTCATCGCATCACTCTTGATAATGGTGTCTTCATAGAATTTCACACATTCTTCTTTTTGATCAAGGATCAGGTCACGAGGAGGGTCCTCTATCGCGGTAGATGTGTGCAAGGTCTCTATCCGTTGATTCCCAAGTTTTGCAAGTTCAATAAACAAGTTCATAGAGCCTTCAAGGTCTCTTCAGAACGATGGCACAATCGTTTAGGCCATCCATCCTTTTCTATTGTTTATCAAATTCTTAGCAAACATAAGCTCCCATTTGTCGGTGAGCATGATCGTGAAACTATTTGTGATGCTTGTCAGAAAACAAAAAGTCATCAATTGCCTTACTCTATTTCTACTAGTGTGTCAACAAAACCCTTGCAACTTATTTTTTCCTATGTGTGGGGTCCTGCCCCCTCTTCCGTTGGTAGACACACATATTACGTAAGCTTCATTGATGATTACAGCAAGTACATGTGGATTTATTTGCTTAAAAAACATTCCGATGTCTTTCAAGTATTCCATAACTTTCAAGCCCTAGTTGAGAGAAAATTTGATCGCAAAATCATTGCCATGCAATCGGACTGGGGTGGTGAGTATGAGAAGTTAAATTCCTTCTTTCAACAAATAGGAATTTCCCATCACATGTCTTCTCCCCATGCTCATCAGCAGAACGGTTCCGCTGAACGCAAGCATAGGCACATTGTTGATGTAGGTTTCTCCCTTCTTGCTGCTGCATCTATGCCGTTAAAGTTTTGGGATGAAGCCTTCCTAACTGCGGTTCATCTTATAAACTTGTTACCTAGCCGAGTCATCAACAATGAATCCCCGACCGAACGTCTTTTTCATACCAAACCAGATTATGCCTCTCTCCGTGTGTTTGGGTGCGCCTGTTGGCCAAATCTACGTCCTTACAATAATCGCAAACTCAGCTTCCGGTCCAAACAGTGCGTCATCCTTGGCTATAGTGCCCAACACAAGGGGGTCAAGTGCCTTGATGTTGCCACGGGTAGAATATATATCTCTCGTGATGTTGTATTTGATGAAACAAAATTCCCCTTCGAAACCCTTCATCCCAATGCCGGTGCCCTCCTAAAACAGGAAATTCTTCTTCTTCCAACTACTCTTTCCGGTGTTGATCATGGGGGTGAAAACAATAGTACTGATCAACCTTTGACTACTCATCATATTTTGCCTGAGTATATTGCTGCAGATCCATCTTCAGAAGAAAATTTGGGCTCAAACAGTGCAAACAACAGTGGAAATGGCCATTATTTCATGTGTACCCCGGCTGGGAACAATGAAGCACGAGGTAGATCCGCCCCGGGATCACCGCTGCATGCAGCAGGTCGATCTGCACCGGGATCTACAACTGCAGCACCTGGTCCCTCTTTGGTTTCCGCGCGTACGGACGTGGACAGCGGGACCGCGGGCGGCCGCATGTAGCCCACCAGCTGCAAAGGCAAAATCGACAAATTTAACCTATGGATGAAAAGAATTCACAAAGTGAACTGTTAACGAAAAAAATTCATCCGGCTAACCCTTTTGTGTAGCGCCCGACAGATAGGCGCCACACTACACTGTGCAGCGCCTGATTGACATGCGTTACACGTCTGGCCAGCGTCGCACTCCGGACTGCCTAAAAATTGCTAAGTCAGTGTGCAACGCCCAACAGCTGGGCGCTACACTGTAGTGTAGCGCCTATAGCTTAGGCGCTGCACTAATGGACTTTGAAAAGGAATCGTGTCTCGTTGGGGCCAGTGTTAGTCGGTCATAGTAGTTGCATCTTCTTGGACTAAAGTCAGCTCGCAAGCAGACGCCCTTCCCACACTTCCAAATATTCACCTGCCTACTATACAGCTCGTGACATACTGCACTTGCAGCTTGATGCGATCTTGCTGCGGTGGTGCCGATCGATCGCTTTGGATTTTGGAAGATTTGGCAAATGTTTAACCCAGCACGTTGCGCCTGGGCGACTGACTCACTGACATTGCATGTTCATGACACTTTCAGGGGCTAGCGCTTTCAGTTCAAGATTTTCACTATATGAACCCATGAATCCATCTCAAAATCAACGTGGGATGGGATCGGTTGCTTTTTTGACTGGCTAGCTAAATCACAGCTCATCTAAAGGCCATGTGTTCTTTTGCAAAGAAAGAATTAGTGCGTGCATGTGTACGCACGTCTCTAAACCATACAATCAGCTGGAAGAGAATACAAAAAATGATTAATTCTAAAAAAAGTGAAACAAGAAAGATTAAGACGTGATTTTTTTAGCGTTCTACAGACCAAAGAGAGCTTCTTTCACCGTAGCACAGTGCGTGGCTAGGAGAGACACGACACGACAGTGCTTGTACCTGCCCTGCTAATTCAGATTTCTTGTGGTTGACACAACAGTAATCTCTATGTATAGTGCAGCCCAGTTTTATATGCATTTAGACAGTAGTCAGATATTTTGAACATGGGGTGGCTAGCTAATCCCTGACAAGCCCCTCCTTCCATGCTACAGAATCTAAGTGAGACAAACCCTTGATTGTGCAACGCCTACGCCTTAGGCGCTACACTCTATAGTCTAGCGCCTAGCTCTAAGGCGTTGCACACTGACATACCAATTTTTAGGTAGCTTGAAGTGCGACGCTGGTCAGGCGTGTAGCGCCTGTCGGTCAGACGCTGCACAGTGTAGTATGGCGCCTGACTGTCGGGCGCTACACAAGAGGGTCAGTCGGGTGAAATTTTTTCGTCAACAGTTCACTTTATGAATTCTTTTTGTCCACAAGTTAAATTTGTCGTTTTTGCCAGCTGCAGACGCGACAGCGCCCAGCCGCGCCAACAGGAGGACGGCGCGTGGCGGGATGGGACACGCGGTCCAGCACCAGATTCCTCTGGGTCCACATCTCCTGGCCCCGCCAGCGTGGACCGGTCGCACGAGCCGCGGTCGCCCGAGCCGCGTTCGCCCGCCCCTGCGACAGTGACAGGATCCCCTTTGGGATTGGGGTCGCCAGCACCAGACGCTGCCGCAGAGGAGACACCACCTCCTGGATCGCCTGCGCCGCAGCATCTTGTGATCCCTCCTGTGGCGCCACGCACCAGGATACAAAGGGGAGATACTTCTCACCTAAATTATAAAAATTTCTGTAAATTTGGAATGCTGTGTACTACTGGTGAACCTAACACTTTGAAAGAAGCTCTTGATGACTCCAGGTGGAAAGCAGCCATGGATGATGAATTCAGGGCACTGAAGAAGAATAAGACATGTCATCTTGTTCCTCCTCTGCAAGGCAGAAATCTGATTGATTGTAAATGGGTGTATCGAATCAAGAAGAAATCTGCTGGTACCATAGATCGATACAAAGCAAGACTTGTAGCCAAGGGCTTCAAGCAAAGGTATGGCATAGACTATGAGGACACCTTTAGTCCGGTAGTTAAAGCTGCAAAAATACGTTTGGTACTGTCAATTGCTGTGTCCAGGGGATGGAGTCTTAGACAGCTAGATGTACAAAACGCGTTCCTTCATGGTGTTCAGGAAGAGGAAGTGTACATGAAACAACCTCCTGGGTTTGAAGACAGAAATGCACCATTCCATGTATGCAAGCTTGACAAGGCCCTGTATGGATTAAAACAAGCACCTAGAGCGTGGTATTCACGGTTGAGTATGAAGCTTCAAGCACTTGGGTTTGCTCCATCCAAATCTGACACCTCCCTGTTTATCTACAACAAGTATCAAACCTTTATATTTGTTCTTATATATGTTGATGATATCATCATCACTAGTTCCTCGAATGGGGCAGTATCAGCCTTACTCAAGGATCTAGGGCCTGGATTTGCTCTTAAGGACTTGGGAGACTTGCATTTCTTTTTAGGCATTGAGGTGAACAAAATAAACAATGGTATTCACCTATCACAAGCAAAGTATGCAACCGAATTGTTGAGTAGGATTGCAATGGAAAACTGCAAGCCTACACTAACACCTTTATCCAGCTCAGAAACTCTATCCTTGAAAGAAGGAGAACCTTTGACTCAAGAGGACATCACTGGGTACAGAAGTCTGGTTGGTGGTCTTCAGCACTTGACTCTCACCAGGCCTGACATTTCTTTTGCAATTAATAAAGTGTGTCAATATCTTCATGCACCAACCACAGCTCATTGGACAGCAGCCAAGAGAATTCTAAGGTACATAAAGAACACTTTGACCACAGGTCTTACCTTCAGACGATCATCTTCCACACTTGTCAATGCTTTCTCAGATGCTGACTGGGCTGGCTGTTTAGATGATAGAAGATCAACAGGTGGTTTTGCTATTTTCTATGGTCCTAACTTAATTTCATGGTGTGCCAAGAAACAAGCTACTGTTTCCAGGTCAAGTACAGAAGCAGAATACATGGCCTTAGCAAACGTAACAGCAGAAGTTATTTGGATTCAGTCTATGCTCAAAGAGCTTAGAGTGCCACAAGCCCAACCTCCTTGTTTATGGTGTGATAATCTTGGTGCCACCTACTTATCTGCTAACCCAGTTTTTCATGCCAGGACCAAACACATTGAGATAGATTTTCATTTTGTAAGAGAACGAGTTGCAAACAAACAGCTAGATGTCAGGTTCATTCCCTCCAAGGAACAAATTGCAGATGGACTTACCAAGGCCTTGCCAACCAGAAGTTTTGAGGAATTTAGACGTAATCTCAACCTAATCCAGTTGTGATTAAGGGGGTCTGTTAAACAATCTTTTGTCACGTTACATGTTGAGGAACTTGGCGCACAAGTCTAGGTAGTTAGGGAGATCTCTTTTTATGTTTATCTTTGTATCTCTCTACTCCCTTATCTCCATGTATCTCTTCTGGTTGTTGCAACCGAATCATGTATGCCTCTGCGAGAGCTGGCCTGGCCCCAATCAATATATAACCGCGGGCTGTCATGTATGACAGTTGAGACGCTTCTACGAATCCTAACAGGATCTACTCCCTCCATTCCTAAATGTAAGTCTTTTTTAGGAATTTCACTACAAACTACATACATATATATATAGACATATTTTAAAGTGTAGATTCACTCATTTTACTCCGTATGTAGTCCCTAGTTGAATCTCTAAAAAGACTTATATTTAGGAACGGAGGGAGTATAAAGTGGCAAATGAATCATCTGATTTTATAGGCAATACAAGCTTGGCCACAGATAACAGGGTATATAAACTATGAAGTAAGATTCGACATACTGGCACTGGTAGAAAAAAGCCCTTTAGTCCCGGTTCGCAACAGCCTGTAGTCCCGGCTGTGCAACCGGGACTAAATATGCGCGACTAAAGACCCCCCCCCCTTTAGTCGCGCCTCTTACGGACCGCGACTAAAGGCTTTAGTCCCGGTTCTTGTGGCTGACCGGGACTAAAGGCCCGTCCACGTGGACGCCCGTGGTCCGTCGGGGCGGAGGACCTTTAGTCCCGGTTCTCGTGGCCACCCGGGACTAAAGGGCTCCTCCGCAGGTTTAGGGTTTTAGCCCCCCTAAACCTGGTTTCTTTTTAGTTTGGAGTGTTTTATTTCTTTTATATTATATTTTGTGTTTTATTTTAATTTTGATAAAGTTTCAGTACACATATTCTACGCTACTATATACATGCATATGAAATTTCAAACAAGAAGAATTCAAGAGGAATATATAATATATATTCAATCTCGGGTGACCATATACAACTTCGAACAAGTTTGCATACACAATTAGGATGGATGACCATATACAACTTCGTACAAGTTTCAATCTCGGGTATGCATATAAATTTCTTCGTCCTCGGTATAGTGTTCTCCTTTAGGATTGATGACTTCCCTCATGAAAAATCCTGCTAATTCTTCTTGAATTGGTCGGAAGCGAGCTTCTGGACTAAGCCTCCTCCGCAAGTTATCCGTCGCGTTCCGCACGCTATCCGATGCCTTCCGCTCAGAGGTGTGTCTCCGGATGTTCTCACAAACATAGTATCCACATAGATTGGTCCCCGGTGGCTGCTTATCCACATTAACTAACCTTCTGAAATCTAGCTCATGTTTGAATTCACCGACAATTTCTTCTGAGAACCGTCTCCAAACCCTACAGGGCAAAGAAAATTAAATGAACAAGGGAGTTATTAGTTACTTGATATTAGGAAATGAACGAAAGAGACCGATCGATATAGAGCTCAAATGATTGAAAATAATTACTTTTGCAGCATTTTTCTCATGTCGGCCCAACGCTTTGGATCCGAATCCATAGAGTCCATGATTAGAACTCTGGAGGTGTGAAGTTCAATATTTAGCAGAATCCAGTGGAACCTGCGGACACGTTACATGCACAGTCATGCATAACTCATCGATTAGACATACCATGCATGGAGTAAACAAAAGAGAATGGGCACAAGAGAGAAACACTCACCCAAAATGGTAAGGAAATAGAATATGACTTTTGAGTTGATGCTTTCTAAGAAACTTGTACAAGTCTTTCTCCACGTCTTCGGGGTGATGTTGTAACACATGTCCATTAACGATATGTGGGTCAATGAACCCAACATCATGGATGTTTCTTATTTTGCATTCCCAAATCTTCAATCTGCATAATAGCGTACGCAACAATATAGTTAGGACAATATATATATATATAGTGCAGGCAATGAAGAACGAGATGAGGTAGAAATAAATCACTTACAGAACGTAGCAACTCAGCATAGATTTGTCGAGGTCGCGCAGATTGAACAGCTGGAACAATTCACTCATATGAACTTCTACAGAGTACCGTTTGGTGTGATGCTCATCTGTAACATCCGCATAAATATATTCTTTGTCGGCCCATGTTATGAATTGCTTGTACCAACGTAGCAGATTTCGCATTTGTGGTGGTAGACTCTTTTCCCGCGCAGGCTCGACGAGAGGCCCATTCCGCACATATTGTAATGCTATCTCACATACTGGCGCATCCTCAAGGCCTAAGAAGGCACGAAGAGTCAAACCCATCTCGGACGCTTGTTTCATGGCACTCGCTACAGTCAATCCAAGTGCTGCCGCAGCTGCTATGATCTCGGGGTCCTCTTCCGGACCGGCTTTCACTATGAGCGGGGGGATCGATTGTTTCTTCTGCATCCCGAGCTGGTCAACTTGTTTCCCGCTTTTTTTACTTTCTTCTTTCTCCTCCTTCAATATTTTTGCTTGCCTACGAAGTTCATGTCCATAGTCGTCAGGCATATTCAGCTCGGCTTGGGACGGTGTGGTCAAAAAATCCTTAGCCCACTTCTTTTGCTTCTCAGTGAATACTTGCTTGGGCTCAGGCTCTTTTTTCGCCTTCATATCCGCCTTCCATTTCTCATAATCAGCAGACGCGGCCAATTTGGTTTCAGCTTCACGAAGTTCCCAAGTCCTTGGGAGGAGAGGCTTCAGTGATGGCTCCGGTACCCTTGTGGTCTTAGGTACATAAGGGTCCGGGTTAATAGTCCAGGAGCGGGTTTCCTTGCTGTCCGCCTGCTTCTGCTTCTTCGCCGGAGGTGGATTGGGGGGCGTCGTACCCGCCGGAGGAGGATTGGGGGGCGTCGTACCCGCCGGAGGTTGTGGATCGGGGGACGGCGTCGAATGGCGTGAAGGAGGTGTAGGTGAACCACCACGACCACCGCCACCACCGCCACCACCACCACCATCGGAGGGGGGTGGACTTGCTAGCCTTGGCGCCTCGCCTGGAAACACTATGTACTTCTTTTTCCATAGAATGAACTGGCGCTTGACATCTCCAAGTCTTCTCTCCCCTTCGGGTGTAGGTTTGTCAATCTCCAGGTCCTCAAACCCTTGGACTATGTCTTCCACCGTGACACGAGCATAGCCATATGCAATGGGGTTGTTGTGGTGGAGTGCTCCAGGTGTACAGGGTAAAGCACTGCCGCTAGCTACCTTCGTGGAAACGTTCCCCACGGGATAATGCAGATCACATTCTTTCATCTCCTTTACATCATCCACGGGGTAGTGAGGCTCCGGTGCACGAATCTCGATCATCGGTGCACTAGCAGCAGGCGGGGCATCCGTGGAAGCCACGCTGCTTCTCCGCTGCTGGCTTCCGCGATCCGCTTCATGATCTTCATGCGGCCCTACAGCCGATTTTTCTTTCACTAGTTCATGCACGGTCTGCTTCAACTCATGGAGTTCCGATGCAAACTTCGTCATAAGATCTGCATCCCGGTCCGTCTTTCTCTTACGGCTTCTGTAACAGTACGGGTCATTGTCCTGGGAAAACCCTACTTTCCACGGAACTTTGCCTTTGCCTCGTACACGTCCTCCGTGTTCATCATTCCCGAGGGCTGTTGTCAGTGCGTCTTTCTCTCTGTTGAACTTGATCAAGCCCTCTTGAGCTTGGGTCATTGCGTCAATAAGGGCTTGGGTGGGAGCAAACTGTCTCTGCCGGTGAACACACACCCCTGTCTCCGGGTCTAGCGATCCCCCATGCCCGTACCACCAGCTTTTGGCCCTTGGGTCCCATCCCTCTGTACCTAGAGGGATTCCTCGCACCCTCAGGTCCTCCTCCATCTTCTGCCACCTAGGCTCCGAAAGGCGGTATCCTCCTGGCCCCATAATATGATGGAACTTTTTCTTACTCGCATTATCCTTATTTTTTTCGATATTTCCTTGAAATGCTCCGATTGCTTTTGCCTCACAAATTCTGGCCAATCATCTTTCAGTTTCTCATGTTGTCCATTGAAATCCGGAGTCTTGCCCTTGTTGACATAGTCACGGGTTAAATTTTTCTTGAAGTTCCGGAATGCTTCGCCCATCTTCTGAAGAGCGAACTCTTTAACTAGCCTCCTCCTCTGACGTCCACCCGGAACCTCGTTACCGAATTCATCGACTTTGTTGTATTCCGGAGGTAGAATGAAATGTTCCATAAGCTTTCTCCAGCAATCCTTTTTCGTTCTCTTGTCGACAAAACTGAAACCAAGACGTGCCTTCTTTGGCTCCTTCCATTCCTGGACGGTGATCGGGACGTTGTCTCTAACAACGACTCCGCATTGGTTGATAAACTTTGAGGTGTGCTGTAGGGGCTTGCCGGTTTCACTG
Source organism: Triticum aestivum (assembly GCF_018294505.1). Taxonomy (NCBI): domain Eukaryota; kingdom Viridiplantae; phylum Streptophyta; class Magnoliopsida; order Poales; family Poaceae; genus Triticum; species Triticum aestivum. The sequence goes on from NC_057802.1 coordinate 105,742,478, forward strand.
ACAAACTCAATGGCATATGTTTCTCCTGTTTTCATCGCCTTGGATTTGCCACGCTTTGTCGTACTCGATCCGGAGGGCTAAAAAAAGAAAGAGAGTCGCGCGCGTTAATACATATGTATTCACATTTCAGTAAGTTTGTATCACGAGAGGCTCAATGTATATATATACCTCGCCGGAGGTGGTTGCTACTTGCAATTCGAGATCGTCGGTTGTTGACGGTTGACCTCCGTCGACAATGTCCGTTCCTTCACCTTCTTGATCATCGACAATCTCTGTTCCACCGTCAAGGTTCAGAAAAGAAGAGACTACATCCTCTTGTTGCTCATATTCTGAGCCCGGCACATAAGGAATCTCGTTGTTGATGATGTCCATTAAATAACGTTCAGCCTCCGGATCCCTAAGCGGCTCGGTTCTATCGTCCGCCATATGTCACTCCTGCATGTAGTAAAAATTCTTTAAGTATAAAGGAATTAAAAAATAAGATTAAGGGGACATAGAGGAGGAGGAATTAAAAAATAAGATTCTTTAAGTAAAAATTCTTTTTTTCTTCTTCTTCCTTTCTTCTTCCTCTTTCTTCTTCTTCCTTTCTTCTTCTTCCTTTTTCCTTTCTTCTTCTTCCTTTCTTCTTCTTCCTTTCTTCTTCCTTTTTCTTTTTTCTTTCTTTCTTCTTCTTCCTTTCTTCTTCCTTTCTTCTTCTTTTTTTCTTCTTCCTTTTTCTTTCTTCTTTCTTTTGGTTTTCATTTGGTTTTCATTTTTTTCTTCTTCTTTCTTTCTTCTTCTTCTTCCTTTCTTCTTCTTCCTTTCTTCTTTCTTTCTTCTTCTTCCTTTTTCTTTTTTCTTTCTTTCTTCTTCTTCCTTTCTTCTTCTTTTTTTCTTCTTCCTTTTTCTTTCTTCTTTCTTTTGGTTTTCATTTGGTTTTCATTTTTTTCTTCTTCCTTTTTCTTTCCTGTTTTTTTTCTTCCTTTTTCTTTCTTCTTTATTTTTTTCTTCTTCCTTTTTCTTCTATCTTTTTTTCTTCTTCCTTTGTTTTTCTTCTTCCTTTTTCTTTCTTGTTTTTTCTTCTTCCTTTTTCTTTCTTCTTTCTTTCTTCTTTCTTTTTTTCTTCTTCCTTTTTCTTCTTTCTTTTTTCTTCTTCCTTTTTTTTTCTTCTTTCTTTTTTTCTTCTTCCTTTGTTTTTCTTCTTCCTTTTTTTCTTCCTCCTTTGTTTTTCTTCTTTCTTTTTTTCTTCTTCCTTTTTCTTCTTTCTTCTTCTTTCTTTTTTTCTTCTTCCTTTTTTTCTTCTTTCTTTCTTCTTCTTCCTTTTTCCTTTTTCTTTCTTCTTCTTCTTCCTTTTCTTCTTCCTTCTTCTTCTTCTGCCGGCGCGCGGAGGACGGCAGGCAGGGCCAGCGGGCGGCGGGCGGCGGGTGGCAGGCGATAGGGCGTCGGGCGGCGGGCGGCAAGGCGTCGGGCGGCGGGCGGCAAGGCGTCGGGCGGCGGGCGGCGGCCGGCGGGCAAGGGCAGGGCACGGGCGGAGGCGGCGCTCACTGGGGACGGAAGCGGCGGCGCGCAGGGCTTCGGCGTCGGCGTCGGCGTCGGGGCAGGGCTTCGGCGTCGGCATCGGCGTCGGGGCAGGGCTTCGGCGTCGATCGGCGTCGGGGCAGCGCTTCGGCGTCGATCGGCGTCGGGGCAGCGCTTCGGCGTCGAGAGAGAGGAGAATGGGAAATGGCGAAACTGCTAAGTGCAGTATTTATAGACGCACCTTTAGTCGCGGTTGGGGAGGAGGACCGCGACTAAAGGTACCCTTTAGTCGCGGCTGGCCACACCAACCGCGACTAAAGGGTACCCTTTAGTCGCGGTCCGCCTCCCCAACCGGGACTAAAGGGTTTTGGCGCCGCTTTCGTTCCCGCGCAGAAAGACCCTTTAGTCGCGGTTGGGGACAACAACCGCGACTAAAGGGTACCCTTTAGTCGCGGTCCGCCTCCCCAACCGGGACTAAAGGTCTGTGCTGGAACTGGCGCGGTGCGGTGGGATGTTTAGTCCCACCTCGCTAGCCGAGAGGCTTCGACAGTGGTTTATAAGCGCGGCTGCGCTCACCACTTCGAGCTCCTCTCAAATGCAGGCTTACGGGCCTATTCTGTCACTATGTGCCTGTGGGCCTACTGGGCCTTCTGCGGGCCTGAATCCTGGCCCATTAATGGGTTTCTAGTCGTATTCAGGCCGTGGTGGCCCAGTAGGTGGCATATTTTTTATTTTTTGCCTGTTTTTTGTTTTCTTTTTTGCTTTATTTATTTTGTTTCTAATTACTTATTTATTTTACTTTATGATAATTATTTTTGCTATTAAAGTTTCTAATTACTTATTTATTTATGTTATTAAAATTTATTTTATTTTGTTTGTACTTATATATTTTATTAAAGTTTATATTATTTTGTTTTTCTTCTGTTTATTTTATTCTTGTTTTTCTTCTGTTTTTTTCTTCCTTTTTTCTTCTGTTTTTTTCTTCTGTTTGTTTCTTCCTTTTTCTTGTTTTCTTCTTTTTTTCTTCCTTTTTCCTTTTTCCTTTTTTCTTCTGTTTTTCTTCTGTTTTTTCTTCTGTTTGTTTTTTCTTCTGTTTTTTTCTTATGTTTTTCTTCTGTTTGTTTTTTTCTTCTGTTTTTCGTTTTTTCTTCTGTTTTTTTCTTCCTTTTTCCTTCTTTCTTCTTCTTCCTTTTTCCTTTTAAAATCAGAAAAATGAAACTAATTCATTTTAAAATCTTAAAAATACAATTATATATCAAAAAATCAGAAAAATAAAACTAATACATTTTAAAATCCCTTGAAGGTTTGACAAAAGGTTTGATACATCATTCAGTTCATCGACCAAATACAAACTTTGGTACAATAAATTATTACACATCAATTCTTCCCTTGTGTCCCTGCTTGCTTACGATTGTGCCGTATCCATGGAGCATCCTCATCATTTAACTTAATGCTTGGGTCAGTGTTCACTTTGAAGGGCGGAATTTCACCAAACATATTATAATCTTCTGACATGTCTGTCTTGTCCTCCACTCCCACGATGTTTCTTTTCCCTGAAAGAACAATGTGGCGCTTTGGATCATCGCATGATGTACTGATCGTTTTCTTATCTTTCCGTTTCCTCGGTTTGCTACTCATGTCCTTCAAATAAAAAACCTGAGCGACATCTTTGGCAAGGACGAATGGTTCGTCAAGGTAACCAAGATTGTTGAAATCCACCATTGTCATTCCGTATTGCTCGTCCACCTTTACCCCACCTCCTGTTAGCTTGAACCATTTGCACCGGAACAAAGGGACCTTAAAGGAGGGTCCATAGTCAAGTTCCCATATCTCCTCTATGTAACCATAATATGTGACCTTTTGCCCATTCTCGGTTGCTGCATCAAAGCGGACACCACTGTTTTGGTTGGTGCTCTTTTTATCTTGGGCGATGGTGTAAAATGTATTCCCATTTATCTCGTACCCTTGGAAAGTCGTTATAGTCGAAGATGGTTTCTTGGCCAACATGTACAGCTGATCTCCAACATCATTGTCATTCATTAAATGTTTTCGCAACCAACTGCCGAAAGTCTCCATGTGGGCCTTTCTAATCCAGGATTCAGGCTTCCCCGGGTTGTCCGAGCGTAAAATATTCTTGTGTTGCTCGAAGTACGGAGCCACCAAGCTGGAATTTTGCAGAACTGTGTGGTGTGCTTCAGTCATAGAATGACCGTCCATACATATCGTGGATTCCCTTCCGATCTTGCCTTTTCCACTTAGTCTCCCCTCGTGCCGCGATTGAGGAATACCAATCGGCTTAAGGTCAGGAACATAGTCAATACAGAACTCAATTACCTCCTCATTTCCATAGCCCTTGACGATGCTTCCTTCTGGCCTAGCACGGTTACGAACATATTTCTTTAATACTCCCATGAACCTCTCAAAGGGGAACATATTGTGTAGAAATACAGGACCGAGAATGGAAATCTCTTCGACTAGGTGGACCAGGAGGTGCGTCATAATATCGAAGAAGGATGGTGGGAACACCAACTCGAAACTGACAAGGCATTGGACCACATCGTTCTGTAACCGTGGTAGATCTTCTGGATTGATTACCTTCTGAGAGATTGCATTGAGGAATGCACATAGCTTCACAATGGCTACTCGAACATTTTCCGGTAGGAGCCCCCTCAAAGCAATCGGAAGCAATTGCGTCATAATCACGTGGCAGTCGTGAGACTTCAGGTTTTGGAACTTTTTCTCCGCCATGTTTATTATTCCCTTTATATTCGACGAGAAGCCAGACGGGACCTTCATACTGCTCAGGCATTCAAAAAAAATGACCTTCTCTTCTTTGGTAAGAGCGTAGCTGGCACGACCTTGAAACCATTCCGGATGCCGGTCATCTGGGTCTTTCAAAAGTTGCTGGTCCTGCCGTGCTTCCTTTGTATCATTTGTCTTCCCATACACGCCCAAGAAGCTTAGCAGGTTCACGCAAATATTCTTCGTAACATGCATCACGTCGATTGCAGAGCGGACATCTAGGACTTTCCAATATTCTAGCTCCCAAAATATAGATTTCTTCTTCCACATGGGTGCGTGCCCGTCAACTCCCCGCGGAACTGATTGTCCGCCAGGACCCTTTCCAAAGATGACTTTCAAATCCTTGACCATATCAAATATCTCAGCACCAGTACGTTCCACAGGCTTCGGCCGGTGATCTGCCTTGCCGTTGAAATGCTTGCCTTTCTTTCTTACGTTATGATTTCGGGGAAGAAATCGACGATGACCCAGGTACACGTTCTTCTTACAATTAACCAAACGTACACTTTCAGTCTGATGTAAGCAGTGCGTGCATGCATTGTATCCCTTATTTGTCTGTCCCGAAAGGTTACTGAGAGCAGGCCAATCGTTGATGGTTACAAAAAGCAACGCTCGTAGGTCAAATTCCTCTCCTTTGTGCTCATCCCAGACACGTACACCAGGTCTGGCCCACAACTGTAAAAGTTCTTCAACTAATGGCCTTAGGTACACATCGATGTCGTTGCCGGGTTGCTTAGGGCCTTGGATGAGAATTGGCATCATAATGAACTTCCGCTTCATGCACAACCAAGGAGGAAGGTTGTAGATGCATAGAGTCACGGGCCAGGTGCTATGGCTGGAGCTCTGCTCGCCAAAAGGATTCATGCCATCAGTACTTAGACCAAATCTTATGTTCCTTGCGTCAGCTGCAAAATCTTTGAACACTCTGTCGATCTTTCTCCATTGTGTTCCATCAGCGGGGTGTCTCAACTCCCCGTCGGACTTACGGTCCTCTTTGTGCCATCGCAACGACTTGGCATGCTTTTTGTTCATGAACAGACGTTTCAACCGTGGTATTATAGGAGCATACCACATCACCTTGGCGGGAACCCTCTTCCTGGGTTTCTCGCCCTCAACATCGTCACCAGGGTCATCGCCTCTGATCTTATAACGCAATGCAGTGCATACAGGGCATTCATTCAAATTCTCGTATTCACCGCGGTAGAGGATGCAGTCGTTAATGCATGCATGTATCTTCAGAACCTCTAAACCTAGAGGGCAGACAACCTTCTTTGCTTCGTACGTACTGGCGGGCAACTCGTTATTCTTCGGAAACATATTCTTCAACATTTTCAGCAAATTTTCAAATGATGAGTCACCTACACCTTCCTGTGCCTTCCATTTTAGCAAATCCAGTGTGCAGCCCAGCTTTTTCAGACTATTATCGCATCCTGGATACAACGACTTTTTGTGATCCTCTAACATGCGATCCAAATTCTCCCTCTCCTTGTCGGTTTCGCAGCGTCTCCGTGCATCAGCAATGGTCCGACCAAGATCATCAGCGGGCTCATCATGTGCCTCTTCTTCACCTTCACCTAACCCTTCCCCACCTTCAGCATCATCCTCCATGAAAGTATCACCGAAATGATCATGATAGTTGTCATCGATATCATCCCCTTCTTCATCTTCTTCCATTCTAACCCCTCTTTCTCCATGCTTGGTCCAACAATTATAGCTTGGCATGAAACCGTGCCGAAGCAGGTGCATGTGAACGTCTCTTGAGGAGGAGTAACCCTTCTGATTCTTACAGACAGCACATGGACAAATAATAAAACCTTGCTGCTTGTTCGCATTTGCCACTACGAGGAAATCTTTCAAACCCGTAGTGAACTCGCCGGAGACTCGGGGACCGTACATCCATTGCCGATTCATCTGCATTATTATTATATAAAGTATATAATTAACCATCATGCATTTGTTAAACTAACTAGCTAGAAATAATACAAATTAAACAATGAACTACACACATGCATATTTTATCAATGACACATGAAAGGTTCAAGTTGCTAACCGCGATCGCGGAGGAAAAATAAATGAGAAAGCTCAAGTGTGGCTCGGACACTTCATATCATGTTTGTTTCAGGCTCTCGGGCATTTCATCAAACACCTTGTGTGCATAGGAGGAACCAAAAGCAAACCCACCACCCCCTTCTGAAAATTGTGAAGTGAGCTGAGTGAAGTGAAGTGAGCTGAGTCCTATATATAGGGATGGGCCTTTAGTCCCGGTTGGCCTGGCCAACCGCAACTAAAGGCCTTCGGGGACCTTTAGTCGCGGTTGGCCAGGCCAACCGGGACTAAAGCCCCTCCCGTCCGCCAGCTGGATGGGCCTTTAGTCCCGGTTGGCCTGGCCAACCGCGACTAAAGGCCTTCGGGGACCTTTAGTCCCGGTTGGCCAGGCCAACCGGGACTAAAGCCCCTCCCGTCCGCCAGCTGTCGACCGAGCGCGCTGGGCCCAGATAGTTGGTCGCGGGTCTCCTCCCGAACCGCGACTAAAGACCCCTTTGGTCGCGGTTCACATGTTTTGGGGACTAATGGGGGCGTATGGAAGCCTCTTTTTCTACCAGTGTGGGAACCTTCATTCAGAAAATATTTCAATCCCCATTTCAAAATTATTTGCAAGTAAAAATTACTGAGTGAAACGATTTGATTTGTTGATAAGTTTTACCTACTTTTTGACTCATCATCAGTAAAAAGATACCTGGATCAGGGGAGTAAAAAGGTCTATGTGTCATTATTTCAATCTAACGTGTCTCATCTTTAGTACCATGTGATGCAATGTAGATCTTTCTTCTTTTCCTAGTTATGTATCGTTATTATCCTGCTTTCACTGTAACATCTTTTGGTTGCCATGATACAGATAAACATCACAGTTTGGACTAGCCCTTGGAATTCAGATGATTTTAGCTAACAAATTAGCACATTCAACCCATGATAAATCTCACCAGAAAAATGTCAAAAGAAGATTGCTAGTCATTGCATAAAGCCAAAGCAAGAACATTAAAGAATACGTCTCTAGTGACAGGATACTTCCCATAGATTCATCAAGTATTAAGTTTTAGTGTGACACCCTGAGGACAGAAATTGGATAGCGAACAAGCCTACCGCGTACAAATAGAAACACTCCAGTTTTAGAATATCTTTACCTTCTCAGCTGTAGCATATCCACCATGTTTGTTGGGCAACATTTTGTCCGACAAACAGGACGATTGTTGAACATAGGGGCAGCTACAAGAAAAAAATTGAATAACTTAATGAACATAACTCAACGGTGTAGTTTTATGCAAAAATATAATAATAAAAAAGATGAAAAACAAGTGTAGAAGACGTACAGATTTTCTATGTTGATGCATTCTCCAATAGGACAAAAACCATGATTATTCAGAATCAATGAGACACGTTTCAAAACTTCATCGTGAGCCACCTGCATGGCATAGGGGACCTGCATGACACATTAAACTTGTATAAGAAAACGCCACTGAACGTGACCGTTAGAGCATCTACAGCCGGACGCCTCAAACGCTTGGGCGGACCGCCCAGTCAGTGACCGGTCAAAAAAATACGACCCAAACGGGCGCCTCAAACCGGCCTCAAACGCCCGGGCTGACCGACACCCCTCATATCCAGCCCAAATCTGGGGCAGCTATGGGGTGGCCCGGGCGCGAACGGTCGCGTCCGCCACATCAGAGCTGGCCGACCCGACCTCATATATATTCATCCTCATCCGCTTCTGGAGCAAACCCTAGCCACTCCACTCTACCCCCCAAGCTCCCACCCGGCGATCTCCGGCATGGCGGGAAGCGGATCTGACTCCAGCCAGTCCGGGTCCGTCGATTGGGGTGCCGTCCCGTGCGGGATGGAGGAGGCTCTGGCAATGCGTAGGGGCGTTAGTATGGGCTCTTTGGACTACTAGAAACAAAATCACTATCGAGCACAAATTTCCTTCTCACCCTGCTGACATTATTTTTAAATGCCACTTGTTCCTCCAGACTTGGATGCCGTTGGGGAAACGGCGGGACGCTGAGCGGATGAAGGAGGCCATGGAGCGGATCCGTTTGATCCAGATTGCCGCTCGTCACTAAGTTGAAGAGGATCTGATCTGCTTTGTTTTGTGTTGGCCGCCTGTTAGTTGTACCATGTTGCCTTCTTATTCAGGCTAAGGCCGGTTGCATGGCTTCGGCCGTTAATTATCTGCTGTTTACCTCGTTCTGTTGGATGCTGCCTGTTGGAGGGCTTTATTAATTTAAAGCCGGACGCTCCTTGCGTCTTCGTTCTAAAAAAAAGGAGGCTCTGGCTGTCCGCATTGCCCTCAACCACTCCCAGGAGGACTGCGCCTGATAGACGGGGGGATCTGTCCTGCGCGAATCCATTGCATCGGTGCAACGGGCGCTGATATCCTTAAATTTACTGCTAAATCTTGCAGCGCCGCCATCCTCGTGAGAACAGCTGCCCTCATAAAAAACTTGTGTTGTCTGTGAACTACAAGTGATCTCCATTTGGGCACCGCACATTTCTTGCAGGTATGTTTTATTCTGTTCTCAGATTGGATTGTGCTGCAATATTTTCAGACTTCGTCGTGATTATGAGTGCAGCTTTAAACAGCATAATGTATATGAACTGCTGCTGAGAATACAACTAGAAGTTTCTTACAAGTATGCTGTCTAAATTAAATCTGTTCTAAGAATCAATGAAGTACGAAATTTAGCTAGATAGTAATTAATAGGAAGGGTGCGAACGTTGTATGGAGACAAGGACACATTGTGCACAACGAAGATGTAGTGACCGAAGGCATGGCAACGTAGGCAATAATACTACAAATTGTGAAAGTGTTTGCTATAGAGCATGCATGCAATGTTTGTTATGCTTGCTACTTGATTTATTTATTCCTATTCTCAAATCTTAACGTTCCTATCTCCAACATAATATATCCAGCGACTTCGGGTATATGCCCATCTCCTGCTGCCATTCACCGAAAAAGGGTTTCGCCCCGCTTTATATATAAAGCAATGACTGACTACCACAGCTCAGATACAAACGCACATCACCACAACACACGCACACACCCAAGGCTGGATACATAGGCGCTGAGCGCAGCAACACTACCCCTAGTACTACAAGAGCAACTGGAGTCCTCAACCGTGGACACGCCAACGCGAAGAGAAGAAGCCGCATATGACGAACCGTGTGCTCCAAAGCGGCGCCTTCAAGAAGGTTACAACACCAGAGCGCCGTCACCGCCCGACCCGAGGTCAGAGTTTACCCTGGAGCAACACGACGGGCAATGAGAGCCGCGACGACGCCTTCAAGAAGGGAGCGAGCTTCGCCGCCGCCAGTCTGTCCGAAGATCGAACAGGTTTTCGCCCCGGCCAACACTCACCACCACCGGACGCCACATCCCATTGACCACGCCGCCCACACGGCCATGGCCACCGGGCAGCACCTAACCACGGGCTCTGCCCAAGAGCACCGTGGAGCCACCACCAGGGCCGCCGCCCTGGCATCCAAGACCTGGACACCACCTCACTCGAGACCCACCGCTACCCCAACCAAAGATACAAGCGGAAAGGAACCGCCTTTCGCACCCCTGGGCTGCCCCCAACGCCGAAACCCAGAGGCCGGCCAAAATTGGCCTCCATCGACCCGTCCTGCTGCCGGGCGTGAGACGAGCATGGTCCTGCTGCCGGACGCGAGACGAGGTCGGTCCTGCTGTCGGGCGCGAGACGAGGTCGGTCCTGCTGCCGAGCGCGAGACGAGCGATGGACCGAAGTCGGGGGAGGGCCGAACCTTCGACGGAGGTAGCAACCAGTCGACGAGGAGAGGGCCGAAGGTCGAAACGGGCCGCCTAGAGGCAAGCCGACGACGGAAAGCCAGCCGCCGCCCCAGTCGACCCGCCGAGCTGCTGTGGAGCCGGCATGGTGAAGCCACCACGCCGCCGCCGCCCACAGCCGGGACCGCAGCCGCGCCGGGCCGGGGCCCCAAACCCGCGCCGCCGGCCAGAAAAGAGGCGAAATCCGGCCGGCACGCAACACCACCACCGCCACCATGCCGACGATGACGAGCGCATCAGCCGCCGCGCGCCGCCGGCAGGCCCGCGCCGCAAGCAACCGCCACCGCGCAGATCTGGCGTGCCATCCCCGCCGCCGCAGCAACCACCGCACGCCCCGCCACCAACCACGCCGCCCGAAGCCCGACAGGAACACCGGAGCCCACCACGATCCCGTGCGCCGCCGCGCTGCGACGCCCGGTGCCCGCGCCGCGCCCAGGATGGAGGGGCTGCGCCGCGCCAACCCTAGCCACCATGGGAACGCGAGGGCCCCGCCGCCGCCGGCTCCGGTCGGGCTTTGCCTGTCCGAGCCGTGGGGCGGCGGCGGGGGAGGCGGGGGAGGGAGGGGAGGGGGCTAGAGGCGCCAGATATGGAGCCCCCCGGTCACCGCGCGGGGGCCACACGGGAGGGAGCAGAGGTAGGAGTCGTCGTGAAATGAAATTCACAACATGGAAACGATTTTACCTTTTGCCAATGCGGAGGGGAATCGCGCGCCCTTCTGCCATTCATGACCATAACAGGTAATTTGAGCTTAATTCAACGGCCAGAGAAGCAGTGCCCCATTGAATAACTTAGTAATTTGGTTGCCATAGTCTGAGGGTGAAACTTCCCCAAACAGGGCATATGGAAAACAGTTTAAAATGGGCTGGCAAACAAATAAAGGATATGACATGGTAAGCTCAATGCTAGATCTTCATGGAAATCTAAGGTTATCCTTCCTTTCAAAATTAATATTGTCAAAAATTATTGCAGGGGTTCACCTGATGGTATTACGTTCCGAATGAAGGATTTTATGTGACAAGGTTGTTTTCTTTTAGGGCGACAAGGTTGTTTACGTTGAGTATATGTGGATTGCACAACCTTCTCTGTCATTTCAGACTTTTCGTTCTACTGGTTGGTGTATGAAACTTATCAGAACCAAGAGGTCTTGAGTTCAAATATCAACTTTCACAATCTAAGTAAAAAAATTGTGTGCCCTCTTGCTGTCCATGTATAGACCTTATCGAGGCACGCATGAGAGGGGGTGTTGCAGTATATGTAGATTGCCCAACCTTCTCCATCAGTTTGGATTTTTGTTTATACTGGTTGGTGCATTAACTTAATAGTTCAAAGATCCTAACTCAACCTATAGAGTCTATTAGGCACGCTGCATGTTGTGTTCTTTCTCTAAATCAATGTTAGTATATTTCCATAGTTTAAATTGATCAGATTAATGCATTGATTTCCTATAAGCCCATGCTTACCTTAATATTAGTACATATTTAGTAGAAAGTAAAGAATAGAGGCACTATAGCTGAAAATATAAACGGTTTGGTACCTCTGGATGTGCCCGAATGTATGCCTCAAGCGCTTCGCCAGCTTCGCAAATTACAATGACAAGCAGCAATGCCATACGCCTAAGCTTTTTGTCCACCTTCAGCTGCTGCTTCTTTCTAACTCTGTTTTGAGTAATCTGTGAATCTATGGCAACAGCATCCTCTGTACAAACATGAGAGATAATACTAAACCCATCTGTCTTGCTATTGCCATTTTCCTTGAAAGAAGATCCCGTGCGGATCTTCTTTTGAGCTGCCAGGAGCAAAACTGCTGTTTCGGCAAGCTTTCCATCCTTTATGTATTTCGAGAGCTCAGCAAGTAGATCATCTGTTCTTTCTGCAATCAGTCTGACTGTATCCAAGAAGATCTTCTGCAAAAGGCACCAAGATGGATCAAAAACTGAGTATCTTTGGCGATTGGCGTTATACACAAGAAAGTAGCGCCAAATAACTTCCATCAGTGTTTTAAACGCCAAGCAAGAGAAAATTGAACATTCAAATTTTTTAACAGCACCTTGGAGTCGCTACTTCCATATCTTGATTAAAAAGAAAAATAATTGTGAGACATGGATTATACAAAAGAGTAAGACAGAGAAACTATATATCATATCAGTGGTCACATATTAAAACTTCCATTTATTATGTCACTTTTTATTATGTTGCAGTAGTAATTCGTGTTGGGATGGATCTGAGACAAACCATTATGGGTAGGCACAGAATTTGGAGCTGCCAGAGATAGTTGAATAAATAGTGGTACTATGCATCAGCAGGAAAGTGAGACAAACCATTTCAGGTAAGCAAAGCAGTTGAATGACCCTGAAGACGTAGTCGGTATTCTCTTTGTCAGGTAACAAGTTTTCCTCAAGAAACTTATGGCGGCAAGCGTTCTCGACAGCCACATGTAGTGGGAGTAGGCCCACGGTGACTTCAGGGCCAGTCGTGCGCAAATTGGCCGATGCGCCATAGCGGAAGAGCAACTTGATCATGTTGGCGGAGAACATTTCAGCAGCTATGTGTAGGGGAAAGTACCCAGATGAGTCCACGTAGTTGGATTGGCACGGTGCCCATTGAGCTCAGGAGCCTTGCCCTCCAAGGCAACTTTCACGCATCGCAGAGCATTTTGCACAATCATCTCATTGAAGGTATCTGGGGTTAATGACAAAGCCCCAGGCCAATCCCCGTGTCTCATGCTTGAATAAGTTGAGGAAAAGCCTGACACTATCCTTTTCCAGGATGGGCACCAAGCGGGATAATTTATCAACGAAGGCATCATTCACTGACTAGATTTATCCATACAGAAATGATAAGGGTGAGAAGGTAATCAATTTCAAATCAACAAAACATAACAGGAAAAACAGATGACATGCTGCAATGCATGGTCATCTATAGTACAAGGTGCTTAGAAAAACAAGCAGGTTTTGCTTAAGCACTGGTGCTTATTGATAGAAGGCAGGTGCTTAATTAGGCACCCCTGGTATAGAAATAAGCACAGGTGCTAAGCAAAACACAAACACTGCATAGACCAAGTTAAATATTCACAGGTACTGCAGGTTAAATACAATTATTAAATGATTTTTCAATCCAATTATAGTAACAGAGACAGCAAATAACCAGAGGAGTACGGTCTGGGATGATCGTATGGGTTGCTCTGGAGGCAGCAAGAAAAGCATGTTTTCGACTCATCCACTGAGACGGAGAATGTGCCAGCATGACGAGGCATGAGTAAGAAAAAGAAACAAAAGAGAGAAATATCATAAAGGTGGCTTAGTTACTTCACCTGCTTGATTAATTTGATATGCTCAGTCACGTCTTTAGCAGAAGCAGGAACACGAGGAGGATATGGAGGATTCCACGGATCGTTCTCTTCCGTGCTTGATACATCCTTACCTTTACCATTATCTTCATCATAAGCAGATTCAGTTGCCTTGTGCATCATCTCCATTGGTGAAGACCAAGCAAGGAATTCCAGTTTCAGAGTTTATTTGCCTGAAAATAAGTGTAGCCTGGAATTACAATCCATGTTGTTACCATATATCTTGTTTAGTTTCATGTTTTTTATTTAGAGAATTTGTGCTAGGCAATATGAGGCCGGAACACTGAACTTTTACAAAGAAACCTCAAAGCTACACTTAGTGTGGCACTTTTATTCATCAGCAAGCAACTAGTCCAATCATGAAGGATCGGCATCCTATCCAATCCTTAACACTATGCTCCCTAATTTTAGAGGCCTCACAGCTGCCAATTTTGGATTCTGTCCCCGATTTTAACTCGTTCGTACGGTCCCTTTGAGGCGGCTGGATCGAGGATTTCAGCGGGGAAGACGAACAGTGGCAGTGGAGGTGCTGGATGATGGCAAGCAGGTGGACGCCTCCTCTCCTTCCCGCGTGGTGGAGGGAGCACGCAGCGACGGGCTCTTCTCCTTCCCGCAGCGCCGGCAGGAGGGGCGGCGCGCGCCGACAAGGCAAGGGCGACGGGAGGTGTCAGGCGAGCGACGGGAGAAGAGGCTGAGAGACGGGAGGGGCGGCGAGCAGGGAGGTGCGGCGGCGGCGGGCACGCGAACCCGCGGCGCTGTGGGGGTGTTCGAGCCGGAACAGGCGGAGCGAGTCGTGCATCGTGCGGCCAAATCGGAACAACGTCTTGTTTCTGTTGCCTGTTCATTCACCATGGGCGTGTTTGGTTGCTTTCGCTTCCGGGCCTGGCTCAGAGGAAGAAAACGAGCCAGGCTGAGCAGGGCCTGGGTTAGCAAAAACAGGGTCAAAAACGTAGATGACCAGTTGATTGGTTGTCTTTATTAGGGGTCTTGTCATCGAGATGCAATTTTCACCTGGCGTTTGGTTGCATACATGCATATGATTAGCAGCGTTAACAACAAAACTTAACAGCCAACAGATTGGGCTTGACATTTCGTCAAACACTTTGAGCGCGCCGGAGTGGCCGCGTCCGGCTCGCCGCGGTTGTGTAATGGGCTTCGGCCTGGCCGGAGAGGGAGGAAGAGGTGGGGCGTCGAGGCTGCCGCATGGGAGGAGCACGTAGACAAGGAGCCGCTCCTGGGCATGAAATAGCCGAGGACGACCAGCAGCGACGCGACCGCGGGCGCGAAGGCGCCGGCCTTCGAGGGGCCAATGATGCCGTAGAAGGTGTCGGACTTCAAGGGCGGCACGCCGGAGGTGATCCAGACGAGCTACGCCGAGCTACACCGTCTCCGCCTGCCGCGCCGCGTCCGGCTCGCCCCGCCGTGCACCCGGCCGCTGCCGTCCGCTCTGCTCCTCTGTGCCTCGCGCGCGTCCGCTGCCGGCCGGGTCGGGCGCCTCGCGCCGCCTGCGGCCTTCTTCCGAGCCGCCCCTTCGCGCCCGTCGGTCGCCTCCGCCTACACACATGCTGCGCCGGCCATGCTTCTTGGTCGAAGCCGGTGGGGTCCGGGTAGTAGTGGTCGAACGGGTCGCCGCCCAGTCCGCCGGGGACAACGAAGCCGGCGTCCATGATGTCGTCCAAGCCGAGGAGGTACATGGGCTCCGGCCACTCCGCCGCCTCCAGACCGGACGCCGTCGACGAGGAGGAGTAGGACGGCGAGATGCCCCGGGCAGGGGAAACAGAGCAGTTGCCGCTCGCGGCGGGCGTCGGCGCCGTGACCTCGTGCGGCTGGATTAGTGGGGCCACCTTCACGTCCTCGTCCTCCGCTTGCTGGGACTGCTCGGCTCCCTCCTGCTGCTGCCAGGCGGTGGTGGTGGTCGGCGGCGGCTGTTCCGGCTGGTCGGCGGTTGTTCCGCCCCCGGCCGCGCTGGCATCCGACATCGCGGCACTAGCCGCCTCCGCCCGCCTCCAACTCTGCCATCTTCGGGTGGTCGAGGCTAGCGTCGTCGCCGTCGCCGCCGCCAAGCCGAGGGGCCGCTTTGACCACGACATGCAGCGGGTCAGCGGCGAGCTGCGGATGGCGCTGGCCGCGGAGGAGAAGAACAAGCAGGCCATGGAGGGAGAGAGAGGGGATTGAGGATTAGGGAGAGAGGGGGGATTAACTCGAGACAGACGTCTCCAGAGAGCCACCCACGTACGCCTGAAAGCATCGCTCGGGCCTGGCTCTCGGGAAACTGCCGATTCGGCCGTGCCCAACGGGCCAGGTCTAGGGGTGCTTTAAGAACCGTGCTATGTAGGCTGAACAGTGTTTGCAAGCAACCAAACAACCGAGGTCCAAAAAGATGCTGCACTGCGCGGGCCTGGTTGGGCTCGATGCGGGCAACCAAGCACGCCCCATCAGACGGGCTACGCGGCCCATAAGCAGCCCAAATTATCTCTAAGAAAGAAAGAAAAACCGTCGACGGAAATTGTTTAATTAGTGGTTAGGGCCAACTCCAACGCGCGACCTAAACAGTCCGTTTGGTCCTGATTCTCTCCGTTTGAGTTGGACAAACATGCGTCGTTAGACTGTTTACATTTGCGTTAGCCGTGCACCTAATCGGCTAACACATTTCGTCCGCCCGCTTTGAAATATTTACAAAGGAAGGAAAGAAAGAAGTATAGTTTGCAAAGGAAAGAAAGAAGTATAATTTTCACCCTTAAATTCACTCCAAAGTCAATTTTGGTCTGATTTAGACCCTAAAAATGTCAATACCGGTTTAATCTTGCCCTTAGCGGTTTAGTGTCACATCAAGAGTGGTTTTGCCTCTGGTTTTGTGATTAGGCACTGATTTGTCGTTGACTCGGCGTGCTTATGTGGCAACAGGTCGCTGAAAATAAGTGGCCAGCTATCCGTCTTCGTAGTGCAGAGAAGAAATCGGAGGGCAATTTGAGGAAATGCCACACTTTTCCTGGGACTTTGCTCCTATAGCACACCTTTCTTTTTATTGAATTAAATACCACACTTTTCATTGATAGCTGGATAAAACACCACAAACTCAATTTTCCCCATCATTTCCATGTCGGGACCCACACTTCATATTATTTAGGACAGATTTGCCCTTCAGGTCATTCCAATCGTTTCCCAACATTTCCGGGTCTTACAATGAATCTACATGAGACCGATTGACAAAGCAGTGCGGCGCTGCCTCGCTGTGCCTCCTCCCCGGCGAGCCACCCGTTCCTATGCAGGAAGCGGCGCCGTACGTCGCGCTCCAGCCCCTCCTCTTGAAGTGCCCCTACAGCGTGTCCCTCGTCCAGGTGCAGCTGTACAAGTTGGCTGACTATTGGTCACTGTACACGCTGACTGTTACTCGTTGTACATGTTGGCTGGAGCTGCTCGTTGCTTGTACAACGTACGTGTGGAGCGTCGGGCGACGGCGGGATGAATCCGGAAGGAAGGAACGGCGATGTGGTTGTGTGGAGAAGGAGGCACGGCAAGTCGGCGGCGCCAAAAGGAGGCACCGGCGCCGCGGCGGCGAGGTGCTTGGTTTTGTGTATGCTGCTTTAAATCTTTTCTTCCTTTTTTTCCTTGACAGGTCATGCGCTGATCGTGGAAACGGCATCAGGGTAAATCCGTCCTAGCAAAAATGTGTTGTGCGTCTAGACGTGAAAAAGAGGGAGAAAAATTAATTTGTGGTATCTTGTCCAACTATCAATCAAAGATGTGTTATTTACTCCAATAAAAGAAAAGGTGTGCTATAGGAGCAAAGTCCTAGGAAAATTGTGGCATTTTCTCAAATTGCTCGAAATCGGAAGGACTGCAGCGCCACCGTCCACACCAACTGCAATTGCGTCGCCGTCCTTGCCGCCATTGCCGTCGTCGCCGTCGTCTGTCTCGCTGGACCTCGCCTTGGCATGGGACAAAGGAAACACGCGGTCCCTCGTATTCCGAGGCTCGCTGTCGGCCGTCGGGAATCCGTCTCAGTCGGAATCAACCGATGGCTTCACGTATGTTTCCTGGACATGGGATCAGATAATGTTGGTGTCAAGGGCGAAGGCCTGATCCCATCATGTGTTCGTGATAGCTCTGTTGTGTTGGATATTAAAAGTTGCTAATTTGCAGATGATCGGCCTGTTGCTTTCCTGGGAAAATAGGTTAATTTGCACTGCCCTTGTGGTGATTGTCTTGGTAGAAACAGAGCATAATGTTTTTGACCGAATTTGATTGCTAACTCTGAATTTAGATGCATTTGGACTGAATTCTGACTGCAGTTTTAGTAGTGTAGTATAAGTACTCTGAGTTTGACTGCATTTGTACAGAACTTTTACTATAGTTTTAGTATTACATTATAACTAGTCTGAACTTGGACTGAATTCAGAGTACTACTGATGCCTGTTGCATCTCATTCACAAGCAACCTCATGCCCGTCTCCACTCAACTACGTACCCAACATCATGTCTCGATGCGAGATTCTTCAATTGCATCTTCTCTTTTTCAGACCATTCGCCAATATCATGTCACGATTCACCTACAGACCACACCCTGAAATCGCATTGCAATCAGCGAACAATAGAATTTCTCCAAGGAAAGAGGCTCATACAAGAACAGCAAGAACACACTTTTGATTTCCCTAGTACCTGCGTCCTGGATTCAGCACGCTTCAAGAAATGCGTCGAGGCTGAAGCTCGTATTGCTTCTCACTGCGCATCCACACAGCCTCTCTAGCTCGTACTGCAACGGACCCTCCTGATATGCCACCGGCGACTGCGACGTCGCCGCCGTACCACTGGAATAGGAGGAGCTTGCCGAGAAGCTCGCGAACGACGCCATGGACTGCAGCCAATTCGAGAATGAGGTCTGAATTCGAGCGTGAGGTCTGGATCGAGCGAGCGAGCATCAATGGGGAATTTTGGGTTCGAGCGCAGATTGGGGAATTTATGAAAGGAAAGCGCCGACCGGGACGCCATGGACATCAGTGCCAAGTCAGCATCAAATAAACGAAAACCAGATGCAAAACCACTCTTGATGTGATACTAAACCGCTTAGGGCTAGATTAAACTGGTATTGATATTTTTGGGGTCAAAATCAGACCAAAATTGACTTTGGGGTGTTATGGAGACATTGGAGTGGATTTGAGGGTGAAAACTGTACTTCTTTCCAAAGGAAATGGAAACTGAAATTTAAGCCCCACGGCCATAGTTCACACCGGCAGCTATAGTTCATGATGGCTAGAACAGCGGCGGCCGACACATATGCCAGCTTACAAAATGATCACCCTCACAGTTTCACGTCGGCAAACAAAGCCAACGGCCGACACACTTGCCAACGCACAAAAAAGGGCCACAGTTCATGTCTCGCGGCCGCAGCTCAATCATCTTGATCGAGCATCTCCTTTTGCTTTTTCTCGAATCAACTTCTTTTCGGGGAAATCTTGCTCAAGCCCACAATCATGAAAACTAGTGCCACCACTTTTGCTTTGGTGTTTGCATTAGTGGCCTCGATCTCGAGCTTCTTTGTTTGAACGGCCTCCTCGATCCCTAGCTTCTTCGTTCGAACGGCCTCTTCCTCTCGTCCTTTGCTTCCTTTTGGGTCATCATGCATTACAAATTTTCTTGCAAGGCGAAAAATGCCACATCACACTTCTCGTCTACCTTTGAGTTGGTCTTGCCCCTCGGCCGCTTTTTCAATCCATCTTCATGCCCAACGACGGCCGCCGGCCATCCATTCTTCTTTTGAGCGGCATATTGATCTTTGAACTTGGGGCAATCTTTGATGAGCGTCCAACAATGAGTGAGGGTGAATGGCTTGTTCACATGTTGGTGTTGGGGAACGTAGTAATTTCAAAAAAATTCCTACGCACATGCAAGATCATGGTGATGCATAGCAACAAGAGGGGAGAGTGTCGTCCACGTACCCTCGTAGACCGTGAGCGGAAGCGTTATGACAACGCGGTTGATGTAGTCGTACGTCTTCACGATCGACCGATCCTCAGTACCGAACGTACGGCACCTCCGCGTTCAGCACACGTTTAGCTCGGTGACGTCCCGCGAACTCACGATCCAGTAGATCTTCCGGGAAGAGCTTCGTCAGCACAACGGCGTGATGACGGTGTTGATGAAGTTACCGATGCAGGGCTTCGCCTAAGCACCGCTACGATATGACCGAGGTGGATTATGGTGGAGGGGGCACCGCACACGGCTAAGAGATCAATGATCAATTGTTGTGTCTATGGGGTGCCCCCTGGCCACGTATATAAAGGAGTGGAGGAGGGGGGAGGGCCGGCCTAGCTATGGCGCGCCCTGGAGGAGTCCTACTCCCACCGGGAGTAGGATTCCTCCCCTTCCATGTAGTACGAGTAGGAGAGAAGGAAAGGGAAAAGAGAAGAGAAGGAAGGTGGGGGCGCTGCCCCTCCCCCTAGTCAAATTCGGAATAGGCCTTGGGGGGCGCGTAGCCTCCCTTCTCTCTTTCCCCTAAAGCCCAATAAGGCCCATATACTCCCCGGCGAATTCCCGTAACTCTCCGGTACTCCGAAAAATACCCGAATCACTCGGAACCTTTCCGATGTCCGAATATAGTCGTCTAATATATCGATCTTTACATCTCGACCATTTCGAGACTCCTCGTCATGTCCCCGATCTCATCCGGGACTCCGAACTACCTTCGGTACATCAAAACACATAAACTCATAATACCGATCGTCACCGAACGTTAAGCGTGCGGACCCTACGGGTTCGAGAACTATGTAGAGATGACCGAGACACGTCTCCGGTCAATAACCAATAGCGGAACCTGGATGCTCATATTGGCTCCTACATATTCTACGAAGATCTTTATTGGTCAAACCGCATAACAACATACGTTGTTCCCTTTGTCATCGGTATGTTACTTGCCCGAGATTCGATCGTCGGTATCTCAATACATAGTTCATTCTCGTTACCAGCAAGTCTCTTTACTCGTTCCGTAATGCATCATCCCGCAACTAGCTCATTTGTAAAGATAGCTCCAATAGATGATCTAAAATAGGGAAGCCACACAACAACCACTCCACAATTTCATACACATTTAAACCAAATAACATCAAAATCATCTCAAATAAATCATAAAACAAACATAACAATAATTTCATCAATCCAGAACATCAAATGCAACATAACTACAACAAAGTTCAGCACATAATACAACAAAGTTCATGAAAATTACAACAAACATAGAGATGAAACTAGGGATTTTGTTTCCTATGCCATGCCCACCACTCCTACATGATATCTTTTTGAAGATGTATTGGACACTCTGATGTCATGGTACACCTGCATAAAGCGTTCAATTAGGTCTTGCCTTCTACTCGGCCATACCCGTACTCCCATGAGGTCATGGAAGATGTAATTCAAATTTTGTCCATCCTCATTCTCAATGATCATGTTGTGCACGATCACACAAGCTGTCATGATGTACCAAAGGTTCTCTCTTGATCCTATAACCTAGACGGTCCTTGCACAACAACAAATTGGTATTGCAAAATCCCAAGAGCCCTCTCCACATCTTTCCATGCCGCCGCTTGAGCATTATAAAAATAAAGTTCTTTATTACCTCAGGCGCTAGAGGATCCGGCTTGCCTGCTCCCTCCCCATGCTCCCATCCGTGCTCCCACTTCATCCAACGTCTGTCTTTTTTCCCTTTTTCTTTTTAATCTAATCATCTCCCCCCTGATTTTAAGGGGATGGGGCCGGGTCTTAATTTGTTCCAATCAAATCAAGCCACGTACGCAGGAGCACGGATGGGAGCATGGGGAGGGAGCAGGCGAGTCTCGTCCGGCGCTAGATATTGGCTTCACGAAAGTAGCCTACCTCGGACAGATCCCATCCGCAAGATAGTACTTGCATGTGCGGCCATTTGCTTGGAAGGTGACCGCGGTGCTTCTCCATTGTCTAGCTTTGCAAAGAGAGGTGATCGGTTAAGCACGTTGATGTCATTGTAAGATCCAGGCATACCAAAATATACACGCCAAATCCATATCTTCTGATCGGCCACAGCCTCAATAATGATGGTGGCATCTTCATTGCGTCCTTTGAACTATACATGCCATGATACAAGACAGTTCTTTCACTTTCAGTGCATGCAAATCATGGAGCCAAGAATATCTGGAAACCCACGGGCTTTGTTCATCTTCAAAAGTTTCTGAGTGTTCGGAGTATTGGGTGATCCAAATACTCTGGGCCCAACACTTCTACCACCGTCTTTGTAGATTGCTTGACCAAAAAGATAGAAGTGCTTGCCAAATGATCATCAATGAAATTTGCGAACACCATAGGCCATCATGCGCAATACAGTAGACCAGCTGCTCAGTGCTACGTCCAAGGAATCTGGTCCAACTCCTCCCCTGCTCGAAGGATCGGTCATGATGCTTCAAAGAATTGCATATATGAAGAAACAAATCCTTGAACATCCTAAACCGACGTCGAAAGTACCTCTTTGAAAAACTGGTTTAGGAGCAAAATAGTTTTGCATCAATCTTTCGTGAGCCTCTATCTGCTATCTCCGTACGAACTCATAGCCACGCTTGATTCGCCGTGTTCATTCAGTTTATCTGTCTGTTTTAGATCACATTATGACATTCCACCCAGAATTAGTTACTCGCCTCGTCCTGCCCTGATAGAAATCCAACAGAAGAGAAAGAAAACGGCGAAAGAACCGAAGTAGCGACGACGACACAAGTTTTATATCAGGCAGGCTTGTTAGCCTGAAGTACAAAATACAGCCCATGTGACATTGACATACTACCTCTCAACTCATGCATGCTTCAACAGTTTCAAGACTGTTGATGCCGCAGTACCAAACAGCCTTCTGGATTGATGATTACTTGTCAATCGCGGAATTCTTCCCAACAAACCAAGATTGCTACTTGGAATTGAAGAGGATCCTTCGGCTGCCTTATTCAGAATTTCATCCATCTCTCTAATGGTTTTCAATTCTATCATGGGACTGGGGCACGCCCTTGCTTCCAACTGGGAAAATAACACTGCTTTCCAGTGTGGGACAAAGCTTCTCCTTGCATGTTCGAGCTCCCATCCTCTAGGCTGTTTCTTTCTGGCAGCCTGCATCATCGGTCAATAAAGTTGATGCTAAAGATCCCAACACAAATACTTCAGCGTGACCCACTGAGATCTTACATATTTTTGGATTTTCTTTTCATAGTATATCACCTGTCTACCATGGCATGCAGCTGAACTAAGCTATTCAAGGAACATGTGAAGTGATAGGGAGATACAACATTGACATTGCCTCTAGAATTGCTCTTTCCTTCACAAATGCAGTCATATTTTCGAATTCAAGGGAAAAGAAAAACAATTTTTCTCACATGCATCGAGTAAACCCAACGGCATAAAATTATTGAGCATCACTGCTAAGATCATGCAAGTAGGGATGAAAAATAAGCAAACTGGCACTACCAAGTGGATGCAGACCCCTTGCTGTTATTTCCAATGGATATTAATTTTATATTCAAAAGCATAGCAGCGTCATTGACCAAGACTGCAACCAAGAGCCATAATCTACTCCCTCCCTCCGTCCCATAATATAAGAGCGTTTCTGACACTAGTGTAAAAAACGCTCTTATATTATGGGACGGAGGGAGTAGTTTATAGTCTTTTTTTCTGTGTCAATGATGTTCAAATTTAGATACTTGCACTTAGTTTTTTTCTTTTGTTCATTCTAGCTTTTCTTTTTGGTGTGCAGCTTCATGCGAAACACTTAAGTTCCATCAGCATTTTAGACACATGCGGATCACAATTGGGATCTGTTAAACAATCTTCTGTCACGTTACATGTTGAGGAACTTGGCGCACAAGTCTAGGTAGTTAGGGAGATCTCTTTTTATGTTTATCTTTGTATCTCTCTACTCCCTTATCTCCATGTATCTCTTCTGGTTGTTGCAACCGAATCATGTATGCCTCTGCGAGAGCTGGCCTCGCCCCAATCAATATATAACCGCGGGCTGTCATGTATGACAGTTGAGACGCTTCTACGAATCCTAACATGGTATACAGAGCCTCCCTCTTCCATCTCATCTAGCCATCATCTTCAACCTTCGCCCATCTCCCATCGCCATGTCTTCCTCCAGCCAAATCATCTCCTCTGGCCTAAACAATACAATCTCAAAACCTCTTACTCGCACAAACTATGTTTTGTGGCGAGCCCAAGCCCGATCTCAGATCATAGGGGCAGGTCTCTTCGGATACCTTGATCAAACAGTCCCAGAACCACCAGCCACCATTACCTCCAAAAACGCAGAAGGAAAAGATCAAACCATACCAAACCCAGCCTACTCCGCCTGGTTGATTCAAGATCAACAACTTGTGGCATATCTGCTCCGCAACCTCTCCAAAGAAGTCCTAGTACAGGTCGCTTCCCTAGAAAAATCCCATGCCATCTGGTCTTCTCTCGCAAACATGTTTGTGGCTCAATCCAGATCACGCACCAACAATTGCCGTGCTGCCCTTTCCAATGCCCAAAAGGGCTCCCAATCTGCCGCAGCCTACTTTGGTCAGATGCGCGCGCTTGCAGACGAACTTGCCATGGCTGGAAAGCCGCTTCTCGAGGGGGAGTTAATCTCTTTCCTCATCTCTGGCCTCGATATGGACTATCAACCTCTTATATCTGCATTAGACGTTCGCACTGAGCCTCTCTCCATCGATGATCTGTTCGGCATGGTGTCGAACTTTGATCAAAGGGTGGAGATGTTCCACGGCTCTGGATCGGGTGCTTTCAAAACATCCGCCAACGCCGCGTCTCGAGGGCGTGGTGGCTTCTCCAAAGGCAACCGCAACGGCTTCCCCAAGGGCGGCAACAACAACGGCAACAACGGCGGTGGCTATGGTGGCTACCGCGGCGGCGGTGGTGGAAACTACAACAACAACTACGGTGGCGGCGGGGGCTACTACAACAACAACGGCCCTCCGCGCCCTTTCTACAACAACAATCAAGGGCGCCATTTTGCTGGGTATGAAGAGTACGAAAATAAATGTCAGATCTGTAAAAAAAACTAACCATATTGCAAAAGAATGCAAATGGCGCTATGCAGAGGACAACTCCCAGAAGAAGCGTGTTGCCGCTGCAGCTGATATCTCCTATGGTAGTGCCGACTCAAACTGGTATGTTGATTTGGGCTCCAACGAGCACATTACCTCAGATCTCGAGAAGCTGACCATGCATGAGAGATACCACGGCAAAGATCAGATCAACACAGCAGAGAATGCTCCAGGTATGATGATAAGTCATGTTGGTCAGTCTATTGTTAAAACCCCACATTGTGATATCCAGCTTAAAGATGTTTTACATGTTCCCGCTGCATCAAAGAATCTCGTTTCTGTTCATCGCATCACTCTTGATAATGGTGTCTTCATAGAATTTCACCCATTCTTCTTTTTGATCAAGGATCAGGTCACGAGGAGGGTCCTCTATCGCGGTAGATGTGTGCAAGGTCTCTATCCGTTGATTCCCAAGTTTTGCAAGTTCAATAAACAAGTTCATGGAGCCTTCAAGGTCTCTTCAGAACGATGGCACAATCGTTTAGGCCATCCGTCCTTTTCTATTGTTTATCAAATTCTTAGCAAACATAAGCTCCCATTTGTCGGTGAGCATGATCGTGAAACTATTTGTGATGCTTGTCAGAAAGCAAAAAGTCATCAATTGCCTTACTCTATTTCTACTAGTGTGTCAACAAAACCCTTGCAACTTATTTTTTCCGATGTGTGGGGTCCTGCCCCCTCTTCCGTTGGTAGACACACATATTACGTAAGCTTCATTGATGATTACAGCAAGTACACGTGGATTTATTTGCTTAAAAAACGTTCCGATGTCTTTCAAGTATTCCATAACTTTCAAGCCCTAGTTGAGAGAAAATTTGATCGCAAAATCATTGCCATGCAATCGGACTGGGGTGGTGAGTATGAGAAGTTAATTTCCTTCTTTCAACAAATAGGAATTTCCCATCACGTGTCTTGTCCCCATGCTCATCAGCAGAACGGTTCCGCTGAATGCAAGCATAGGCACATTGTTGATGTAGGTTTCTCCCTTCTTGCTGCTGCATCTATGCCGTTAAAGTTTTGGGATGAAGCCTTCCTAACTGCGGTTCATCTTATAAACTTGTTACCTAGCCGAGTCATCAACAATGAATCCCCGACCGAACGTCTTTTTCATACCAAACCAGATTATGCCTCTCTTCGTGTGTTTGGGTGCGCCTGTTGGCCAAATCTACGTCCTTACAATAATCGCAAACTCAGCTTCCGGTCCAAACAGTGCATCTTCCTTGGCTATAGTGCCCAACACAAGGGGGTCAAGTGCCTTGATGTTGCCACGGGTAGAATATATATCTCTCGTGATGTTGTATTTGATGAAACAAAATTCCCCTTCGAAACCCTTCATCCCAATGCCGGTGCCCTCCTAAAACAGGAAATTCTTCTTCTTCCAACTACTCTTTCCGGTGTTGATCATGGGGGTGAAAACAATAGTACTGATCAACCTTTGACTACTCATCATATTTTGCCTGAGTATATTGCTGCAGATCCATCTTCAAAAGAAAATTTGGGCTCAAACAGTGCAAACAACAGTGGAAATGGCCATTATTTCATGTGTATCCCGGCTGGGAACAACGAAGCACGAGGCAGATCCGCCCTGGGATCACCGCTGCATTCAGCAGGTCGATCTGCACCGGGATCTACAACTGCAGCACCTGGTCCCTCTTTGGTTTCCGCGCGTACGGACGTGGACAGCGGGACCGTGGGCGGCCGCATGCAGCCCACCAGCTGCAGACGCAAAATCGACAAATTTAACCTATGGATGAAAAGAATTCACAAAGTGAACCCTACTTTCCACGGAACTTTGCCTTTTCCTCGTACACGTCCTCCGTGTTCATCATTCCCGAGGGCTGTTGTCAGTGCGTCTTTCTCTCTGTTGAACTTGATCAAGCCCTCTTGAGCTTGGGTCATTGCGTCAATAAGGGCTTGGGTGGGAGCAAACTGTCTCTGCCGGTGAACACACACCCCTGTCTCCGGGTCTAGCGATCCCCCATGCCCGTACCACCAGCTTTTGGGCCTTGGGTCCCATCCCTCTGTACCTAGAGGGATTCCTCGCACCCTCAGGTCCTCCTCCATCTTCTGCCACCTAGGCTCCGAAAGGCGGTATCCTCCTGGCCCCATAATATGATGGAACTTTTTCTTACTCGCATTATCCTTATTTTTTTGATATTTCCTTGAAATGCTCCGATTGCTTTTGCCTCACAAATTCTGGCCAATCATCTTTCAGTTTCTCATGTTGTCCATTGAAATCCGGAGTCTTGCCCTTGTTGACATAGTCACGGGTTAAATTTTTCTTGAAGTTTCGGAATGCTTCGCCCATCTTCTGAAGAGCGAACTCTTTAACTAGCCTCCTCCTCTGATGTCCACCCGGAACCTCGTTACCGAATTCATCGACTTTGTTGTATTCCGGAGGTAGAATGAAATGTTCCATAAGCTTTCTCCAGCAATCCTTTTTCGTTCTCTTGTCGACAAAACTGAAACCAAGACGTGCCTTCTTTGGCTCCTTCCATTCCTGGACGGTGATCGGGACGTTGTCTCTAACAACGACTCCGCATTGGTTGATAAACTTTGAGGTGTGCTGTAGGGGCTTGCCGGTTTCACTGACAAACTCAATGGCATATGTTTCTCCTGTTTTCATCGCCTTGGATTTGCCACGCTTTGTCGTACTCGATCCGGAGGGCTAAAAAAAGAAAGAGAGTCGCGCGCGTTAATACATATGTATTCACATTTCAGTAAGTTTGTATCACGAGAGGCTCAATGTATATATATACCTCGCCGGAGGTGGTTGCTACTTGCAATTCGAGAGCGTGGTATTCACGGTTGAGTATGAAGCTTCAAGCACTTGGGTTTGCTCCATCCAAATCTGACACCTCCCTGTTTATCTACAGCAAGTATCAAACCTTTATATTTGTTCTTATATATGTTGATGATATCATCATCACTAGTTCCTCGAATGGGGCAGTATCAGCCTTACTCAAGGATCTAGGGCCTGGATTTGCTCTTAAGGACTTGGGAGACTTGCATTTCTTTTTAGGCATTGAGGTGAACAAAATAAACAATGGTATTCACCTATCACAAGCAAAGTATGCAACCGAATTGTTGAGTAGGATTGCAATGGAAAACTGCAAGCCTACACTAACACCTTTATCCAGCTCAGAAACTCTATCCTTGAAAGAAGGAGAACCTTTGACTCAAGAGGACATCACTGGGTACAGAAGTCTGGTTGGTGGTCTTCAGCACTTGACTCTCACCAGGCCTGACATTTCTTTTGCAATTAATAAAGTGTGTCAATATCTTCATGCACCAACCACAGCTCATTGGACAGCAGCCAAGAGAATTCTAAGGTACATAAAGAACACTTTGACCACAGGTCTTACCTTCAGACGATCATCTTCCACACTTGTCAATGCTTTCTCAGATGCTGACTGGGCTGGCTGTTTAGATGATAGAAGATCAACAGGTGGTTTTGCTATTTTCTATGGTCCTAACTTAATTTCATGGTGTGCCAAGAAACAAGCTACTGTTTCCAGGTCAAGTACAGAAGCAGAATACATGGCCTTAGCAAACGTAACAGCAGAAGTTATTTGGATTCAGTCTATGCTCAAAGAGCTTAGAGTGCCACAAGCCCAACCTCCTTGTTTATGGTGTGATAATCTTGGTGCCACCTACTTATCTGCTAACCCAGTTTTTCATGCCAGGACCAAACACATTGAGATAGATTTTCATTTTGTAAGAGAACGAGTTGCAAACAAACAGCTAGATGTCAGGTTCATTCCCTCCAAGGAACAAATTGCAGATGGACTTACCAAGGCCTTGCCAACCAGAAGTTTTGAGGAATTTAGACGTAATCTCAACCTAATTCAGTTGTGATTAAGGGGGAGTGTTAAACAATCTTCTGTCACGTTACATGTTGAGGAACTTGGCGCACAAGTCTAGGTAGTTAGGGAGATCTCTTTTTATGTTTATCTTTGTATCTCTCTACTCCCTTATCTCCATGTATCTCTTCTGGTTGTTGCAACCGAATCATGTATGCCTCTGCAAGAGCTGGCCTCGCCCCAATCAATATATAACCGCGGGCTGTCATGTATGACAGTTGAGACGCTTCTACGAATCCTAACAGGATCTACTCCCTCCGTTCCTAAATGTAAGTCTTTTTTAGGAATTTCACTACAAACTACATACATATGTATATAGACATATTTTAAAGTGTAGATTCACTCATTTTACTCCGTATGTAGTCCCTAGTTGAATCTCTAAAAAGACTTATATTTAGGAACGGAGGGAGTATAAAGTGGCAAATGAATCATCTGATTTTATAGGCAATACAAGCTTGGCCACAGATAACAAGGTATATAAACTATGAAGTAAGATTGGACATACCGGGAACCTTCATTCAGAAAATATTTGAATCCCCATTTCAAAATTATTTGCAAGTAAAAATTACTGAGTGAAACGATTTGATTTGTTGATAAGTTTTACCTACTTTTTGACTCATCATCAGTAAAAAGATACCTGGATCAGGGGAGTAAAAAGGTCTATGTGTCATTATTTCAATCTAACGTGTCTCATCTTTAGTACCATGAGATGCAATGTAGATCTTTCTTCTTTTCCTAGTTATGTATCGTTATTATCCTGCTTTCACTGTAACATCTTTTGGTTGCCATGATACAGATAAACATCACAGTTTGGACTAGCCCTTGGAATTCAGATGATTTTAGCTAACAAATTAGCACATTCAACCCATGATAAATCTCACCAGAAAAATGTCAAAAGAAGATTGCTAGTCATTGCATAAAGCCAAAGCAAGAACATTAAAGAATACGTCTCTAGTGACAGGATACTTCCCATAGATTCATCAAGTATTAAGTTTTAGTGTGACACCCTGCGGACAGAAATTGGATAGCGAACAAGCCTACCGCGTACAAATAGAAACACTCCAGTTTTAGAATATCTTTACCTTCTCAGCTGTAGCATATCCACCATGTTTGTTGGGCAACATTTTGTCCGACAAACAGGACGATTGTTGAACATAGTGGCAGCTACAAGAAAAAAATTGAATAACTTAATGAACATAACTCAACGGTGTTGGCGCAGGTCCCGACCTCGACGACGCTACCGAGTACTTTCCGACAGTACGCACGTACGAGCTGCTCGATTACTTTCCGAGACGCCGGGTCGACGATCAACGTACAGCACAAGCTAGCTAGCTTTGTCTCGATGGTTACTTGATCCGGCGAGATGTACCGGCGAGATGTACGCGAACTAGTAGCACTTAAGAGACACACGCGAGATTGATTGCTAAAGGCCCGTGACGTGCCTTTGTATTTTATTGCTTCAATTGATCTGGTATTACAACGCAGGGGTACCCAAGTATTTATATTAGCTAACCTAGACTATTACAATACCTAGTCGGTATCGGTGATTGCTCCTAATCCGTACCGGACAGGACAACAACAGCGTGGTTGATTCCAACAATCACCCCCCAACCACGATGTCCTCACTTCACAGCTTGGACGCCGATCCTTCCCCGCATCTCCGTGAACTTCTGTCGTCCCAAAGACTTGGTCAGGATATCTGCAAGCTGATCATCGGTGCAAATGTAGTTGACTTCAATCTTGCCTTCTTCCACGCAATCTCGTATGTAGTGATACCTTATATCAATGTGCTTACTTCTATCATGATGCACTGGATTCTTACATAGAGCAATCGTGGATTTGTTGTCAACATAGAGCACCACTCCTTCCGGTTCCTTCTCAGTGAGGTCACCGAGTAGCCTTTCTAGCCACACACCTTGACCTGCCGCGGTTGCAGCTGCAATATACTCCGCTTCACAGGATGATAATGCGACCACCTTCTGCTTTTGTGATAGCCAACTCACTATGTTTCTTCCCAAGAAATATGCCACGCCCGAGGTACTTTTACGGTCGTCAATATCTCCTGCCAAGTCGCTATCACTGTAGCCAAGTAGCTCCACCATCTCCTTCCGCTTCTCTCTCAAATAGACACAACCGAAGTTAGTTGTCCCTTTGATGTACCTGAGTATTTGTTTCACAGCTGCCCAATGTTCTGTCGTGGGTGCTTCCATGAAGCGACTCACTACGCCAACGGAATAGGCCAAGTCCGGTCGTGTATTCACAAGATACCTTAGGCTTCCGACCACACTTCTATACTCCGTTGCATCAACCGCGGGTGCTTGGCTCCTCTTGCTAAGTTTAAGTCGAGGCTCCATTGGAACATGACTTGGATTGCAGTCCTCCATGCTACAGCTTTCAAGAATCTTCTTTGCATATGCCTCCTGGCATAGTGTGATTCCCTCCGGCTTTTGATGTACCTCGATCCCGATAGTAAGTCAAGAGCCCTAGATCACTCATCTTGAAAAGCTCCTTCATTTGTAGCTTGAATCTAGCAATCTCCTCTTCATCTGCTCCAGTTATCAAGAGATCATCAACATAGATGCCCACTAGGAGACGATCCTTGCCTTTACCTCGCTTATACATAGCATGCTCCAGTGGACTTTTCTCAAAACCAAGAGAAACTAGTGTACGATCAAGCTTGATGTTCCACGCCCGAGGAGCTTGGCATAGCCCGTACAATGCCTTGTGTAGTTTCAACACTTTGTGCTCCTCCCCCTTTTTGATGTAACCCGGTGGTTACTTCACATATACTTCTTCTTTTAACTCCCCGTTCAAAAACGCGGATTTTACATCCATGTGATGTAACTTCCAAGATTCTTGAGCCGCGAGAGCTATAACTAGCCTCACCGATTCATCCTTGTGACAGGAGCGAACACTTCCTCGAAGTCTACACCTTGCTCTTGTACGTATCCTTTGGCTACGAGCCTTGCCTTATGCTTCACCAAGTTTCCTTCGGCATCTTTCTTGACTTTATACACCCACTTGAGCCCTATGATTTTATGGTCGTTGGGTGGATTCACGAGCTCCCATGTATTGTTGTCTCGGATCGATCCCAACTCTTATTTCATAGCATGACGCCAACACTCCTTCGTATTTGCGTCCACAAATTCCGCCGGTTCCTCGGCGTTTGCTAGACACCGTCGCCCACTCCCGTTCATCATTACCGGGTTAATCGTCTGAAGAAATTTCTCCGGATATGAGTGTAACTCCGGATGTAGATGATCGGTTGTAGATGGACGTGTCGTTTTCTCCAGTACTTTCGGAGGCAACATAGGTGCCGAAGTGACGTCATCTTCTGCGTACAATTCTGCTAGCAACTGCGTGCCACTTCTGATGCTCGCTTCTGGGATGACAAGTAGAGGATCAGACTTACTTGTTGGTTGGCCACCAAGCCATACTACTGCTGCATCTTCTTCTCTTGAAAAACTTTCAGGTGCAACCACGTATGAACCATCAAACACATCCCCACGTGAGTCTTGTCCTTCCTTGATGCTGCAGCTCTTTCTTGGAACTTGCCCAAGTGGGATGCGTCCTTGCTGCTGCCCACTTGGATGACCTCCAGCCGGGTCTTCACTGGTTTCTGGCCTGGATCCCACATGTGTTCCATCAGCTGGACCGCTACGTCCATCACTGATGGCCGAGTAGCGAGGCGATGAGCCTGTTGTGCGCTCGCCTGGTGCGCCCGACGCAGTTCGCGCGTCCGGCTCGCCTCTGCTTGCGGGACTGCCAACTGCAGCGCCAGCACCAGCCGTACTGCTGCACGGCACGCCCTGCCTTGTCCCGCGGCTTCCTGGCACGGATTCCGCGCTCCTCGCCGTGTTGCCCGATGCCACACACTTGTTGCGCTTCCCTGGTCCGAATGTAATTCGTCCCACATCTCGTCTCGTCTTGAAATCTTTTGAACTGCTCTTTCGGCCACAGCTGGCCTCTCTCGGAGGCGCCGCACAAAGACAGCTTCTCCATGGCCGCGCACACGCAGCTATCGCCGCATCCGCTCCAGCAAAGTTGGCACTTACGTTCATAGCACTGACATAAGTTTCGGAATCACTCCCCGCGTCTGTAGCCTCGACACAGGTTTTCGAACCACGATCATGATGGGAGACTTTTTCTTCCGCAAGCTCGACAATTTCTTTAGTCAACGCTTGAGAGTCTGGATCCTCCTCG
The DNA here is from genome assembly GCF_018294505.1 of Triticum aestivum. Taxonomy (NCBI): domain Eukaryota; kingdom Viridiplantae; phylum Streptophyta; class Magnoliopsida; order Poales; family Poaceae; genus Triticum; species Triticum aestivum. Next base: position 105,775,155 of record NC_057802.1, read on the forward strand.
TCCACCAGTTTACACATCAACATCATGTCACCATCGTCACCTTGCTGGGCTATGAGCGCCTTCTGCTTCGGTGCTTCCTCGCAGTCAGTCTTGAAGTGGCCGAGGAGGCCACAGTTATAACACCTCACTTTCCTGATGTCAAATTTTCTCCTCGGTGGTGGTGCAGCCTCATCGTCTGAGTCATCGTCCGAGTCGGCGAAGTTCTTTCTCGCCAAACGCTGCTTCCCCTTCTTCTTGCTACTGCTTTTGGACCCGCCTTGCTTTTCAAGGGCGATCCACTGCGCCTTTGTGAGCATCACAAGCTCGTCGTTTCTCCCGTCTCCGAGACTGTACCGCATCCGCTCGTCATGAGCCTTATACCGTCCGACAAGATCATCAATGGAGAGTGTCTCGAGATCGACGCATTGCTCGATCGCCGTGACAATTTGCAGGTACCGGGGAGGGGCCGCTCGTAAGAACCGTCGGACAACCGAGGTCTCCGTGAGGTTTTCTCCAAGCACGCGGATCCGATTGACGAGAGTAGCCACCCGTGAAGCGAACGCATCCACGGACTCATCATCGCCCATGACCAAAGTCTCATAGTTCCTTAGGAGAGTTTGGAGATTGGCTTGCTTGACGCGGGTGTGTCCCTCGAACATGAGTTTCAGCGTATCCCACACCTCCTTTGCCGTTGCTTTCCCGATCAGGTGCTGGAGGACATCCATCGGCATCACCGAATAAATCGCCGACGCCGCCTGCCGATCCTTCCGGTGCTCGGCTCCCTCCTTGTTGAAGGTGTCGCCTCCTGGGTCGACCGCGTCCCATAGCTCGTTGGCGCGGAGACCACACTCCATGAGGGCCTTCCACACCCCGAAGTTCTCGCGATCAAATCGTGGGTACGACGAACTCGCCGGAGCAGCAAATACTTTAGCCGCACCGGAGTACTCCGCCAGCTGCTTGTTCTTCTCGTCGTCCGCCATGATCCTCCGTTACTAGAAGATCAACCTTGCTCTGATACCAATTGTTCGAGGGACACACCCGCGTCAAGCAAGCCAATCTCCAAACTCTCCTAAGGAACTACGAGACTTTGGTCATGGGCGATGATGAGTCCGTGGATGCGTTCGCTTCACGGGTGGCTACTCTCGTCAATCGGATCCGCGTGCTTGGAGAAAACCTCACGGAGACCTTGGTTGTCCGACGGTTCTTACGAGCGGCCCCTCCCCGGTACCTGCAAATTGTCACAGCGATCGAGCAATGCGTCGATCTCGAGACACTCTCCATTGATGAGCCTTATACCAATTGTTGGCGCAGGTCCCGACCTCGACGACGCTACCGAGTACTTTCCGACAGTACGCACGTACGAGCTGCTCGATTACTTTCCGAGACGCCGGGTCGACGATCAACGTACAGCACAAGCTAGCTAGCTTTGTCTCGATGGTTACTTGATCCGACGAGATGTACCGGCGAGATGTACGCGAACTAGTAGCACTTAAGAGACACACGCGAGATTGATTGCTAAAGGCCCGTGACGTGCCTTTGTATTTTATTGCTTCAATTGATCTGGTATTACAACGCAGGGGTACCCAAGTATTTATATTAGCTAACCTAGACTATTACAATACCTGGTCGGTATCGGTGATTGCTCCTAATCCGTACCGGACAGGACAACAACAGCGTGGTTGATTCCAACAAACGGTGTAGTTTTATGCAAAAATATAATAATAAAAAAGATGAAAAACAAGTGTAGAAGACGTACAGATTTTCTATGTTGATACATTCTCCAGTAGGACAAAAACCATGATTATTCAGAATCGATGAGACACGTTTCAGAACTTCATCTTGAGCCACCTGCATGGCATAGGGGACCTGCATGACACATTAAACTTGTATAAGAAAACGCCACTGAACGTGACCGTTAGAGCATCTACAGCCGGACGCCTCAAACGCTTGGGCGGATGGCCCAGTCAGTGACCGGTCAAAAAAATGCGACCCAAACGGGCGCCTCAAACCGGCCTCAAACGCCCGGGCTGACCGACACCCCTCATATCCAGCCCAAATCTGGGGCAGCTATGGGGTGGCCCGGGCGCGAACGGTCGCGTCCGCCACATCAGAGCTGGCCGACCCGACCTCATATATATTCATCCTCATCCGCTTCTGGAGCAAACCCTAGCCACTCCACTCTACCCCCAAGCTCCCACCCGGCGATCTCCAGCATGGCGGGAAGCGGATCTAACTCCAGCCAGTCCGGGTCCGTCGATTGGGGTGCCGTCCCGTGCGGGATGGAGGAGGCTCTGGCAATGCGTAGGGGCGTTAGTATGGGCTCTTTGGACTACTAGAAACAAAATCACTATCGAGCACAAATTTCCTTCTCACCCTGCTGACATTATTTTTAAATGCCACTTGTTCCTCCAGACTTGGATGCCGTTGGGGAAACGGCGGGACGCTGAGCGGATGAAGGAGGCCATGGAGCGGATCCGTTTGATCCAGATTGCCGCTCGTCACTAAGTTGAAGAGGATCTGATCTGCTTTGTTTTGTGTTGGCCGCCTGTTAGTTGTACCATGTTGCCTTCTTATTCAGGCTAAGGCCGGTTGCATGGCTTCGGCCGTTAATTATCTGCTGTTTACCTCGTTCTGTTGGATGCTGCCTGTTGGAGGGCTTTATTAATTTAAAGCCGGACGCTCCTTGCGTCTTCGTTCTATAAAAAAAGGCTCTGGCTGTCCGCATTGCCCTCAACCACTCCCAGGAGGACTGCACCTGACAGACGGGGGATCTGTCCTGCGCGAATCCATTGCATCAGTGCAACGGGCGCTGATATCCTTAAATTTACTGCTAAATCTTGCAGTGCTGCCATCCTTGTCAGAACAGCTGCCCTCATAAAAAACTTGTGTTGTCTGTGAACTACAAGTGATCTCCATTTGGGCACAGCAGATTTCTTGCAGGTATGTTTTATTCTGTTCTCAGATTGGATTGTGCTGCAATATTTTCAGACTTCGTCGTGATTATGAGTGCAGCTTTAAACAGCATAATGTATATGAACTGCTGCTGAGAATACAACTAGAAGTTTCTTACAAGTATGCTTTCTAAATTAAATCTGTTTTAAGAATCAATGAAGTATGAAATTTAGCTAGATAGTAATTCATATGAAGGGTGCGAACGTTGTCTGGAGACAAGGACACATTGTGCACAACGAAGATGTAGTGACCGAAGGCATGGCAACGTAGGCAATAATACTACAAATTGTGAAAGTGTTTGCTATAGAGCATGCATGCAATGTTTGTTATGCTTGCTACTTGATTTATTTATTCCTATTCTCAAATCTTAACCTTCCTATCTCCAACATAATATATCCAGCCCGATCAGTTGTGTTGGAAGCTTATTAGGTCTGGACATTTTACCGTTAAATCGATGTACATCGATGTTATTAACTCGAGTGTCATTCCCAATTCCAAACATGTTTGGAAAGTTAAAGTTCCTTTGAAAATCAAAGTGTTTATGTGGTTTGTCCATAAACAGGTCATTTTAACAAAGGACAACTTGGTTAAGCGCAATTGGATAGGATCTATTAGGTGTAGTTTCTGTGATCGAGATGAAACCATTAAACATCTATTCTTTGAGTGCCCGTTGGCAAAAATCTTGTGGCGCTCAGTGCAAATTGCTTTTAACATTACTCCTCCGAGTTCGGTCGGGTCGTTATTTGGAACGTGGCTGGATGGGATAGAGTCCGTTACAGCTAGACACATTCGTGTAGGAGTTTGTGCGTTGTTATGGGCAATTTGGAACTGCAGAAATGATTTGGCTTTTAACAGAATAACTACTATTCATTTTTTGCAGGTTGTATTCCGAGCTACGGCGTTGATCCGTATGTGGTCCCTACTCACTCCGACGAAGGCCAGGGAGCGTTTGGTTACTGGATCTGTCCGGTGGGAGATGGTAGCGCGGGATATATTCAACCGGTTTGGATGACGGTCATGTAATAGGATTGGCAATTAGTTTCCATACCTAGTTTTCTGCCAGCCGGTTGTGGCTTTATGGCCTTTTTTGTATTTTCGTGTTGACGTCTATGTGAGCTCGACGTAGTTTCCTTTTACGACTTTTCCGACATTGTGGAACCTATTTTATTTATCTAAGTGGCCGTATGCATCCACCTGATGCAGAGGCCGGGGAATCACCCCTTTTCCAAAAGAAACATAATATATCCAGCGACTTCGTGTATATGCCCATCTCCTGCTGCCATTCACCGAAAAAGGCTTTCGCCCCGCTTTATATATAAAGCAATGACCGACTACCACAGCTTAGATACAAACGCACACCACCACAACACACGCACACACCCAAGGCTGGATACATAGGCGCTGAGCGCAGCAAGACTACCCCTAGTACTACAAGAGCAACTGGAATCCTCAACCATGGACACGCCAACGCGAAGAGAAGAAGCCGCATATGACGAACCGTGTGCTCCAAAGCGGCGCCTTCAAGAAGGTTACGACACCAGAGCGCCGTCACCGCCCGACCCAAGGTCAGAGTTTCCCCTGGAGCAACACGACGGGCAATGAGAGCCGCGACGACGCCTTCAAGAAGGGAGCGAGCTTCGCCGCTGTCAGTCTGTCCGAAGATCGAACAGGTTTTCGCCCCGGCCAACACTCACCACCACCGGACGCCACATCCCATTGACCACGCCGCCCACACGGCCATGGCCACCGGGCAGCACCTAACCACGGGCTCGGCCCAAGAGCGCCGTGGAGCCACCACCAGGGCCGCCGCCCTGGCATCCAAGACCTGGACACCACCTCACTCGAGACCCACCGCTACCCCAACCAAAGATACGAGCGGAAAGGAACCGCCTTTCGCACCCCTAGGCTGCCCCCAACGCCGAAACCCAGAGGCCGGCCAAAATTGGCCTCCATCGACCCGTCTTGCTGCCGTGCGCGAGACGAGCATGGTTCTGCTGCCGGGCGCAAGACGAGGTCGGTCCTGCTGCCGGGCGCGAGACGAGGTCGGTCCTGCTGCCGGGCGCGAGACGAGGTCGGTCCTGCTGCTGGGCACGAGACGAGGTCGGTCCTGCTGCCGAGCGCGAGACGAGCGATGGACCGAAGTCGGGGGAGGGCCGAACCTTCGACGGAGGTAGCAACCAGTCGACGAGGAGAGGGCCGAAGGTCGAAACGGGCCGCCTAGAGACAAGCCGACGCCGGAAAGCCAGCCGCCGCCCCAGTCGACCCGCCGAGCTGCTGTGGAGCCGGCACGGTGAAGCCACCACGCCGCCGCCGACCACAACCGGGACCGCGGCCGCGCCGGGCCGGGGCCCCAAACCCGCGCCGCCGGCCAGAAAAGAGGCGAAATCCGGCCGGCACGCAACACCACCACCGCCACCATGCCGACGATGACGAGCGCATCAGCCGCCGCGCGCCGCCGGCAGGCCCTTGCCGCTCCCGGCCCGCGCCGCGAGCAGCCGCCACCGCGCAGATCTGGCGTGCCATCCCCGCCACCAACCACGCCGCCCGAAGCCCGACAGGAACACCGGAGCCCACCACGATCCCGTGCGCCGCCGCGCTGCGACGCCCGGTGCCCGCGCCGCGCCCAGGATGGAGGGGCTGCGCCGCGCCAACCCTAGCCACCATGGGAACGCGAGGGCCCCGCCGGCGCCGGCTCCGGTCGGGCTTTGCCTGTCCGAGCCGTGGGGCGGCGGCGGGGGAGGCGGGGGAGGGAGGGGAGGGGGCTAGAGGCGCCAGATATGGAGCCGCCGGGAGCTGAGGTAGGAGTCGTCGTGAAATGAAATTCACAACATGGAAACGATTTTACCTTTTGCCAATGCGGAGGGGAATCGCGCGCCCTTCTGCCATTCATGACCATAACAGGTAATTTGAGCTTAATTCAACGGCCAGAGAAGCAGTGCCCCATTGAATAACTTAGTAATTTGGTTGCCATAGTTTGAGGGTGAAACTTCCCCAAACAGGGCATATGGAAAACAGTTTAAAATGGGCTGGCAAACAAATAAAGGATATGACATGGTAAGCTCAATGCTAGATCTTCATGGAAATCTAAGGTTATCCTTCCTTTCAAAATTAATATTGTCAAAAATTATTGCAGGGGTTCACCTGATGGTATTACGTTCCGAATGAAGGATTTTATGTGACAAGGTTGTTTTCTTTTAGGGCGACAAGGTTGTTTACGTTGAGTATATGTGGATTGCACAACCTTCTCTGTCATTTCAGACTTTTCGTTCTACTGGTTGGTGTATGAAACTTATCAGAACCAAGAGGTCTTGAGTTCAAATATCAACTTTCACAATCTAAGTAAAAAAATTGTGTGCCCTCTTGCTGTCCATGTATAGACCTTATCGAGGCACGCATGAGAGGGGGTGTTGCAGTATATGTAGATTGCCCAACCTTCTCCATCAGTTTGGATTTTTGTTTATACTGGTTGGTGCATTAACTTAATAGTTCAAAGATCCTAACTCAACCTATAGAGTCTATTAGGCACGCTGCATGCTGTGTTCTTTCTCTAAATCAATGTTAGTATATTTCCATAGTTTAAATTGATCAGATTAATGAATAGATTTCCTATAAGCCCATGCTTACCTTAATATTAGTACATATTTAGTAGAAAGACAAGAATAGAGGCACTATAGCTGAAAATATAAACGGTTTGGTACCTATGGATGTGCCCGAATGTATGCATCAAGCGCTTCGCCAGCTTCGCAAATTACAATGACAAGCAGCAATGCCATACGCCTAAGCTTTTTGTCCACCTTCAGCTGCTGCTTCTTTCTAACTCTGTTTTGAGTAATCTGTGAATCTATGGCAACAGCATCCTCTGTACAAACATGAGAGATAATACTAAACCCATCTGTCTTGCTATTGCCATTTTCCTTGAAAGAAGATCCCGTGCGGATCTTCTTTTGAGCTGCCAGGAGCAAAACTGCTGTTTCGGCAAGCTTTCCATCCTTTATGTATTTCGAGAGCTCAGCAAGTAGATCATCTGTTCTTTCTGCAATCAGTCTGACTGTATCCAAGAAGATCTTCTGCAAAAGGCACCAAGATGGATCAAAACTGAGTATCTTTGGCGATTGGCGTTATACACAAGAAAGTAGCGCCAAATAACTTCCATCAGTGTTTTAAACGCCAAGCAAGAGAAAATTGAACATTCAAAATTTTTAACAGCACCTTGGAGTCGCTACTTCCATATCTTGATTAAAAAGAAAAATAATTGTGAGACATGGATTATACAAAAGAGTAAGACAGAGAAACAATATATCATATCAGTGGTCACATATTAGAACTTCCATTTATTATGTCACTTTTTATTATGTTGCAGTTGTAATTCGTGTTGGGATGGATCTGAGACAAACCATTATGGGTAGGCAGAGAATTTGGAGCTGCCAGAGATAGTTGAATAAATAGTGGTACTATGCATCAGCAGGAAAGTGAGACAAACCATTTCAGGTAAGCAAAGCAGTTGAATGACCCTGAAGACGTAGTCGGTATTCTCTTTGTCAGGTAACAAGTTTTCCTCAAGAAACTTATGGCGGCAAGCGTTCTCGACAGCCACATGTAGTGGGAGTAGGCCCACGGTGACTTCAGGGCCAGTCGTGCGCAAATTGGCCGATGCGCCATAGCGGAAGAGCAACTTGATCATGTTGGCGGAGAACATTTGAGCAACTACGTGTAGGGGAAAGTACCCAGATGAGTTCACGTAGTTGGGATTGGCACGGTGCCCATTGAGCTCAGGAGCCTTGCCCTCCAAGGCAACTTTCACGCATCGCAGAGCATTTTGCACATTCATCTCATTGAAGGTATCCGGGGTTAATGACGAAGCCCCAGGCCATTCCCCGTGTCTCATGCTTGAATAAGTTGAGGAAAAGCCTGACACTATCCTTTTCCAGGATGGGCACCAAGCGGGGTAATTTATCAACGAAGGCATCATTCACTGACTAGATTTATCCATACAGAAATGATAAGGGTGAGAAGGTAATCAATTTCAAATCAACAAAACATAACATGAAAAACAGATGACATGCTGCAATGCATGGTCATCTACAGTACAAGGTGCTTAGAAAAACAAGCAGGTTTTGCTTAAGCACTGGTGCTTATTGATAGAAGGCAGGTGCTTAATTAGGCACCCCTGGTATAGAAATAAGCACAGGTGCTAAGCAAAACACAAACACTGCATAGACCAAGTTAAATATTCACAGGTACTGCAGGTTAAATACAATTATTAAATGATTTTTCAATCCAATTATAGTAACAGAGACAGCAAATAACCTGAGGAGTACGGTCTGGGATGATCGTACGGGTTGCTCTGGAGGCAGCAAGAAAAGCATGTTTTCGACTCATCCATTGAGACGGAGAATGTGCCAGCATGACGAGGCATGAGTAAGAAAAAGAAACAAAAGAGAGAAATATCATAAAGGTGGTTTAGTTACTGCACCTGCTTGATTAATTTGATATGCTCAGTCACGTCTTTAGCAGAAGCAGGAACACGAGGAGGATATGGAGGATTCCACGGATCGTTCTCTTCCGTGCTTGATACATCCTTACCTTTACCATTATCTTCATCAAAAGCAGATTCAGTTGCCTTGTGCATCATCTCCATTGGTGAAGACCAAGCAAGGAATTCCAGTTTCAGAGTTTATTTGCCTTAAAATAAGTGTAGCCTGGAATTACAATCCATGTTGTTACCATATATCTTGTTTAGTTTCATGTTTTTTATTTAGAGAATTTGTGCTAGGCAATATGAGGCCGGAACACTGAACTTTTACAAAGAAACCTCAAAGCTACACTTAGTGTGGCACTTTTATTCATCAGCAAGAAACTAGTCCAATCATGAAGGATCGACATCCTATCCAATCCTTAACACTATGCTCCCTAATTTTAGAGGCTTCACAGCTGCCAATTTTGGATTCTGTCCCCGATTTTAACTCGTTCGTACGGCCCCTTTGAGGCGGCTGGATCGAGGATTTCAGCGGGGAAGACGAACAGTGGCAGTGGAGGTGTTGGACGATGGCAAGCAGGTGGACGCCTCCTCTCCTTCCCGTGTGGTGGAGGCAGCAAGCAGCAACGAGCTCTTCTCCTTCCCGCAGCGCCGACGGGAGGGGCGGCGCGCGCCGGCAAGGCAAGGGCGACGGGAGGTTGCTTTCGCTTCCGGGCCTGGCTCAGAGGAAGAAAACGAGCCAGGCTGAGCAGGGCCTGGGTTAGCAAAAACAGGGTCAAAAACGTAGATGACCAGTTGATTGGTTGTCTGTATTAGGGGTCTTGTCATCGAGATGCAATTTTCACCTGGCGTTTGGTTGCATACATGTATATGATTAGCAGCGTTAACAACAAAACTTAACAGCCAACAGATTGGGCTTCACATTTCGTCAAACACTTTGAGCGCGCCGGAGTGGCCGCGTCCGGCTCGCCGCGGTTGTGTAATGGGCTTCGGCCTGGCCGGAGAGGTCGCCGGGGAGAGGGAGGAAGAGGTGGGGCGTCAAGGCTGCCGCATGGGAGGAGCACGTAGACGAGGAGTCGCTCCTGGGCGTAAACCAGCCGACGACGACCAGCAGCGACGCGACCGCAGCCGCGAAGGCGCCGGCCTTCGAGGGGCCAATGATGCCGTAGAAGGTGTCAGACTTCAAGGGCGGCACGCCGGAGGTCATCCAGACGAGCTACGCCGAGCTACACCGTCTCCGCCTGCCGCGCCGCGTCCGGCTCGCCCCGCCGTGCACCCGGCCGCTGCCGTCCGCTCTGCTCCTCTGTGCCTCACGCGCGTCCGCTGCCGGCCGGGTCGGGCGCCTCGCGCCGCCTGCGGCCTTCTTCCGAGCCGCCCCTTCGCGCCCGTCGGTCGCCTCCGCCTACACACATGCTGCGCCGGCCATGCTTCTTGGTCGAAGCCGGTGGGGTCCGGGTAGTAGTGGTCGAACGGGTCGACGCCCAGTCCGTCGGGGACAACGAAGCCGGCGTCCATGATGTCATCCAAGCCGAGGAGGTACATGGGCTCCGGCCACTCCGCCGCCTCCAGACCGGACGCCGCCGACGAGGAGGAGTAGGACGGCGAGATGCCCCGGGCAGGGGAAACAAAGCAGTTGCTGCTCGCGGCGGGCGTCGGCGCCGTGACCTCGTGCGGCTGGATCAGCGAGGCCACCTTCACATCCTTGTCCTCCGCTTGCTGGGATTGCTCGGCTCCCTCCTGTTGCTGCCAGGCGGTGGTGGTGGTTGTCGGCGGCGCCTGTTCCGGCTGGTCGGCGGTTGTTCCGCCCCCGGCCGCGCTGGCATCCGACATCGCGGCACCAGCCGCCTCCGCCCGCCTCCAACTCTGCCATCTTCGGGTGGTCGAGGCTAGAGTCGTCACCGTCGCCGCTGCCAAGCCGAGGGGCCGCTTTGACCACGACATGCAGCGGGTCAGCGGCGAGCTGCGGATGGCGCTGGCCGCGGAGGAGAAGAACAAGCAGGCCATGGAGGGAGAGAGAGGGGATTGAGGATTAGGGAGAGAGAGAGGGGGATTAACTCGAGACACACGTCTCCAGAGAGCCACCCACGTACGCCTGAAAGCATCGCTCGGGCCTGGCTCTCGGGAAACTGCTGATTCGGCCGTGCCCATCGGGCCAGGTCTAGGGGTGCTTTAAGAACCGTGCTATGCAGGCTGAACAGTGTTTGCAAGCAACCAAACAACCGAGGCCCAAAAAGATGCTGCACTGCGCGGGCCTGGTTGGGCTCGATGCGGGCAACCAAACATGCCCCATCAGACGGGCTATGCGGCCCATAAGCAGCCCAAATTATCTCTAAGAAAGAAAGAAAAACCGTCGATGGAAATTGTTTAATTAGTGGTTAGGGCCAACTCCAACGCGCGACCTAAACAGTCCGTTTGGTCCTGATTCTCTCCGTTTGAGTCGGACAAACATGCGTCGTCAGGCCGTTTACATTTGCGTTAGCCGTGCACCTAATCGGCTGACACATTTCGTCCGCCCGCTTTGAAATATTTGCAAAGGAAGGAAAGAAAGAAGTATAGTTTGCAAAGGAAAGAAAGAAGTATAATTTTCACCCTCAAATTCACTCCAAAGTCAATTTTGGTCTGATTTAGACCCTAAAAATGTCAATACCGGTTTAATCTAGCCCTTAGCGGTTTAGTGTCACATCAAGAGTGGTTTTGCCTCTGGTTTTGTGATTAGGCACTGATTTGTCGTTGACTCGGCGTGCTTATGTGGCAACAGGTCACTGAAAATAAGTGGTCAGCTATCCGTCTTCGTGGTGCAGAGAAGAAATCGGAGGGCAATTTGAGGAAATGCCACACTTTCCCTGAGACTTTGCTCCTATAGCACACCTTTCTTTTTATTGAATTAAATACCACACTTTTCATTGATAGCTGGATAAAACACCACAAACTCAATTTTCCCCATCATTTCCATGTCGGGACCCACACTTCATATTATTAGGACAGATTTGCCCTTCAGGTCATTCCAATCGTTTCCCAACATTTCCGGGTCTTACAATGAATCTACATGAGACCGATTGACAAAGCAGTGCGGCGCTGCCTCGCTGTGCCTCCTCCCCGGCGAGCCACCTGTTCCTATGCAGGAAGCGGCGCCGTACGTCGCGCTCCAGCCCCTCCTCTTGAAGTGCCCCTACAGCGTGTCCCTCGTCCAGGTGCAGCTGTACAAGTTGGCTGACTATTGGTCACTGTACACGCTGACTGTTACTCGTTGTACATGTTGGCTGGAGCTGCTCGTTGCTTGTACAACGTACGTGTGGAGCGTCGGACGACGGCGGGATGAATCCGGAAGGAAGGAACGGCGATGTGGTTGTGTGGAGAAGGAGGCACGGCAAGTCGGCGGCGCCAAAAGGAGGCACCGGCGCCGCGGCGGCGAGGTGCTTGGTTTTGTGTATGCTGCTTTAAATCTTTTCTTCCTTTTTTTCCTTGACAGGTCATGCGCTGATCGTGGAAACGGCATGAGGGTAAATCCGTCCTAGCAAAAATGTGTTGTGCGTCTAGACGTGAAAAAGAGGGAGAAAAATTAATTTGTGGTATCTTGTCCAACTATCAATCAAAGATGTGTTATTTACTCCAATAAAAGAAAAGGTGTGCTATAGGAGCAAAGTCCTAGGAAAATTGTGGCATTTTCTCAAATTGCTCGAAATCGGAAGGACTGCAGCGCCACCGTCCACACCAACTGCAATTGCGTCGCCGTCCTTGCCGCCATTGCCGTCGTCGCCGTCGTCTGTCTCGCTGGACCTCGCCTTGGCATGGGACAAAGGAAACACGCGGTCCCTCGTATTCCGAGGCTCGCTGTCGGCCGTCGGGAATCCGTCTCAGTCGGAATCAACCGATGGCTTCACGTATGTTTCCTGGACATGGGATCAGATAATGTTGGTGTCAAGGGCGAAGGCCTGATCCCATCATGTGTTCGTGATAGCTCTGTTGTGTTGGATATTAAAAGTTGCTAATTTGCAGATGATCGGCCTGTTGCTTTCCTGGGAAAATAGGTTAATTTGCACTGCCCTTGTGGTGATTGTCTTGGTAGAAACAGAGCATAATGTTTTTGACCGAATTTGATTGCTAACTCTGAATTTAGATGCATTTGGACTGAATTCTGACTGCAGTTTTAGTAGTGTAGTATAAGTACTCTGAGTTTGACTGCATTTGTACAGAACTTTTACTATAGTTTTAGTATTACATTATAACTAGTCTGAACTTGGACTGAATTCAGAGTACTACTGATGCCTGTTGCATCTCATTCACAAGCAACCTCATGCCCGTCTCCACTCAACTACGTACCCAACATCATGTCTCGATGCGAGATTCTTCAATTGCATCTTCTCTTTTTTCAGACCATTCGCCAATATCATGTCACGATTCACCTACAGACCACACCCTGAAATCGCATTGCAATCAGCGAACAATAGAATTTCTCCAAGGAAAGAGGCTCATACAAGAACAGCAAGAACACACTTTTGATTTCCCTAGTACCTGCGTCCTGGATTCAGCACGCTTCAAGAAATGCGTCGAGGCTGAAGCTCGTATTGCTTCTCACTGCGCATCCACACAGCCTCTCTAGCTCGTACTGCAACGGACCCTCCTGATATGCCACCGGCGACTGCGACGTCGCCGCCGTACCACTGGAATAGGAGGAGCTTGCCGAGAAGCTCGCGAGACGCCATGGACTGCAGCCAATTCGAGAATGAGGTCTGAATTCGAGCGTGAGGTCTGGATCGAGCGAGCGAGCATCAATGGGGAATTTTGGGTTCGAGCGCAGATTGGGGAATTTATGAAAGGAAAGCGCCGACCGGGACGCCATGGACATCAGTGCCAAGTCAGCATCAAATAAACGAAAACCAGATGCAAAACCACTCTTGATGTGATACTAAACCGCTTAGGGCTAGATTAAACTGGTATTGATATTTTTGGGGTCAAAATCAGACCAAAATTGACTTTGGGGTGTTATGGAGACATTGGAGTGGATTTGAGGGTGAAAACTGTACTTCTTTCTAAAGGAAATGAAAACTGAAATTTAAGCCCCACGGCCATAGTTCACACCGGCAGCTATAGTTCATGCTGGCTAGAACAGCGGCGGCCGACACATATGCCAGCTTACAAAATGATCACCCCCACAGTTTCACGTCGGCAAAACAAAGCCAACGGCCGACACACTTGCCAACGCACAAAAAAGGGCCACAGTTCATGTCTCGCGGCCGCAGCTCAATCATCTTGATCGAGCATCTCCTTTTGCTTTTTCTCGAATCAACTTCTTTTCGGGAAATCTTGCTCAAGCCCACAGTCATGAAAACTAGTGCCACCACTTTTGCTTTGGTGTTTGCATTAGTGGCCTCGATCTCGAGCTTCTTTGTTTGAACGGCCTCCTCGATCCCTAGCTTCTTCGTTTGAACGGCCTCTTCCTCTCATCCTTTGCTTCCTTTTGGGTCATCATGCATTACAAATTTTCTTGCAAGGCGAAAAATGCCACATCACACTTCTCGTCTACCTTTGAGTTGGTCTTGCCCCTCGGCCGCTTTTTCAATCCATCTTCATGCCCAACGACGGCCGCCGGCCATCCATTCTTCTTTTGAGCGGCATATTGATCTTTGAACTTGGGGCAATCTTTGATGAGCGTCCAACAATGAGTGAGGGTGAATGGCTTGTTCACATGTTGGTGTTGGGGAACGTAGTAATTTCAAAAAAATTCCTACGCACATGCAAGATCATGGTGATGCATAGCAACAAGAGGGGAGAGTGTCGTCCACGTACCCTCGTAGACCGTGAGCGGAAGCGTTATGACAACGCGGTTGATGTAGTCGTATGTCTTCACGATTGACCGATCCTCAGTACCGAACGTATGGCACCTCCGCGTTCAGCACACGTTTAGCTCGGTGACGTCCCGCGAACTCACGATCCAGTAGATCTTCCGGGAAGAGCTTCGTCAGCACAACGGCGTGATGACGGTGTTAATGAAGTTACCGATGCAGGGCTTCGCCTAAGCACCGCTACGATATGACCGAGGTGGATTATGGTGGAGGGGGGCACCGCACACGGCTAAGAGATCAATGATCAATTATTGTGTCTATGGGGTGCCCCCTGGCCACGTATATAAAGGAGTGGAGGAGGGGGGAGGGCCGGCCTAGCTATGGCGCGCCCTGGAGGAGTCCTACTCCCACCGGGAGTAGGATTCCTCCCCTTCCATGTAGTACGAGTAGGAGAGAAGGAAAGGGAAAAGAGAAGAGAAGGAAGGAGGGGGCGCTGCCCCTCCCCCTAGTCAAATTCGGAATAGGCCTTGGGGGCGCGTAGCCTCCCATCTCTCTTTCCCCTAAAGCCCAATAAGGCCCATATACTCCCCGGCGAATTCTCGTAACTCTCCGGTACTCCGAAAAATACCCGAATCACTCGGAACCTTTCCGATGTCCGAATTTAGTCGTCTAATATATCGATCTTTACGTCTCGACCATTTCGAGACTCCTCGTCATGTCGCCAATCTCATCCGGGACTCCGAACTACCTTCGGTACATCAAAACACATAAACTCATAATACCGATCGTCACCGAACGTTAAGCGTGCGGACCCTACGGGTTCGAGAACTATGTAGAGATGACCGAGACACGTCTCCGGTCAATAACCAATAGCGGAACCTGGATGCTCATATTGGCTCCTACATATTCTATGAAGATCTTTATCGGTCAAACCGCATAACAACCCTTTGTCATCGGTATGTTACTTGCCCAAGATTCGATCTTCGGTATCTCAATACCTAGTTCAATCTCGTTACCGGCAAGTCTCTTTACTCGTTCCGTAATGCATCATCCCGCAACTAACTCATTAGTCACATTGTTTGCAAGGCTTATAGTGATGTGCATTACCGAGAGGGCGCAGAGATACCTCTCCGACAATCAGAGTGACAAATCCTAATCTCGATCTATGCCAACTCAACAAGTAACATCGGAGACACCTGTAGAGCACCTTTATAATCACTCAGTTACGTTGTGATGTTGGGTAGCACACAAAGTGTTCCTCCGGTATTTGGGAGTTGCATAATCTCATAGTCATATGAACATGTATAAGTCATGAAGAAAGCAATAGCAACATACTAAACGATCAAGTACTAAGCTAACGGAACGGGTCAAGTCAATCACATCATTCTCTAATGATGTGATCCCGTTAATCAAATGACAACTCATGTCTATGGCTAGAAAACTTAAGCATCTTTGATTCAACGAGCTAGTCAAGTAGAGGCATACTAGTGACACTCTGTTTGTCTATGTATTCACACATGTACTGAGTTTCCGGTTAATACAATTCTAGCATGAATAATAAACATTTATCATGAAATAAGAAAATAAATAATAACTTTATTATTGCCTCTAGGGCATATTTCCTTCAGTCTCCCACTTGCACTAGAGTCAATAATCTAGTTCACATCACCATGTGATTTAACACCAATAGTTCACATCACCATGTGATTAACGCCCATAGTTCACATCGCCATGTGACCAACACTCAAAGGGTTTACTAGAGTCAGTAATCTTAGTTTACATCGCCATGTGATTAACACCCGAAGAGTACTAAGGTGTGATCATGTTTTGCTTGTGAGAGAAGTTTAGTCAACGGGTCTGCCATATTCAGATCCGTATGTATTTTACAAATTTCTATGTCAACAATGCTCTGCACGGAGCTACTCTAGCTAATTGCACCCACTTTCAACATGTATCGAGATTGAGACTTAGAGTCATCTGGATCAATGTGAAAACTTGCATCGACGTAACCCTTTACGACGAACCTTTTGTCACCTCCATAATCGAGAAACATATCCTTATTCCACTAGGGATAATTTTGACCGCTGTCCAGTGATCTACTCCTAGATCACTATTGTACTCCCTTGCTAAACTCAGTGTAGGGTATACAATAGATCTGGTACACAGCATGGCATACTTTATAGAAACTATGGCTGAGGCATAGGGAATGACTTTCATTCTCTTTCTATCTTCTTCCATGGTCGGGCTTTGAGTCTTACTCAATTTCACACCTTATAACACAGGTAAGAACTCTTTCTTTGACTGTTCCATTTTGAACTACTTCAAAATCTTGTCAAGGTATGTACTCATTGAAAAAACTTATCAAGCGTCTTGATCTATCTCTATAGATCATGATGCTCAATATGTAAGTAGCTTCACCGAGGTCTTTATTTAAAAAACTCCTTTCAAAAACTCCTTTATGCTTTCCAGAAAATTCTACATTATTTCCGATCAACAATATGTCATTCATATATACTTATTAGAAATGCTGTAGTGCTCCCACTCGCTTTCTTGTAAATACAGGCTTCACCGCAAGTCTGTATAAAACTATATGCTTTGATCAACTCATCAAACTGTACATTCCAACTCCAAGATGCTTGCACCAGTCCATAAATGGATCAGTGCTGCTCACTCACTTTGTTAGTATCTTTTGGATTGACAAAACCTTCTAGTTGCATCATATACAACTCTTCTTTAAGAAATCCATTAAGGAATGTAGTTTTGACATCCATTTGCCAGATTTCATAAAATGTGGCAATTTGCTAACATGATTCGGACAGACTCAAGCATCGCTACGAGTGAGAAAATCTCATCGTAGTCAACACCTTGAACTTTGTCAAAACCTTTTTCGACAAGTCTAGCTTTGTAGATAGTAACACTACTATGAGCGTCCGTCTTCCTCTTGAAAATCCATTTATTTTCTATGGCTTGCCGATCATCGGGCAAGTCAACCAAAGTCCACACTTTGTTCTCATACATGGATCCCATCTCAGATTTCATGGCCTCAAGCCATTTTGCGGAATCTGGGCTCACCATCGCTTCTTCATAGTTCGTAGGTTCACCATGGTCAAGCAACATGACTTCCAGAACAGTATTACCGTCCCACTCTGGTGCGGATCTTACTCTGGTTGACCTACGAGGTTCGGTAGTTTAAGGAAAATATGCCCTAGAGGCAATAATAAAGTATTATTTATTTTCTTATATCATGATAAATGTTTATTATTCATGCTAGAATTGTATTAACCGGAAACATAATACATGTGTGAATACATAGACAAACAGAGTGTCACTAGTATGCCTCTACTTGACTAGCTCGTTAATCAAAGATGGTTAGGTTTCCAAGCCATAGACATGAGTTGTCATTTGATTAACGGGATCACTTCATTAGGAGAATGACGTGATTGACTTGACCCATTCCGTTAGCTTAGCACTCGATCGTTTAGTATGTTGCTATTGCTTTCTTCATGACTTATACATGTTCCTATGACTATGAGATTATGCAACTCCCGTTTACCGGAGGAACACTTTGTGTGCTACCAAACGTCACAACGTAACTGGGTGATTATAAAGGTGCTCTACAGGTGTCTCCAAAGGTACTTGTTGGGTTGGCGTATTTCGAGATTAGGATTTGTCACTCCGATTGTCGGAGAGGTATCTCTGGGCCCACTCGGTAATGCACATCACTATAAGCCTTGCAAGCATTGTAACTAATGAGTTAGTTGCGGGATGATGTATTACGGAACGAGTAAAGAGACTTGCCGGTAACGAGATTGAACTAGGTATCGAGATACCGACGATCGAATCTCGGGCAAGTAACATACCGATGACAAAGGGAACAACGTATGTTGTTATGCGGTCTGACCGATAAAGATCTTCGTAGAATATGTGGGAACCAATATGAGCATCCAGGTTCCGCTATTGGTTATTGACCGGAGAGGTGTCTCGGTCATGTCTACATAGTTCTCGAACCCGTAGGGTCCGCACGCTTAAAGTTACGATGACAGTTATATTATGAGTTTATATGTTTTGATGTACCGAAGGTTGTTCGGAGTCCCGGATGTGATCACGGACATGACGAGGAGTCTCGAAATGGTCGAGACATAAAGATTGATATATTGGAAGCCTATGTTTGGACATCGGAAGTGTTCCGGGTGAAATCGGGATTTTTCCGGAGTACCGGGAGGTTACCGGAACCCCCCGGTAACTTAATGGGCCTTATTGGGCCTAGGTGGAAGAGAGGAGAGGAGGCTAGGGCAGGGCCGCGCCCCCCTTCCCCCCAGTCCGAATAGGACAAGGAGAGGGGGGCGGCGCCCCCCTTCCTTCCTCCCCTCCACCTCTTCCCCCTTCCACTCCTAGTCCAACATGGAAAGGGGGGAGTCCTACTCCCGGTAGGAGTAGGACTCCTCCTGGCGCGCCTCTACCTCCTAGGCCGGCGGCCTCCCCCTTGCACCTTTATATACGGGGGCAGGGGGGCACCTCTAGACACACAATTGATCAACGATCTTTTAGCCGTGTGCGGTGCCCCCCTCCACCATATTACACCTCGATAATATCGTAGCGGAGCTTAGGCGAAGCCCTGCGTCGGTAGAACATCATCATCGTCACCACGCCGTCGTGCTGACGAAACTCTCCCTCAACACTCGGCTGGATCGGAGTTCGAGGGACGTCATCGAGCTGAACGTGTGCTGAACTCGGAGGTGCCGTGCGTTCGGTACTTGATCGGTCGGATCGTGAAGACGTACGACTACATCAACCGCGTTGTGTTAACGCTTCCGCTTTCGGTCTACGAGGGTACGTGGACAACACTCTCCCCTCTCGTTGCTATGCATCACCATGATCTTGCGTGTGCGTAGGAATTTTTTTGAAATTACTACGTTCCCCAACAGTGGCATCCGAGCCTGGTTTTATGCGTTGATGCTATGCACGAGTAGAACACAAGTGAGTTGTGGGCGATATAAGTCATACTGCTTACCAGCATGTCATACTTTGGTTCGGCGGTATTGTGAGATGAAGCGGCCCGGACCGACATTACGCGTACGCTTACGCGAGACTGGTTTCACCGTTGCGAGCACTCGTTGCTTAAAGGTGACTGGCGGGTGTCTGTCTCTCTCACTTTAGTTGAACCGAGTGTGGCTACGCCCGGTCCTTGCGAAGGTTAAAACAGCACCAACTTGACAAACTATCATTGTGGTTTTGATGCGTAGGTAAGAACGGTTCTTGCTAAGCCCGTAGCAGCCACGTAAAACATGCAACAACAAAGTAGAGGACGTCTAACTTGTTTTTGCAGGGCATGTTGTGATGTGATATGGTCAAGACATGATGCTATATTTTATTGTATGAGATGATCATGTTTTGTAACCGAGTTATCGGCAACTGGCAGGAGCCATATGGTTGTCGCTTTATTGTATGCAATGCAATCGCCATGTAATTGTTTTACTTTATCACTAAGCGGTAGCGATAGTCGTAAAAGCAATAGTTGGCGAGACGACAACGATGCTACGATGGAGATCAAGGTGTCGCGCCGGTGACGATGGTGATCATGACGGTGCTTCGGAGATGGAGATCACAAGCACAAGATGATGATGGCCATATCATATCACTTATATTGATTGCATGTGATGTTATCTTTTATGCATCTTATCTTGCTTTGATTGACGGTAGCATTATAAGATGATCTCTCACTAAAATTTCAAGATAAAAGTGTTCTCCCTGAGTATGCACCGTTGCGAAAGTTCTTCGTGCTGAGACACCACGTGATGATCGGGTGTGATAGGCTCTACGTTCAAATACAACGGGTGCAAAACAGTTGCACACGCGGAATACTCAGGTTAAACTTGACGAGCCTAGCATATGCAGATATGGCCTCGGAACACGGAGACCGAAAGGTCGAGCGTGAATCATATAGTAGATATGATCAACATAGTGATGTTCACCATTGAAACTACTCCATCTCACGTGATGATCGGACATGGTTTAGTTGATTTGGATCACGTAATCACTTAGATGATTAGAGGGATGTCTATCTAAGTGGGAGTTCTTAAGTAATATGATTAATTGAACTTGAATTTATCATGAACTTAGTACCTGATAGTATCTTGCTTGTCTATGTTAATTGTAGATAGATGGCCCGTGTTGTTGTTCCGTTGAATTTTAATGCGTTCCTTGAGAAAGCAAAGTTGAAAGATGATGGTAGCAATTACACGGACTGGGTCCGTAACTTGAGGATTATCCTCATTGCTGCACAGAAGAATTACGTCCTGGAAGCACCGCTAGGTGCCAGGCCTCCTGCAAGAGCAACACCAGAAGTTATGAACGTCTGGCAGAGCAAAGCTGATGACTACTCGATAGTTCAGTGTGCCATGCTTTACGGCTTAGAACCGGGTCTTCAACGACGTTTTGAACGTCATGGAGCATATGAGATGTTCCAGGAGTTGAAGTTAATATTTCAAGCAAATGCCCGGATTGAGAGATATGAAGTCTCCAATAAGTTCTACAGCTGCAAGATGGAAGAGAATAGTTCTGTCAGTGAGCATATACTCAAAATGTCTGGGTATAATAATCACTTGATTCAACTGGGAGTTAATCTTCCGGATGATAGCGTCATTGACAGAATTCTTCAATCACTGCCACCAAGCTACAAGAGCTTCGTGATGAACTATAACATGCAAGGGATGAATAAGACAATTCCCGAGCTCTTCGCAATGCTAAAGGCAGCGGAGGTAGAAATCAAAAAGGAGCATCAAGTGTTGATGGTCAATAAGACCACTAGTTTCAAGAAAAAGGGCAAAGGGAAGAAGAAGGGGAACTTCAAGAAGAACAGCAAGCAAGTTGCTGTTCAGGAGAAGAAACCCAAGTCTGGACCTAAGCCTGAAACTGAGTGCTTCTACTGCAAGCAGACTGGTCACTGGAAGCGGAACTTCCCCAAGTATTTAGCGGATAAGAAGGATGGCAAGGTTAACAAAGGTATATGTGATATACATGTTATTGATGTGTACCTTACTAATGCTCGCAGTAGCACCTGGGTATTTGATACTGGTTCTGTTGCTAATATTTGCAACTCGAAACAGGGGCTACGGATTAAGCGAAGATTGGCTAAGGACGAGGTGACGATGCGCGTGGGAAATGGTTCCAAAGTCGATGTGATCGCGGTCGGCACGCTACCTCTACATCTACCTTTGGGATTAGTATTAGACCTGAATAATTGTTATTTGGTGCCAGCGTTAAGCATGAACATTATATCTGGATCTTGTTTGATGCGAGATGGTTATTCATTTAAATCAGAGAATAATGGTTGTTCTATTTATATGAATAATATCTTTTATGGTCATGCACCCTTGAAGAGTGGTCTATTCTTAATGAATCTCGATAGTAGTGACACACATATTCATAATGTCGAAGCCAAAAGATGCAGAGTTGATAATGACAGTGCAACTTATTTGTGGCACTGCCGTTTAGGTCATATCGGTGTAAAGCGCATGAAGAAACTCCATACTGATGGACTTTTGGAATCACTTGATTATGAATCACTTGGTACTTGCGAACCGTGCCTCATGGGCAAGAGGACTAAAACACCGTTCTCCGGAACTATGGAGAGAGCAACAGATTTATTGGAAATCATACATACAGATGTATGTGGTCTGATGAATATTGAGGCTCGTGGTGGATATCGTTATTTTCTCACCTTCAGAGATGATTTGAGCAGATATGGGTATATCTACTTAATGAAACATAAGTCTGAAACATTTGAAAAGTTTAAAGAATTTCAGAGTGAAGTTGAAAATCATCGTAACAAGAAAATAAAGTTTCTACGATCAGATCGTGGAGGAGAATATTTGAGTTACGATTTTGGCCTACATTTGAAACAATGCGGAATAGTTTCGCAACTCACGCTACCCGGAACACCACAGCGTAATGGTGTGTCCGAACGTCGTAATCGTACTTTACTAGATATGGTGCGATCTATGATGTCTCTTACTGATTTACCGCTATCGTTTTGGGGTTATGCTTTAGAGACGGCTGCATTCACTCTAAATAGGGCACCATCGAAATCGGTTGAAACGATACCTTATGAACTATGGTTTGGCAAGAAACCAAAGTTGTCGTATCTTAAAGTTTGGGGTTGCGATGCTTATGTGAAGATACTTCAACCTGATAAGCTCGAACCTAAATCGGAGAAATGTGTCTTCATAGGATACCCAAAGGAGGCTGTTGGGTACACCTTCTATCACAGATCCGAAGGAAAGACATTCGTTGCTAAGAATGGATCCTTTCTAGAGAAGGAGTTTCTCTCGAAAGAAGTGAGTGGGAGGAAAGTAGAACTTGATGAGGTAACTGTACCTGCTCCCTTATTGGAAAGTAGATCATCACAGAAACCAGTTTCTGCGACACCTACGCCAATTAGTGGGGAAGTTAATGATAATGATCATGAAACTTCAGATCAAGTTATTACTAAACCTCGTAGGTCAACCAGATTAAGATCCGCACCAGAGTGGTACGGTAATCCTATTCTGGAGGTTATGTTACTAGACCATGACGAACCTACGAACTATGAAGAAGCGATGGTGAGCCCAGATTCCGCAAAATGGCTTGAGGCCATGAAATCCGAGATGGGATCCATGTATGAGAACAAAGTATGGACTTTGGTTGACTTGCCCGATGGTCGGCAAGCCATTGAAAATAAATGGATCTTCAAGAAGAAGACTGACGCTGACGGTAATGTTACTGTCTATAAAGCTCGACTTGTTGCGAAAGGTTTTCGACAAGTTCAAGGGATTGACTACGATGAGACCTTCTCACCCGTAGCGATGCTTAAGTCTGTCCGAATCATGTTAGCAATTGCCGCATTTTACGATTATGAAATTTGGCAAATGGATGTCAAAACTGCATTCCTGAATGGATTTCTGGAAGAAGAGTTGTATATGATGCAACCGGAAGGTTTTGTCGATCCAAAGGGAGCTAACAAAGTGTGCAAGCTCCAGCGATCCATTTATGGACTGGTGCAAGCCTCTCGGAGTTGGAATAAACGCTTTGATAGTGTGATCAAAGCATTTGGTTTTATACAGACTTTTGGAGAAGCCTGTATTTACAAGAAAGTGAGTGGGAGCTCAGTAGCATTTCTGATATTATATGTGGATGACATATTGCTGATTGGAAATGATATAGAATTTTTGGATAGCATAAAGGGATACTTGAATAAGAGTTTTTCAATGAAAGACCTCGGTGAAGCTGCATATATATTAGGCATTAAGATCTATAGAGATAGATCAAGACGCTTAATTGGACTTTCACAAAGAACATACCTTGACAAAGTTTTGAAGAAGTTCAAAATGGATCAAGCAAAGAAAGGGTTCTTGCCTGTACTACAAGGTGTGAGATTGAGTAAGACTCAATGCCCGACCACTGCAGAAGATAGAGAGAAGATGAAAGACGTTCCCTATGCTTCAGCCATAGGCTCTATCATGTATGCAATGCTGTGTACCAGACCTGATGTGTGCCTTGCTATAAGTTTAGCAGGGAGGTACCAAAGTAATCCAGGAGTGGATCACTGGACAACGGTCAAGAACATCCTGAAATACCTGAAAAGGACTAAGGATATGTTTCTTGTTTATGGAGGTGACAAAGAGCTCATCGTAAATGGTTACGTTGATGCAAGCTTTGACACTGATCCGGACGATTCTAAATCGCAAACCGGATATGTATTTACATTGAACGGTGGAGCTGTCAGTTGGTGCAGTTCTAAGCAAAGTGTCGTGACGGGATCTACGTGTGAAGTGGAGTACATAGCTGCTTCGGAAGCAGCAAATGAAGGACTCTGCATGAAGGAGTTCATATCCGATCTAGGTGTCATACCTAGTGCATCGGGACCAATGAAAATCTTTTGTGACAATACTGGTGCAATTGCCTTAGCAAAGGAATCCAGATTTCACAAGAGAACCAAGCACATCAAAAGACGCTTCAATTACATCCGGGATTTTGTCCAGGTGGGAGACATAGAAGTTTGCAAGATACATACGGATCTGAATGTTGCAGACCCGTTAACTAAGCCTCTTCCACGAGCAAAACATGATCAGCACCAAGACTCCATGGGTGTAAGGATCATTACTGTGTAATCTAGATTATTGACTCTAGTGCAAGTGGGAGACTGAAGGAAATATGCCCTAGAGGCAATAATAAAGTATTATTTATTTCCTTATATCATGATAAATGTTTATTATTCATGCTAGAATTGTATTAACCGGAAACATAATACATGTGTGAATACATAGACAAACAGAGTGTCACTAGTATGCCTCTACTTGACTAGCTCGTTAATCAAAGATGGTTAGGTTTCCTAGCCATAGACATGAGTTGTCATTTGATTAATGGGACCACTTCATTAGGAGAATGATGTGATTGACTTGACCCATTCCGTTAGCTTAGCACTCGATCGTTTAGTATGTTGCTATTGCTTTCTTCATGACTTATACATGTTCCTATGACTATGAGATTATGCAACTCCCGTTTACCGGAGGAACACTTTGTGTGCTACCAAACGTCACAACGTAACTGGGTGATTATAAAGGTGCTCTACATGTGTCTCCAAAGGTACTTGTTGGGTTGGCGTATTTCGAGATTAGGATTTGTCACTCCGATTGTCGGAGAGGTATCTCTGGGCCCACTCGGTAATGCACATCACTATAAGCCTTGCAAGCATTGTAACTAATGAGTTAGTTGCGGGATGATGTATTATGGAACGAGTAAAGAGACTTGCCGGTAACGAGATTGAACTAGGTATCGAGATACCGACGATCGAATCTCGGGCAAGTAACATACCGATGACAAAGGGAACAACGTATGTTGTTATGCGGTCTGACCGATAAAGATCTTCGTAGAATATGTGGGAACCAATATGAGCATCCAGGTTCCGCTATTGGTTATTGACCGGAGAGGTGTCTCGGTCATGTCTACATAGTTCTCGAACCCGTAGGGTCCGCACGCTTAAAGTTACGATGACAGTTATATTATGAGTTTATATGTTTTGATGTACCGAAGGTTGTTTCGAGTCCCGGATGTGATCACGGACATGACGAGGAGTCTCGAAATGGTCGAGACATAAAGATTGATATATTGGAAGCCTATGTTTGGACATCGGAAGTGTTCCGGGTGAAATCGGGATTTTTCCGGAGTACCGGGAGGTTACCGGAACCCCCCGGTAACTTAATGGGCCTTATTGGGCCTAGGTGGAAGAGAGGAGAGGAGGCTAGGGCAGGGCCGCGCCCCCTTCCCCCCCAGTCCGAATAGGACAAGGAGAGGGGGCGGCGCCCCCTTCCTTCCTCCCCTCCACCTCTTCCCCCTTCCACTCCTAGTCCAACATGGAAAGGGGGGAGTCCTACTCCCGGTAGGAGTAGGACTCGTCCTGGCGCGCCTCTACCTCCTAGGCCGGCGGCCTCCCCCTTGCACCTTTATATACGGGGGCAGGGGGCACCTCTAGACACACAATTGATCAACAATCTTTTAGCCGTGTGCAGTGCCCCCCTCCACCATATTACACCTCGATAGTATCGTAGCGGAGCTTAGGCGAAGCCCTGCGTCGGTAGAACATTATCATCGTCACCATGCCGTCGTGCTGACGAAACTCTCCCTCAACACTCGGCTGGATCGGAGTTCGAGGGACGTCATCGAGCTGAACGTGTGCTGAACTCGGAGGTGCCGTGCGTTCGGTACTTGATCGGTCGGATCGTGAAGACGTACGACTACATCAACCGCGTTGTGTTAACGCTTCCGCTTTCGGTCTACGAGGGTACGTGGACAACACTCTCCCCTCTCGTTGCTATGCATCACCATGATCTTGCGTGTGCGTAGGAATTTTTTTGAAATTACTACGTTCCCCAACAGTAGTAACTTGATCTCAAATTTCATGATGAATAGCATTAGTTTCCGCAGTAATTGGTGTAGGTGTCACAGGAACAGGTTTCTGTGATGAACTACTTTCCAATAAGGGAGCAGGTACAGTTACCTCAACAAGTTCTACTTTCCTCCCACTCACTTCTTCCGAGAGAAACTCCTTCTCTAGAAAGGATCCATTCTTAGCAACGAATGTCGTGCCTTTGGATCTGTGATAGAAGGTGTACCCAACTGTCTCCTTTGGGTATCCTATATATGATGTCTATTTCTCCGATTTGGGTTTGAGCTTATCAGGATGAAACTTTTTCACATAAGCATCGCAACCCCAAACTTTAAGAAATGACAACTTTGGTTTCTTGCCAAACCATAGTTCATATGGTGTCGTCTCAACGGATTTAGATGGTGCCCTATTTAACGTGAATGCAGTTGTCTCTAATGCATAACCCCAAAACGATAGTGGTAAATCGGTAAGAGACATCATAGATTTGCACCATATCTAATAAAGTACGGTTACGATGTTCGGACACACCATTACGCTGTGGTGTTCCAGGTGGCGTGAGTTGCGAAACTATTCCGCATTGTTCAAATGAAGACCAAAGTCGTAACTCAAATATTCTCCTCCACGATCAGATCGTAGAAACATTATTTTCTTGTTACGATGATTTTCCACTTCACTCTGAAATTCTTTGAACTTTTCAAATGTTTTAGACTTATGTTTCATTAAGTACATATACCCATATCTGCTCAAATCATCTGTGAAGGTGAGAAAATAACGATACCCGCCGCGAGCCTCAATATTCATTGGACTGCATACATCAGTATGTATTATTTCCAACAAGTCTATTGCTTGCTCCATTGTTCCGGAGAATGGAGTCTTAGTCATCTTGCCCATAAGGCATGGTTCGCAAGCATCAAGTGATTCATAATCAAGTGATTCCATTAGCATGGAGTTTCTTCATGCGCTTTACACCAATATGACCTAAACGGCAGTGCCACAAATAAGTTGCACTATCATTATAATTTTGCATCTTTTGGCTTCAATATTCTGAATATGTGTATCACTATGATCGAGATCCAACAAACCATTTTGATTGGGTGTATGACCATAGAAGGTTTTATTCATGTAAACAGAACAACAATTATTCTCTAACTTAAATGAATAACCGTACTGCAATAAACACGATCAAATCATATTCATGCTCAACGCTAACACCAAATAACACTTATTTAGGTTCAACACTAATCCCGAAAGTATAGGGAGTGTGCGATGATGATCCTATCAATCTTGGAACTACTTCCAACACACATTGTCTCCTCGCCCTTAACTAGTTTATGTTTATTCTGCAACTCCTGTTTCGAGTTACTACTCTTAGCAACTGAACGAGTATCAAATGCTGAGGGGTTGCTATAAACACTAGTGAAGTACACATCAATAACATGTATATCCAATATACCTTTGTTCACTTAGCCATCCTTCTTATCCGCCAAGTATCTAGGGCAGTTCCACTTCCAGTGACCATTTCCTTTGCAGTAGAAGCACTTAGTCTCAGGCTTATGTTCCAGACTTGGGCTTCTTCACTTGAGCAGCCACTTGCTTGCCGTTCTTCTTGAAGCTCCCCTTCTTCCCTTTGCCCTTTTCTTGAAACTAGTGGTCTTGTCAACCATCAACACTTGATGCTTTTCTTGATTTCTACCTTCGTCGATTTCAGCATCACGAAGAGCTCGGGAATCGTTTCCGTTATCCCTTGCATATTATAGTTCATCATGAAGTTCTAGTAACTTGGTGATAGTGACTAGAGAACTTTTGTCAATTACTATCTTATCTGGAAGATTAACTCCCACTTGATTCAAGCAATTGTAGTACCCAGACAATCTGAGCACATGCTCACTGGTTGAGCTATTCTCCTCCATCTTGTAGGCAAAGTACTGTCAGAGGTCTCATACCTCTTGACACGGGCATGAGTATGAAATACCAATTTAAACTCTTGGAACATCTTATATGCTCCGTGGCGTTCAAAACATTTTTGATGCCCCGATTCTAAGCCGTAAAGCATGGTGCACTAAACTATCAAGTAGTCATCATATCGAGCTTGCCAAACGTTCATAACGTCTGCATTTGCTCCTGCAATCGGTCTGTCCCCTAGCGGTGCATCAAGGACATAATTCTTCTGTGCAGCAATGAGGATAATCCTCAGATCACGGATCCAATCCGCATCATTGCTACTAACATCTTTCAAATTAGTTTTCTCTAGGAACATATCAAAAATAAAACAGGGGAGCTAAGTGCGAGCTATTGATCTACAACATAGATATGCTAATACTACCAGGACTAAGTTCATGATAAATTAAAGTTCAATTAATCATATTACTTAAGAACTCCCACTTAGATAGACATCCCACTAGTCATCTAAATGATCACGTGATCCAAATCAACTAAACCATGTCCGAGCATCACGTGAGATGGAGTAGTTTTCAATGGTGAACATCACTATGTTGATCATATCTACTATATGAGTCACGCTCGACCTTTCGGTCTCTAGTGTTCCGAGGCCAGATCTGCATATGCTAGGCTCGTCAAGTTTAACCCAAGTATTCCGCGTGTGCAAAGCTGGCTTGCACCCGTTGTATGTGAACGTAGAGCTTATCACACCCGATCATTACATGGTGTCTCGGCACGACGAACTTTCACAACGGTGCATACTCAGGGAGAACACATATACCTTGAAATTTAGTGAGAGATCATCTTATAATGCTACCGTCGATCTAAGCAAAATAAGATGCATCAAAGATAAACATCACATGCAATCAATATAAGTGATATGATATGGCCATCATCATCTTGTGCCTTTGATCTACATCTCCAAAGCACTGTCATGATCACCATCGTCACCGGCGCGACACCTTGATCTCCATCGTAGCATCGTTGTCGTCTCGCCAACTATTGCTTCTACGACTATCGCTACCGCTTAGTGATAAAGTAAAGCAATTACAGGGCGATTGCATTTCATACAATAAAGCGACAACCATATGGCTCCTGCCAGTTGCCGATAACTCGGTTACAAAACATGATCATCTCATACAATAAAATGTAGCATCATGTCTTGACCGTATCACATCACAGCATGCCCTGCAAAAACAAGTTAGACGTCCTCTACTTTGTTGTTGCAAGTTTTACGTGGCTGCTACGGGCTGAGCAAGAACCGTTCTTACCTATGCATCAAAACCACAACGATATTTCGTCAAGTATGTGCTGTTTTAACCTTCACAAGGACCGGGTGTAGCCACACTCGACTCAACTAAAGTTGGAGAAACTGACACCCGCCAGCCACCTATGTGCAAAACACGTCGGTAGAACCAGTCTCGCGTAAGCGTACGCGTAATGTCGGTCCGGGTTGCTTCATCCAACAATACCGCCGAATCAAAGTATGACATGCTGGTAAGCAGTATGACCTGTATCGCCCACAACTCACTTGTGTTCTACTCGTGCATATAACATCTACGCAAAAACCTGGCTTGGATGCCACTGTTGGGGAACGTAGTAATTTCAAAAAAATTCCTACACACACGCAAGCTCATGGTGATGCATAGCAACGAGAGGGGAGAGTGTCGTCCACCTACCCTCGTAGACCATAAGCGGAAGCGTTATGACAACGCGGTTGATGTAGTCATACGTCTTCACGATGACCGATCCTCAGTATTGAACGTACGGCACCTCCGCGTTCAGCACACGCTCAGCTCGGTGACGTCCCGCGAACTCACGATCCAGTAGAGCTTCCGGGAAGAGCTTCATCAGCACGACGCGCATGGTGACGATGTTGATGAAGTTACCGACGCAGGGCTTCGCCTAAGCACCGCTACGATATGACCGAGGTGGATTATGGTGGAGGGGGCACCGCACACGGCTAAGAGATCAATGATCAATTGTTGTGTCTATGGGGTGCCCCCTGGCCACGTATATAAAGGAGTGGAGGAGGGGGGAGGGCCGGCTTAGCTATGGCGCGCCCTGGAGGAGTCCTACTCCTACCGGGAGTAGGATTCCTCCCCTTCCATGTAGTAGGAGTAGGACAGAAGGAAAGGGAAAAGAGAAGAGAAGGAAGGAGGGGGCGCCGCCCCTCCCCCTAGTCAAATACGGACTAGGCCTTGGGGGGGGGGGGGCGCAGCCTCCCATCTCTCTTTCCCCTAAAGCCCAATAAGGCCCATATACTCCCCAGCGAATTCCCGTAACTCTCCGGTACTCCGAAAAATACCCGAATCACTCGGAACCTTTCCGATGTCCGAATATAGTCGTCCAATATATCGATCTTTACATCTCGACCATTTCGAGACTCCTCGTCATGTCCCTGATCTCATCCGGGACTCCAAACTACCTTCGGTACATCAAAACACATAAACTCATAATACCGATCGTCACCGAACGTTAAGCGTGCGGACCCCACGGGTTCGAGAACTATGTAGAGATGACCGAGACACGTCTCTAGTCAATAACCAATAGCGGAACCTGTATGCTCATATTGGCTCCTACATATTCTACGAAGATCTTGTTGGGGAACGTAGTAATTTAAAAAAAATCCTACGCACACACAGGATCATGGTGATGCATAGCAACTAGAGGGGAGAGTGTGTCCACGTACCCTCGTAGATCGAAAGCGGAAGTGTTAGCACAACGCAGTTGATGTAGTCGTACGTCTTCACGATCCGACCAGTCCAAGTACCGAACGCACGGCACCTCCGAGTTCAGCACACGTTCAACTCGATGACGTCCCGCGAGCTCCGATCCAGCAAAGCTTCACCGGAGAGTTTCGTCAGCACGACGGCGTGATGACGGTGATGATGATGCTACCGACGCAGGGCTTCGCCTAAGCACCGCTACGATATGATCGAGGTGGATTATGGTGGAGGGGGGCACCGCACACGGCTAGGAGAGATCAACAGATCAACTTGTGTCTAGAGGTGCCCCTGCCCCCGTATATAAAGGAGCAAGGGGGAGGTCGGCTGGCCCCTGTAGGTGCGCCAGGAGGAGGAATCCTCCTCCTAGTAGGAGTAGGACTCCCCTCTTTCCTACTCCTACTAGTAGGGGGGGAGGAAGGGGGAGAGGGAGAAGGAAAGGGGGGCGCCGCCCCCCTCTCATAGTCCAATTCGGACCAGAGGGGGAGGGGCACGCGGCTTGCCCTATGCCAGCCCTCTCCCTCTCCACTAAGGCCCATAAGGCCCACTATTTCTCCCGGGGGGTTCCGGTAACCCTCCGGCACTCCGGTTTTCTCCGAAACCACCCAGAACACTTCCAGTGTCCGAATTGTTGGGGAACGTAGTAATTTAAAAAAAATCTATGCACACGCAGGATCATGGTGATGCATAGCAACGAGAGGGGAGAGTGTTGTCCACGTACCCTCGTAGACCGAAAGCGGAAGCGTTAGCACAACTCGGTTGATGTAGTCGTACGTCTTCACGATCCGACCGATCCAAGTACCGAACGTACGGCACCTCCAAGTTCGGCACACGTTCAGCTCGATGACATCCCGCGAACTCCGATCCAGCAGAGCTTCACGGGAGAGTTCCGTCAGCACGACGGCGTGATGACGGTGATGATGTTGCTACCCACGCAGGGCTTCGCCTAAGCACCGTTACGATATGGCCGAGGTGGAATATGGTGGAAGGGGGCACCGCACACGGCTGGAATAGATCAACCGATCAACTTGTGTCTTGGGGTGCCCCTTGCCCCCGTATATAAAGGAGCAAGGGAGGAGGAGGCCGGCCCTAAGAGGGGCACGCCAAGGGAGTAGGATTCCTACTCCTAGTAGGAGTAGGTTTCCTCCTTTCCTAGTCTAACTAGGAGAAGGGGGGAAAGGAGGGGAGGGGAGAAGGAAGGAAGAGGGGGGCCGCGCCCCAAACCCCTTATCCAATTCGGACTGGGCTTGGGAGGGGCGCACACCACCTCCTGGCTGCTGCCTCTCCTTCCCACTAAGGCTCATTAAGGCCCAATACTTCTTCCCCGTATTCCCGTAACTCCCCAGTACTCCAAAAATACCCGAATCACTCGGAACCTTTCCGATGTCCGAATATAGTCGTCCAATATATCGATCTTTACGTCTCGACCATTTTGAGACTCCTCGTCATGTACCCGATCTCATCCGGGACTCCTAACTACCTTCGGTACATCAATACAAAAAAACTCATAATACAATCGTCACCGAACTTTAAGCGTGCGGACCCTACGGGTTCGAGAACTATGTAGACATGACCGAGACATGTCTCTGGTCAATAACCAATAGCGGAACCTGGATACTCATATTGGTTCCTACATATTCTACGAAGATCTTTATCGGTCAAACCGCATAACAACATCGTTGTTCCCTTTGTCATCGGTATGTTACTGGCCCGAGATTCGATCCTTGGTATCTCAATACCTAGTTCAATCTCGTTACCGGCAAGTCTCTTTACTCGTTCCGCAATGCATCATCTCGCAACTAACTCATTAATCACAATGCTTGCAAGGCTTATAGTGATGTGCATTACGGAGAGGTCCCAGAGATACCTCTCCGACAATCGGAGTGACAAATCCTAATCTCGAAATACGCCAACCCAACAAGTACATTCGGAGACACCTGTAGAGCACCTTTATAATCACCCAGTTACGCTGTGACGTGCGGTAGCACACAAAGTGTTCCTCCAGTAAACGGGAGTTGCATAATCTCATAGTCATAGGAACATGTATAAGTCATGAAGAAAGCAATAGCAACATACTAAACGATCAAGTGCTAAGCTAACAGAATGGGTCAAGTCAATCACATCATTCTCCGAATGATGTGATCCCGTTAATCAAATGACAACTCATGTCTATGGTTAGGAAACTTAACCATCTTTGATCAACGAGCTAGTCAAGTAGAGGCATACTAGTGACACTATGTTTGTCTATGTATTCACACATGTATTATGTTTCCGGTTAATACAATTCTAGCATGAATAATAAACATTTATCATGAAATAAGGAAATAAATAATAACTTTATTATTGCCTCTAGGGCATATTTCCTTCAGTCTCCCACTTGCACTAGAGTCAATAATCTAGTTCACATCGCCATGTGATTTAACACCAATAGTTCACATCACCATGTGATTAACACCCATAGTTCACATCGTCATGTGACCAACACCCAAAGGGTTTACTAGAGTCAATAATCTAGTTCACATCGCTATGTGATTAACACCCAAAGAGTACTAAGGTGTGATCATGTTTTGCTTGTGAGAGAAGTTTAGTCTACGGGTCTGCCACATTCAGATCCGTATGTATTTTGCAAATTTCTATGTCAACAATGCTCTGCACAGAGCTACTCTAGCTAATTGCTCCCACTTTCAATATGTATCCAGATTGAGACTTAGAGTCATCTGGATCAGTGTCAAAATTTGCATCGACGTAACCCTTTACGACGAACCTTTTGTCACCTCCATAATCGAGAAACATATCCTTATTCCACTAGGGATAATTTTGACCGCTGTCCAGTGATCTACTCCTAGATCACTATTGTACTCCCTTGCTAAACTCAGTGTAGGGTATACAATAGATCTGGTACACAGCATGGCATACTTTATAGAAACTATGGCTGAGGCATAGAGAATGACTTTCATTATCTTTCCATCTTCTGCCATGGTCGGGCTTTGAGTCTTACTCAATTTCACACCTTGTAACACAGGTAAGAACTCTTTCTTTGACTGTTCCATTTTGAACTACTTCAAAATCTTGTCAAGGTATGTACTCATTGAAAAAACTTATCAAGCGTCTTGATCTATCTCTATAGATCATGATGCTCAATATGTAAGCAGCTTCAGCGAGGTCTTTATTTAAAAAACTCCTTTATGCTTTCCAAAAAATTCTACATTATTTCCGATCAACAATATGTCATTCATATATACTTATCAGAAATGCTGTAGTGCTCCCACTCACTTTCTTGTAAATACAGGCTTCACCGCAAGTCTGTATAAAACTATATGCTTTGATCAACTCAACAAAGTGTACATTCCAACTCCGAGATGCTTGCACCAGTCCATAAATGGATCAGTGCTGCTCACACACTTTGTTAGTATCTTTTGGATTGACAAAACCTTCTGGTTGCATCATATACAACTCTTCTTTAAGAAATCCATTAAGGAATGTAGTTTTGACATCCATTTGCCAGATTTCATAAAATGTGGCAATTTGCTAACATGATTCGGACAGACTCAAGCATCGCTACGAGTGAGAAAATCTCATCGTAGTCAACACCTTGAACTTTTTCAAAACCTTTTTCGACAAGTCTAGCTTTGTAGATAGTAACACTACTATCAGCGTCCATCTTCTTGTTGAAGATCCGTTTATTTTCTATGGCTTGCCGATCATCGGGAAAGTCAACCAAAGTCCACACTTTGTTCTCATACATGGATCCCATCTCAGATTTCATGGCCTCAAGCCATTTCACGGAATCTGGGCTCATCATCGCTTCCTCATAGTTCGTAGGTTCGTCATGGTCAAGTAACATGAACTCCAGAATAGGATTACCATACCACTCTGGTGCGGAACGTACTTTAGTTGACCTACGAGGTTCGGTAGTAACTTGATCCGAAGCTTCGTGATCATCATCATTAACTTCCTCACTAATTGGTGTAAGCATCACTGGAACTGATTTCAGTGATGAACTACTTTCCAATTCAGGAGAAGGTACAATTACCTTATCAAGTTCTACTTTCCTCCCACTCACTTCTTTCGAGAGAAACTCCTTCTCTAGAAAGGATCCATTTTTAGCAACAAAT
Source organism: Triticum aestivum (assembly GCF_018294505.1). Lineage (NCBI taxonomy): Eukaryota > Viridiplantae > Streptophyta > Magnoliopsida > Poales > Poaceae > Triticum > Triticum aestivum. The sequence goes on from NC_057802.1 coordinate 105,810,047, forward strand.
ATCTTGCCTTCGGATCTGTGATAGAAGATGTACCCAACAGTAACTTTTGGGTATCCTATGAAGACGCACTTTTCCGATTTGGGTTTGAGCTCATCAGGATGAAACTTTTTCACATAAGCATCGCAACCCTAAACTTTAAGAAACAATAACTTTGGTTTCATGCCAAACCACAGTTCATATGGTGTCGTCTCAACGGATTTAGATGGTGCCCTATTTAACGTGAATGCAGCTGTCTCTAATGCATAACCCCAAAACGATAGTGGTAAGTTGGTAAGAGACATCGTAGATTGCACCATATCTAATAAAGTACGGTTACGATGTTCGGACACACCATTACGCTATGGTGTTCCGTGTAGCGTGAGTTGTGAAACTATTCCGCATTATTTCAAATGAAGACCAAACTCGTAACTCAAATATTCTCCTCCACGATCAGATCGTAGAAAGTTTATTTTCTTGTTACGATGATTTTCCACTTCACTCTGAAATTCTTTGAACTTTTCAAATGTTTCCGACTTATGTTTCTTCAAGTAGATATACCCATATCTTCTCAAATCATCTGTGAAGGTCAGAAAATAACGATACCCGTTGCGAGCCTCAACACTCATCGGACCTCATAAATCAGTATGTATTATATCCAATAAGTCAGTTGCTCGCTCCATTGTTCCGGAGGACGGAGTCTTAGTCATCTTTGCCCATGAGGCATGGTTCGCAAGCATCAACTTATTCATTAATCAAGTGATTCCAAAATCCCATCAGCATGGATTTTCTTCATGCGCTTTACACCAATATGACCTAAATGGCAGTGCCACAAATAAGTTGCACTATCATTATTAACTTTGCATCTTTTGGCTTCAATATTATGAATATGTGTATCACTACGATCGAGATCCAACAAACTATTTTTATTGGGTGTATAACCATAGAAGGTTTATTCATGTAAACAGAATAACAATTATTATCCAACTTAAATGAATACCAGTATTGCAATAAACATGATCAAATCATATTCTTTGCTCAACGCAAACACCAAATAACACTTATTTAGGTTCAACACTAATCCCGAAAGTACAGGGAGTGTGCAATGATGATCATATCAAACTTGGAACCACTTCCAACACACATCATCACTTCACCCTTAACTAGTCTCTGTTTATTCTGCAACTCCCGTTTTGAGCTACTAATCTTAGCAACTGAACTAGTATCAAATATCGAGGGGTTGCTATAAACACTAGTAAAGTACACATCAATAATATGTATATCCAATATACCTTTCTTCACCTCGCCATCCTTCTTCCCCGCCAAATACTTGGGGCAGTTCCGCTTCTAGTGACCAGTCCCTTTGCAGTAGAAGCACTCAGTCTCAGGCTTAGGTCCAGACTTGGGCTTCTTCACTTGAGCAGCAACTTGCTGGCTGTTCTTCCTGAAGTTCCCCTTCTTCCCTTTGCCCTTTTCTTGAAACTAGTGGTCTTTGTCAACCATCAACACTTGATGCTTTTCTTGATTTCTACCTTCGTCGATTTCAGCATCACGAAGAGCTTGGGAATTACTTTCGTCATCCCTTGCATATTATAGTTCATCACTAAGTTCTAGTAACTCCGTGATAGTGACTAGAGAACTTTGTCAATTACTCTCTTATCTGGAAGATTAACTCCCACTTGATTCAAGCAATTGTAGTACTCAGACAATCTGAGCACATGCTCACTGGTTGAGCTATTCTCCTCCATCTTGTAGGCAAAGTGCTGTCAGAGGTCTCATACCTCTCGACACGGGCATGAGTATGAAATACCAATTTCAACTCTTGGAACATCTTAGATGCTCCATGGCGTTCAAAACGCCTTTGAAGCCCCGATTCTAGGCCGAAAAGCATGGTGCACTAAACTATCAAGTAGTCATCATATCGAGCTTTTGTCAAAACGTTCATAACGTCTGCATCTGCTCCTGCAATAGTTCTGTCACCTAGCGGTGCATCAAGGACATAATACTTCTGTGCAGCAATGAGGTTAATCCTCAGATCACAGACCAAGTCCGCATCATTGCTACTAACATCTTTCAGCTTAGTTTTCTCTAGGAACATATCAAAATAAAACAGGGGAGCTAAACGCGAGCTATTGATCTACAACATAGATATGCTAATACTACCAGGACTAAGTTCATGATAAATTTAAGTTCAATTAATCATATTACTTAAGAACTCCCACTTAGATAGACATCTCTCTAATCATCTATGTGATCACGTGATCCAAATCAACTAAACCATGTCCGATCATCACGTGAGATGGAGTAGTTTCAATGGTGAACATCACTATGTTGATCATATCTACTATATGATTCACGCTCGACCTTTCGGTCTCAGTGTTCCGAGGTCATATTTGCATATGCTAGGCTCGTCAAGTTTAACCTGAGTATTCCGCGTGTGCAACTTTTTTACACCCGTTGTATTTGAACGTAGAGCCTATCACACCCGATCATCACGTGGTGTCTCAGCACGAAGAACTTTCGCAACGGTGCATACTCAGGGAGAACACTTATACCTTGAAATTTAGTGAGAGATCATCTTATAATGCTACCGTCGATCTAAGCAAAATAAGATACATAAAAGATAAACATCACATGCAATCAATATAAGTGATATGATATGGCCATCATCATCCTGTGCTTGTGATCTCCATCTCTGAAGCACCATCATGATCACCATCTTCACCGGCACGACACCTTGATCTCCATCGTAGCATCATTGTCGTCTCGCCAACTATTGTTTCTACGACTATCGCTACCGCTTAGTGATAAAGCAAAGCATTACAGGGCGATTGCATTGCATACAATAAAGCGACAACCATATGGCTCCTGCCAGTAGCCGATAACTCGGTTACAAAACATGATCATCTCATACAATAAAATTTAGCATCATGCCTTGACCATATCACATCACAACATGCCCTGCAAAAACAAGTTAGACGTCCTCTACTTTGTTGTTGCAAGTTTTACGTGGCTGCTACGGGCTGAGCAAGAACCGTTCTTACCTACGCATCAAGACCACAACGATAGTTCGTCAAGTTAGTGTTGTTTTAACCTTCTCAAGGATCGGGCGTAGCCACACTCAGTTCAACTAAAGTTGGAGAAACTGACACCCGCCAGCCACCTGTGTGCAAAGCACGTCGGTAGAACCAGTCTTGCGTAAGCATACGCGTAATGTCGGTCCGGGCCGCTTCATCCAACAATTCCGCCAAACCAAAGTATGACATGCTGGTAAGCAGTATGACTTGTATCGCCCACAACTCACTTGTGTTGTACTCGTGCATATAACATCTACGCATAAAACCAGGCTCGGATGCCACTGTTGGGGAACGTAGTAATTTCAAAAAAAATCTACGCACACGCAGGATCATGGTGATGCATAGCAACGAGAGGGGAGAGTGTTGTCCACGTACCCTCTTAGACCGAAAGCGGAAGCGTTAGCACAACACGGTTGATGTAGTCGTACGTCTTCACGATCCGACCGATCCAAGTACCGAACGTACGGCACCTCCGAGTTCAGCACACGTTCAGCTCGATGACGTCCCGCGAACTCCGATCCAGCAGAGCTTCACGGGAATGTTCCGTCAGCACGACGGCGTGATGACGGTGATGATGTTGCTACCGACGCAGGGCTTCGCCTAAGCACCGCTACGATATGACCGAGGTCGAATATGGTGGAGGGGGGGTACCGCACACGGCTGGAATAGATCAACATATCAACTTGTGTCTTGGGGTGTCCCCCTGCCCCCATATATAAAGGAGCAAGGGAGGAGGAGGCCGGCCCTAGGAGGGGCGCGCCAAGGGAGTAGGATTCCTACTCCTAGTAGGAGTAGGTTTCCTCCTTTCCTAGTCTAACTAAGAGAAGGGGGTAGCAGGGGAGGGGAGAAGGAAGGAAGAGGGGGGCCGCGCCCCAAACCCCTTGTCCAATTCGGACTGGGCTTGGGAGGGGCGCGCGCCACCTCCTGGCTGCTGCCTCTCCTTCCCACTAAGGCCAATTAAGGCCCAATACTTCTTCCCCGTATTCCCATAACTCCCCAGTACTCCGAAAAATACCCGAATCACTCGGAACCTTTCCGATGTCCGAATATAGTCGTCCAATATATCGATCTTTATGTCTTGACCATTTCGAGACTCCTCGTCATGTACCCGATCTCATCCGGGACTCCGAACTACCTTCGGTACATCAATACACAAAAACTCATAATACAATCGTCACCGAACCTTAAGCGTGCGGACCCTACAGGTTCGAGAACTATGTAGACATGACCGAGACATGTCTCCGATCAATAACCAATAGCGGAACCTGGATGCTCATATTGGCTCCTACATATTCTACGAAGATCTTTATCGGTCAAACCGCATAACAACATACGTTGTTCCCTTTGTCATCGGTATGTTACTTGCCCGAGAATTCGATCGTCGGTATCTTAATACCTAGTTCAATCTCGTTACCGGCAAGTCTCTTTACTCATTCCGCAATGCATCATCTCGCAACTAACTCATTAGTCACAATGCTTGCAAGGCTTATAGTGATGTGCATTACCGAGAGGGCCCAGAGATACCTCTCCGACAATCGGAGTGACAAATCCTAATCTCGAAATACGCCAACCCAACAAGTACCTTCGGAGACACCTGTAGAGCACCTTTATAATCACCCAGTTACGTTGTGACGTGTGGTAGCACACAAAGTGTTCCTCCAGTAAACGGGAGTTGCATAATCTCATAGTCATAGGAACATGTATAAGTCATGAAGAAAGCAATAGCAACATACTAAACGATCAAGTGCTAAGCTAACAGAATGGGTCAAGTCAATCACATCATTCTCCGAATGATGTGATCCCGTTAATCAAATGACAACTCATGTCTATGGTTAGGAAACTTAACCATCTTTGATTCAACGAGCTAGTCAAGTAGAGGCATACTAGTGACACTATGTTTGTCTATGTATTCACACATGTATTATGTTTCCGGTTAATACAATTCTAGCATGAATAATAAACATTTATCATGAAATAAGGAAATAAATAATAACTTTATTATTGCCTCTAGGGCATATTTCCTTCACGAATATAGTTGTCCAATATATCGATCTTTACGTCTCGACCATTTCGAGACTCCTCGTCATGTCCGTGATCATATCCGGGACACCGAACTACCTTCGGTACATCAAAACACAAAAACTCATAATACCGATCGTCACCGAACTTTAAGCGTGCGGACCCTACGGGTTCGAGAACTATATAGACATGACCGACACACGTCTCCGGTCAATAACCAATAGCGGAACCTGGATCCTCATATTGGCTCCCACATATTCTACGAAGATCTTAAACTGTCAAACCGCATAACAACATACGTTGTTCCCTTTGTCACCGGTATGTTACTTGCCCGAGATTCGATCGTCGGTATCTCAATACCTAGCTCAATCTCGTTACCGGCAAGTCTATTTACTCGTTACGTAATGCATCATCCCGCAACTAACTCATTAGTCACATTGCTTGCAAGGATTATTGTGATGTGCATTACCGAGAGGGCCCAGAGATACATCTCCGACAATCAGAGTGACAAATCCTAATCTCGATCTATGCCAACTCAACAAGTACCATTGAAGACACCTGTAGAGCACCTTTATAATCACCCAGTTACGTTGTGACGTTTGGTAGCACACAAAGTGTTCCTCCGGTAATCGGGAGTTGCATAATCTCATAGTCATAGGAACATGTATAAGTCATGAAGAAAGCAATAGTAGTAAACTAAACGATCAAGTGCTAAGCTAACGGAATGGGTCAAGTCAATCACATCATTCTCCTAATGATGTGATCCCGTTAATCAAATGACAACTCATGTCTATGGTTAGGAAACTTAACCATCTTTGATTAACGAGCTAGTCAAGTAGAGGCATACTAGTGACACTATGTTTGTCTATGTATTCACACATGTATTATGTTTCCGGTTAATACAATTCTAGCATGAATAATAAACATTTATCATGATATGAGGAAATAAATAATAACTTTATTATTGCCTCTAGGGCATATTTCCTTCAGTCTCCCACTTGCACTAGAGTCAATAATCTAGATTACACAGTAATGATTCTAACACCCATGGAGTTTTGGTGTTGATCATGTTTTGATCGTGGAAGAGGCTTAGTCAACGGGTCTGCAACATTCAGATCCGTATGCATCTTGCAAATCTCTATGTATCCCACCGGGACTTGATCCCGGATGGAATTGAAGCGTCTCTTGATGTGCTTGGTTCTCTTGTGAAATCTGGATTCCTTTGCCATGGCAATTGCACCAGTATTGTCACAAAAAGATTTTCATTGGTCCCGATGCACTAGGTATGACACCTAGATTGGATATGAACTCCTTCATCTAGACTCCTTCATTTGCTGCTTCCAAAGCAGCTATATACTCCGCTTCACACGTAGATCCCGCCACGACGCTTTGTTTAGAATGCACCAACTGACAGCTCCACCGTTCAATGTAAACACGTATCCGGTTTGCGATTTAGAATCGTCCAGATCAGTGTCAAAGCTTGCTTCGACGTAACCATTTACGACTAGCTCTTTGTCACCTCCAGAAACGAGAAACATATCATTAGTCCTTTTCAGGTATTTCAGGATGTTCGTGACCGCTGTCTTGTGATCCACTCCTGGATTAATTTGGTACCTCCCTGCTAAGCTAATAGCAAGGCACACATCACGTCTGGTACACAACATTGCATACATGATAGAGCCTATGGCTGAAGCATAGGGAACATCTTTCATTTTCAATCTATCTTCTGCAGTGGTCGGGCATTGAGTCTGACTCAACTTCACACCTTGTAACATCGGCAAGAACCCTTTCTTTGCTTGATCCATTTTGAACTTTTTCAAAACATTGTCAAGGTATGTTCTTTGTGAAAGTCCTATCAAGCGTCTTGATCTATCTCTATAGATCTTGATGCCCAATATGTAAGCAGCTTCACCGAGGTCTTTCATTGAAAAACTTTTATTCAAGTATCCTTTTATGCTATCCAGAAATTCTATATCATTTCCAATCAGCAATATGTCATCCACATATAATATCAGAAATGCTACAGAGCTCCCGCTCACTTTCTTGTAAATACTGAAGGAAATATGCCCTAGAGGCAATAATAAAGTTATTATTTATTTCCTTATTTCATGATAAATGTTTATTATTCATGCTAGAATTGTATTAACCGAAAACATAATACATGTGTGAATACATAGACAAATAGAGTGTCACTAGTATGCCTCTACTTGACTAGCTCGTTAATTAAAGATGGTTATGTTTCCTAACCATAGAGATGAGTTGTCATTTGATTAACGGGATCACAACATTAGGAGAATGATGTGATTGACTTGACCCATTCCGTTAGCTTAACACTTGATCGTTTAGTATGTTGCTATTGCTTTCTTCATGACTTATACATGTTCCTATGACTATGAGATTATGCAACTCCCGTTTACCGGAGGAACACTTTGTGTGTTACCAAACGTCACAACGTAACTGGATGATTATAAAGGTGCTATACAGGTGTCTCCGAAGGTACTTGTTGGGTTGGCGTATTTTGAGATTAGGATTTGTCACTCCGATTGTTGGAGAGGTATCTCTGGGCCCTCTCGATAATGCACATCACTATAAGCCTTGCAAGCATTGTGACTAATGAGTTAGTTGCGAGATGATGTATTACGGAACGAGTAAAGAGACTTGCCGGTAACGAGATTGAACTAGGTATTGAGATACCGACGATCGAATCTCGGGCAAGTAACATACCGATGAAAAAGGGAACAACGTATGTTGTTATGCGGTTTGACTGATATAGATCTTCGTAGAATATGTGGGAGCCAATATGAGCATCCAGGTTCCGCTATTGGTTATTGACCGGAGACGTGTCTCGGTCATGTCTACATTGTTCTCGAACCCGTAGGGTCCGCACGCTTAAAGTTAGATGACGGTTATATTATGAGTTTATGTGTTTTGATGTACCGAAGGAGTTCGGTGTCCCGGATGAGCTCAGGGACACGACGAGGTGTCTCGAAATGGTCGAGTCGTAAAGATCGATATATTGGACGACTATATTCGGACATCGGAAAGGTTCCAAGTGATTCGGGTATTTTTCGGAGTACCGGAGAGTTATGGGAATTCGTATTGGGCCTTAATGGGCCATACGGGAAAGGAGAGAAAGGCCCCAAAGGGTGGCCGCACCCCTCCCCATGGAGTAGTCCGAATTGGACTAGGGAGGGGGGGGGGCCCTTCCTTCCTTCTCCTTCTCCCTTCCCTTCTCCTACTCCAACAAGGAAAGGAGGAGTCCTACTCCCGGTGGGAGTAGGACTCCCCCCTTGGCGCGCCCTCCTCCTAGGCCGGCCGCCTCCCCCTTGCTCCTTTATATACGGGGGCAAGGGGGCACCCCAAAGACGCAACAATTGATCTCTTGATCTCTTAGCCGTGTGTGGTGCCCCCCTCCACCATAATTCACCTCGTTAATATCGTAGCGGTGCTTAGGCGAAGCCCTGCGTTGGTAGAACATCATCATCATCACCACGCCGTCGTGCTGACGGAACTCTCCTCAACACTCGGCTGGATCGGAGTTCGAGGGACGTCATTGGGCTGAACGTGTGCTGAACTCGGAGGTGCCGTGCGTTCGGTACTTGATCGGTCGGATCGTGAAGACGTACGACTACATCAACCGCGTTGTGCTAACGCTTCCGCTTTTGGTCTACGAGGGTACGTGGACAACACTCTCCCCTCTCGTTGCTATGCATCACCATGATCTGGCGTGCGCGTAGGAAATTTTTGAAATTACTACGTTCCTCAACAAATACAGGCTTCTCCAAAAGTCTGTATAAATCCATATGCTTTGATCACACTATCAAAACATTTATTCCAACTCCGAGAGGCTTGCACCAGTCCATAAATGGATCGCTGGAGCTTGCATACTTTGTTAGCTCCCTTTGGATCGACAAAACCTTCCGGTTGCATCATATACAACTCTTCTTCCAGAAATCCTTTCAGGAATGAAGTTTTGACATCCATTTGCTAAATTTCATAATCATAAAATGCGGCAATTGCTAACATGATTCAGACAGATTTAAGCATCGCTACGGGTGAGAAAGTCTCATCGTAGTCAACCCCTTGAACATGTCGAAAACCTTTCGCAACAAGTCAAGCTTTGTAGACAGTAACATTACCGTCAGCGTCAGTCTTCTTCTTGAAGATCCATTTATTCTCTATGGCTTGCCGATCATCGGGCAAGTCAACCAAAGTCCACACTTTGTTCTCATACATGGATCCCATCTCAGATTTCATGGCCTCAAGCCATTTTGTGGAATCTGGGCTCACCATCGCTTCTTCATAGTTCGTAGGTTCGCCTTGGTCAAGTAATATGACCTCCAGAACAGGATTACCGTACCACTCTGGTGCGGATCTTACTCTGGTTGACCTACGAGGTTCAGTAGTAACTTGATCTGAAGTTACATGATCATCATCATTAGCTTCCTCACTAATTGGTGTAGGAGTCACAGGAACAGATTTCTGTGATGAACTACTTTCCAGTAAGGGAGCAGGTACAGTTACCTCATCAAGTTCTACTTTCCTCCCACTCACTTCTTTCGAGAGAAACTCCATCTCTAGAAAAGATCCATTCTTAGCAACGAATGTCTTGCCTTCGGATCTGTGATAGAAGGTGTACCCAACAGTTTCCTTTGGGTATCCTATGAAGACACATTTCTCCGATTTGGGTTCAAGCTTATCAGCTTGAATCTTTTTCACATAAGCATCGCAACCCCAAACTTTAAGAAACGACAACTTTGGTTTCTTGCCAAACCATGGTTCATAAGGCGTCGTCTCAACAGATTTCGATGGTGCCCTATTTAACGTGAATGAAGCCGTCTCTAAAGCATAACCCCAAAACGATAGCGGTAAATCAGTAAGAGACATCATAGATCGCACCATATCTAGTAAAGTACGATTACGATGTTCGGACACACCATTATGTTGTGGTGTTCCGGGTGGCGTGAGTTGCGAAACTATTCTGCATTGTTTCAAATGTAGACCAAACTCGTAACTCAAATATTCTCCCCCATGATCAGATCGTAGAAACTTTATTTTCTTGTTACGATGACTTTCCACTTCACTCTGAAATTCTTTGAACTTTTCAAATGTTTCAGACTTATGTTTCATTAAGTAGATATACCCATATCTGCTCAAATCATCTATGAACGTGATAAAATAACGATACCCGCCGCGAGCCTCAATATTCATCGGACCACATACATCAGTATGTATGATTTTCAACAAATCTGTTGCTCGCTCCATTGTTCCGGAGAACGGCATTTTAGTCATCTTGCCCATGAGGCATGGTTCGCAAGTACCAAGTTATTCATAATCAAGTGATTCCAAAAGTCCATCAGTATGGATTTTCTTCATGCGCTTTACACCAATATGAACCAAACGGTAGTGCCACAAATAAGTTGCACTATCATTATCAACTCTGCATCTTTTGGCTTCAACATTATGAATATGTGTATCACTACTATCGAGATTCATCACAAATGGACCAATCTTCAAGGGTGCATGACCATAAAAGATATTACTCATATAAATAGAACAACCATTATTCTCAGATTTAAATGAATAACCGTCTCGCATCAAACAAGATCTAGATATAATGTTCATGCTTAATGCTGGCACCAAATAACAATTATTTAGGTCTAAAACTAATCCCGAAGGTAGATGTAGAGGTAGCGTGCCGACGACGATCACATCGACTTTGGAACCATTTCCCACGCGCATCGTCACCTCGTCCTTAGCCAGTCTTCGCTTAATCCGTAGTCCCTGTTTCGAGTTGCAAATATTAGCAACAGAACCAGTATCAAATACCCAGGTGCTACTGCGAGCTCTAGTAAGGTACACATCAATAACATGTATATCACATATACCTTTGTTCACCTTGCCATCCCTCTTATCTGCCAAATATTTGGGCAGTTCCGCTTCCAGTGACCAGTCTGTTTGCAGTAGAAGCACTCAGTCTCAAGCTTAGGTCCAGACTTGGGTTTCTTCTCTTGAGCAGCAACTTGTTTGCTGTTCTTCTTGAAGTTCCCCTTCTTCTTCCCTTTACCCTTTTTCTTGAAACTGGTGGTCTTGTTGACCATCAACACTTGATGCTCCTTCTTGATTTCTACCTCCGCAGCCTTTAGCATTGCGAAGAGCTCGGGAATTGTCTTATCCATCCCTTGCATATTATAGTTCATCACGAAGCTCTTGTAGCTTGGTGGCAGTGATTGAAGAATTCTGTCAATGACACTATCATCCGGAAGATTAACTCCCAGTTGAATCAAGTGATTGTTATACCCAGATATTTTGAGTATATGTTCACTGACAGAACTATTCTCCTCCATCTTGCAGCTGTAGAACTTATTGGAGACTTCACATCTCTCAATCCGGGCATTTTCTTGAAATATTAGCTTCAACTCCTGGAACATCTCATATGCTCCATGACGTTCAAAACGTCGTTGAAGCCCCGGTTCTAAGCCGTAAATCATGGCACACTGAACTATCGAGTAGTCATTAGCTTTGCTCTGCCAGGCGTTCTTAACGTCGTCAGTTGCATCTGCAGCAGGCCTGGCACCCAGCGGTGCTTCCAGGACATAATTCTTCTGTGCAGCAATGAGGATAATCCTCAAGTGACGTACCCAGTCCGTGTAATTGCTACCATCATCTTTCAACTTTGCTTTCTCAAGGAACGCATTAAAATTCAACGGAACAACATCACTGGCCATCTATCTACAACAACATAGACAAGCAAAATACTATCAGGTACTAAGTTCATGATAAATTTAAGTTCAATTAATCATATTACTTAAGAACACCCACTTAGATAGACATCCCTCTAATCATCTAAATGATCACGTGATCCATATCAACTAAACCATAACCGATCATCACGTGAAATGGAGTAGTTTTCAATGGTGAACATCACGACGTTGATCATATCTACTATATAATTCACACTCGACCTTTCGGTCTCAGTTTTCCGAGGCCATATCTGCATATGCTAGGCTCATCAAGTTTAACCCGAGTATTCTGCGTGTGTAAAACTGTCTTACACCCATTGTAGATGAACGTTGAGCTTATCACACCCGATCATCACGTGGTGTCTCGGCACGATGAACTTTGGCAACGGTGCATAATCAGGGAGAACACTTTTACCTTGAAATTTAGTGAGAGATCATCTTATAATGCTACCGTCAAACAAAGCAGAATAAGATGCATAAAGGATAAACGTCACATGCAATCAATATAAGTGATATGATATGGCCATCATCATCTTGTGCCTTTTATCTCCATCTCCAAAGCACTGTCATGATCACCATCGTCACCGGCGCGACACCTTGATCTCCATCGTAGCATCGTTGTCGTCTCGCCAACTACTGCTTCTATGACTATCGCTACCGCTTAGTGATAAAGTAAAGCAATTACAGGGCGATTGCATTGCATACAATAAAGCGACAACCATATGGCTCCTGCCAGTTGCCGATAACTCTGTTACAAAACATGATCATCTCATACAGTATGACATGCTGGTAAGCAGTATGACTTGTATCGCCCACAACTCACTTGTGTTCTACTCGTGCATATTACATCTACGCATAAACCTGGTTCGGATGCCACTGTTGGGGAACGTTGTAATTTCAAAAAAATTCCTACGCACACACAGGATCATGGTGATGCATAGCAACGAGAGGGGAGAGTGTGTCCACGTACCCTCGTAGACTGAAAGCGGAAGCGTTAGCACAACGCGGTTGATGTAGTCGTACGTCTTCATGATCCGACCGATCCAAGTACCAAACGCACGGCACCTCCGAGTTCAACACACGTTCAACTCGATGACGTCCCGCGAGCTCCGATCCAGCTAAGCTTCGCCGGAGAGTTTTGTCAGCACGATGGTGTGATGACGGTGATGATGATGCTACCAACGCAGGGCTTCGCCTAAGCACCGCTACGATATGATCGAGGTGGTTATGGTGGATGGGGGCACCGCACACGGCTGGGAGAGATCAACATATCAACTTGTGTCTAGAGGTGCCCCCTGCCCCCGTATATAAAGGAGCAAGGGGGGAGGCCGGCCGGCCCCTGCAGGCGCGCCAGGAGGAGGAGTCCTCCTCCTAGTAGGAGCAGGACTCCCCTCTTTCCTACTCCTACTAGTAGGGGGAAAGGAAGGGGGAGAGGGAGAAGGAAAGGGGGGCGCCCCCCTCTCCTAGTCCAATTTGGACCAGAGGGGGAGGGGCGCGCAGCCTGCCCTAGGCCAGCCCTCTCTCTCTCCACTAAGGCCCACTATTTCTCCCGGGGGGGTTCCGGTAACCCTCCGTCACTCCAGTTTCCTCTGAAACCACCCGGAACACTTCCGGTGTCCGAATATAGTCGTCCAATATATGGATCTTTACGTCTCGACCATTTTGAGACTCCTCGTCATGTCCGTGATCATATCCCAGACTCTGAACTACCTTCGGTACCTTAAAACACAAAAAATCATAATACCGATCATCACCGAACTTTAAGCGTGCGGACCCTACGGGTTCGAGAACTATGTAGACATGACCGAGACACGTCTCCGGTCAATAACCAATAGCGGAACCTGGATGCTCATATTGGATCCCACATATTCTATGAAGATCTTTATCGGTCAAACCGCATAACAACATACGTTGTTCCCTTTGTCATTGGTATGTTACTTGCCCAAGATTCGATCATCGGTATCTCAATACCTAGCTCAATCTCGTTACCGGCAAGTCTCTTTACTAGTTACGTAATGCATCATCTCGCAACTAACTCATTAGTCACATTGCTTGCAAGGCTTATTGTGATGTGCATTACCGAGAGGGCCCAAAGATACCTCTCCGACAATCGGAGTGACAAATCCTAATCTCGATCTATGCCAACTCAACAAGTACCATCGGAGACACCTGTAGAGCACCTTTATAATCACCTAGTTACGTTGTGACGTTTGGTAGCACACAAAGTGTTCCTCCGGTAATCGGGAGTTGCATAATCTCATAGTCATAGGAACATGTATAAGTCATGAAGAAAGCAATAGTAGTAAACTAAACGATCAAGTGCTAAGCTAACGGAATGGGTCAAGTCAATCACATCATTCTCCTAATGATGTGATCCAGTTAATCAAATGACAACTCATGTCTATGGTTAGGAAACTTAACCATCTTTGATTAACGAGCTAGTCAAGTAGAGGCATACTAGTGACGCTATGTTTGTCTATGTATTCACACACGTATTATGTTTCCGGTTAATACAATTCTAGCATGAATAATAAACATTTATCATTATATGAGGAAATAAATAATAACTTTATTATTGCCTCTAGGGCATATTTCCTTCAGTCTCACACTTGCACTAGAGTCAATAATCTAGATCACACAGTAATGATTCTAACACCCATGGAGTTTTGGTGCTGATCATGTTTTGCTCATGGAAGAGGCTTAGTCAACGGGTCTGCAACATTCAGATCCGTATATATCTTGCAAATCTCTATGTCTCCCACCTGGACTTGACCCCGAATGGAATTGAAGCGTCTCTTGATGTGCTTGGTTCTCTTGTGAAATTTGGATTCCTTTGCCAAGGCAATTGCACCGGTATTGTCACAAAAAGATTTTTCATTGGTCCCGATGCACTAGGTATGACACCTAGATCGGATATGAACTCCTTCATCCAGACTCCTTCAGTTGCTGCTTCCAAAGCAGCTATATACTCCGCCTCACACGTAGATCCCACCACGACGCTTTGTTTAGAACTGCACCAACTGACAGCTCCACTGTTCAATGTGAACACATATCGGGTTTGAAAATTAGAATCGTCCGGATCAGTGTCAAAGCTTGCATCGACGTAACCATTTACGACTAGCTCTTTGTCACCTCCATAAACGAGAAACATATTCTTAGTCATTTCGGTATTTCAGGATGTTCTTGACCGCTGTCCAGTGATCCACTCCTGGATTACTTTCGTACCTCCCTGCTAAGCTAATAGCAAGGCACACATCAGGTCTGGTACACAGCATTGCATACATGATAGAGCCTATGGCTGAAGCATAGGGAACATCTTTCATTTTCTCTCTACCTTCTGCAGTGGTCGGGCATTGAGTCTGACTCAACTTCACACCTTGTAACGTCGGCAAGAACCCTTTCTTTGCTTGATCCATTTTGAACTTTTTCAAAACTTTGTCAAGGTATGTGCTTTGTGAAAGTCCTATCAAGCGTCTTGATCTATCTCTATAGATCTTGATGCCCAATATGTAAGCAGCTTCACCAAGGTCTTTCATTGAAAAACTTTTATTCAACTATCCTTTTATGCTATCCAGAAATTCTATATCATTTCCAATCATTAATATGTCATCCACATATAATATCAGAAATGCTACAGAGCTCCCACTCACTTTCTTGTAAATACAGGCTTCTCCAAAAGTTTGTATAAATCCATATGCTTTGATCACACTATCAAAACGTGTATGCCAACTCCAAGAGGCTTGCACCAGTCCATAAATGGATCGCTGGAGCTTGCACACTTTGTTAGCTCCCTTTGGCTCGACAAAACCTCCCGGTTGCATCATATACAACTCTTCTTCGAGAAATCCATTCAGGAATGCAGTTTTGACATCCATTTGCCAAATTTCATAATCATAAAATGCGGCAATTGCTAACATGATTCGGACAGACTTAAGCATCGCTACAGGTGAGAAAGTCTCATCGTAGTCAACCCCCTGAACTTGTCGAAAACCTTTCGCAACAAGTCGAGCTTTGTAGACAGTAACATTACCGTCAGTGTCAGTCTTCTTCTTGAAGATCCATTTATTCTCTATGGCTTGCCGATCATCGGGCAAGTCAACCAAAGTCCACACTTTGTTCTCATACATGGATCCCATCTCAGATTTCATGGCCTCAAGCCATTTTGCGGAATCTGGGCTCACCATCGCTTCTTCATAGTTCGTAGGTTCGCCTTGGTCAAGTAATATGACCTCCAGAACAGGATTACCGTACCACTCTGGTGCGGATCTTACTCTGGTTAACCTACGAGGTTCAGTAGTAACTTGATCTGAAGTTACATGATCATCATCATTAGCTTCCTCACTAATTGGTGTAGGATTCACAGGAATTGATTTCTGTGATGAACTACTTGCCAATAAGGGGGAGAAGGTACAGTTACCTCATCAACACTACAAAAAAATAAACTTCCGTGATGATACATGTTTGTCACAGTAGGTCACGTTTTCTATCATGCATGTACATCCATGACAAATTTATGACAGAATCAAGATAGTCATACCTGTGCTGTCGTAGAAGTGTTCCATGACATTACCAAAATTATCATCACGGAAGTGTCCACTTCCATGACGATAAATCGCGCGTCACAGAAGTGCTTTCGTCAAGGGTGACCGACACGTGGCATCCACCATAACGGAACGTCGTTAAGCTATCGGGTCCGGTTTTGGATCCGATAACCCGTTAACAGCCCCGACCAATTGGGATTTTCCACGTGTAAAATCATCATTGGCTGGAGGAAACACGTGTCAGCTCCGTGTTGGCACATGTGTCACTCATCCAATGGGCGAGATGCGCCTATGATATGTTAATACGTGGACCAGCCCAAAAGTGGCCCATAAAGTTTAAATGGGCTGGCCCAACTAAAGGCCCACAAGATTTTGCGGACCATAATGGGACGGCCCAGCTAAAGGCCCACAAGATTTTGCGGGCCATAATGGGTCGGCCCAGGTAAAGGCCCACAAGATTTTTGCGGGCCATAATGGGCCGGCCTAGGTGAAGGCCCACAAGATTTTTGTGGACCATAATGGGCCGGCCCAGCTAAAGGTCCACGAGATTTCGCCGACATTAATGGGCCGGCCCAACTGTAGGCCCACAAGATTTTGAGGACCCTAGTAGGCCGGCCCATTAACTGGCTGCCATGTTTTGGGCCAAATGCCGGCCCATATTTGATCCGGTCCATTAATGGCCTGCCACGTTCCGGGCCTAATAATGGCCCATATGAGATCCGGCCCATTAAAAGCCTACCATGTTCTGGGCCAAATTACGGCCCAGATCAGGTTCGGCCCTTTAAGAGGCTTTGGGCTAAATTATGGCCCATATCAGATTTGGCCCGTCAACTGGACGCTATGCTTTTGGGCCCATTTGCTAAAGGCCCATTTAGTAATTCGGCCTAATATTAGTTTCAGCATGTTAAGGGCCCGTTTAACATTTTGGCCCTATATTAATTTCGGCCTGTTAAAAGTCCCTCATATAGTTGGGCCTAACTACCGCCCGGTTTGCATCCGGCCTGCTCGCAGTCGATAATCTGATTGGGCCAAACAAAGTCCAAGACAATTTTGGCCTGTTATAAGCCCATGATTTGATTGGCACATTCATGGGCCGGGGTCTAATTCGGCCTGCTGCCGGCCCGTGAGCTGTTCGGCACGTTTCAGGCCCAACCTACATTTCAGCCTCCTAAAGGCCCATTGAGTTTTCTTGGGAAAATAGGGCCGGCGGTTTACTCGGCCTATTAAAGGCCCGAATCTACAAGTGGGCCAGTTTACATTTAGGCCTGTTAACGGACCAAGATGACGGGGCCCATGATGCAGATCAGACATGGTGATTTGCATGACGGCCTGATTATGTACCGTAATTTTACGGTTTGGCCGGTTTACTGCGAAGACAGGATATATATACAGTAAAATAACTGCAGCATCGTGAATAAGAAAAAAACCTAGACTATACAATAAAGAAATTACATCCACTGGGCATCAAAGTTCGCCACTATGATAATAAAGCACAAGCAGACAGCAGATTACATACACTGGGCACCAAAGATTGCCACCAGTGCAACTAAACACGCCGACAAAATAATATACAAAATCGACAGCACTTCAATAGAGTTCAAGAAAGGTTAGCCCTGCTCGGGAGCTGTAGCGCAAGCAGCTGAGCAAGCTGGTGAGACTGCACTTGTTTGACACTTATATCCTCCTCACTCTGAAAGATAAACAAGCAGAGAGATGACAGGTTTTGCACATATAAGTATCAGTGCTGACAATTTATCACATTTCATACTGATGAATAAAGTGACATAGTTTAAAATAGCATTAACACAATATGGTATTGTTCAGGTCAAGACATGGCAGGAAATGACATTGTGAAGGAGTTGGCAGCTTCACGACACCACTGGATTACAGATCAAGAACTCATAAGTATCAATGGTTAGTGTGCTGTCAATTTATCCCACAGATTGGCAAAATAAGATCACTTGCTCTGTATAGTTTAATTTACATGGTATGAAGAAGGAACTTGGTTGTACAACTGAAAACTTAAATTGAGAAGAACAAACTTTTGTTTATGAACTGGAGTACATAATAAACTTTAAACATGCAATTTGATGCAAACACCAAAAATAAACAGCTGTTGCAGTCATGCCTAACCAAATATACACAACAAAGTTTGAAGGATTGAGAAGGACAAACTTACATTATTGGTGAAGGCAGGCTCTATAAAGCCCTTGTCCATGCTGATGGGGGGGGGGGCAATTCAAGAAGTTTACCACAGAATCTTCTTCATAAGCATTGCCTTTATTCTACGTTTTGTTAATAGTAAATATAGATGTGACAATATAAGAAAAAATGGAGAATATTTAAGATAAGATGAAGAGTGATGCTACATAACCAAGTAGCTATAAATGTAAGTACAACGATACAGGCAAAAGGTACAACCAAGAGCAATGCAGAGCTAAACTTCTTTAGTACCATCGGTGTTATCCAACCTTATGGTAAGAGTAAATATAGATCTTATGTGTAGAAAATGGAGGGCAAAGGAAAATAAGCTGTAGAGTGATGGTACATGAACAACTACCTGTCAATATAAGTACACTGATAAAGGAGAGCAGGTACTTACAAGAACAATGCAGAGCTAAAAAATTCATTGGCATTGGATATATTCTACACTAATGTAACCATTCATATAGATCAGATAATTTGGGGCAAACAATTGATAAGCAAGCTATCATGCATACTGCTGTCACATATTGAACCAGGTATGTATGCAAGTACAGTGATACAGGACAACTGGTACTAACAAGAGCAAAGCAGCGGGCAGCATATTTATGATATCCTGTCGTTCTTTTCAAACCGGAATTCTTTTTCGAGCAGATTTCCTGCAAAAAAGATAATTATGGCACATGCGGAAAAGTAGAAGTTCAAATTGTCATGCGATATCATAGACAGTACTTCATCCTCGGAACGAGACCAGTGCATAACAAGGTTTTTCCATTCAATGTCTTCTAAATTTAGCACAAGAGACTTCACCAGAAATTCGTTTATAGACTTGCCATCAAAGTGTGATTTCCTCAGGTAACACTGATACTACTGCAATGCTTCCTTGAAAAGCGCAAGCAAGCTTTACTCTTCATGACTATCCGGATTGACCCTCGCCTACTTACAGCAATGTAATGTAGATCATTGATGTGTTCAATCAGCAGAAAACAGGAAAATAATCACCATGAATAATAGCACTTACACATAAGTGGGACAGGAAGATGTGAAAATGGTGTTTGTCTTCACTATAATCTTCCCATGATGGGAATATATGCACGTAGTCCCTAACAACATTGAAAGCATTGTCTTTTAAACTGGGAATAACTGGAATGGGGTTCCAATCTGCAGGAATTGGCCGTCTGTGCAGTTGGGATAGATCTTCGGCCGGTGGACTTGTTGTACTTTTTGCTGGAGTGGGATTTTTCTGTGGTATGGCTGGTGCTATGGCAACTGAAATCGGCATACCTTTTGCTGGAGTGCAGGTCCTGTGTGGTGCGGCTAGTGGTGTGGCCAGTGAAGTATGGGTACAGTCTGCTGGAGTCGGTCCTATGTTTTGTGTCACTGGTTGTACAGCCAATATAAGTGGGGTGCTGTCTGATTTCTCCGGCACAACCACGTTTTTCAAGGACTTTGCTGGTGCTCCTTCAGGTTCGGCAATCACCCTCTTCATTTTTGATGTCTGATGCACAAGAACAACATTTGAGTGGAAAAACATGGTATGATGACAGATGGAATATGTATTGATAATGGATGGGCATGGCATCTCGACATATATGATGAGTAAACTAAGCAGATGGCGGTGCAACAAAGTAGAAGAAATGCAAGACAACATATGCAAGATACACGCAATCAATAAAACCTTGCCAAATTAGAGCAGGCACCTTGATGGGTGAACAGGACAGGCCATCTGCCTTTGACTCCTCGAGGTTAGAATAGTCATTAGGATCATATTCTGAAAAAGAATCAACAGGTGGTGAGCGTATGAGTTTCATTGCATCCAGAATGGCACTCAATGCCTTGGTGACAATTTTGTAAGTCATTGCGGTGTTTAGCTTCAAGAGTGGACTGCTGCTAGTGCGACACAAAGCAGCTGCACAGATCATAGTGTAGATATAACGGGAAAACCGTAAGCATCAGAGTAAAATCAGCAAAGTGGAACTTGCTGGAATATATGTGCTAGTATTGCCGGTATGGCTAGAAAGCCTTCGGATACCAGCTCTCTTCAACTGAAGGTGCGGTACTGTTAATATCAGTGTAACTCTCAAAGGCGACACAGCTCCCCGCATTTTCTTGCCATTCTTATAGGATTCAAGTGGGCAGACCACTACAAATCCTATTCCCATGTTTACAAAATCCTACGAATCAAAGAGGCCCGACGAGTTCAAAGTGTCCATACCAACCGACCGTATAGACCTCTACACTGCAAATGTCCCTGATCACACTCACTACAAGGAACATACTATACTACTATCATACTCCCTCCGTTCCAAAATATAAGTCTTGGTAGAGATTTCCACTATGGATCACATACAGATGTATCCAGATACATTTTAGAGTGTAGATTCACTCATTTTGCTCCATATGTAGTCCATGGTGGAATCTATACAAAGACTTGTATTTAGGAACGGAGAGAGTACTTATTAAAGAAGAACGGAAGAGGAACAAGCTAAAGAAGAGCAAGCAGATTTTGGATAATAAAATGTTCGTTGCGCAGTGCCCCACACATGATGAACCAGAGCGCATTAAGAAAGCAACTCCCTGCTGTCTCTCTATATGTGGTGCACGTGCTTTTTCGGAAGTAAAGTAGGAACATTAGCTGACCAATTAAATGTTATCTGTTTTAGTAATATCAGCATCATATCAGATTCGTACTTGAGCAACAAGTTTGGAATTATGAGTGGCACGCTGTTTAGCTTGATGGATTCAGGAGCAGTGCTAAGCAGGTACGATGATGGTACTGAATATAAAGGCATGTCTGCATTTGGGTCAGTCGACCATTTCAGGTGGTTGGATGAAGATCCTACGTCTCCTAACCCTTCTTCTTCCTCGTCTCTGATTCTTCCCATACAGAACACCGCACGGGCTGCCGGCCGGACCATCGGCCCCCACCGCCTGTGTTCCTCCGCCACCCCCACCCCCCGCCCCACCCGCATCGAGTTTTCTTCGTTTGGCGAGGCCCCACCACCGCCCCGCCCCCAACAACCAAAGTCCCCACCCGAGCCCCTTCGTTCGCACCGGCGAACTCCGGCGAGCTCTGAAAAATCGACTGACCCAATTTTGAAATTTAGTCTACTGTGATTTAACTAGTGTGGAATATAAAAGGCGAAAACCATAAGCATTGGGAGTATAGTGTTGAGCGTCCCATGGCAGATCTGAAGGTGCAAACCGGACAAAGGCAACTTCGCAACCAATGTTTGCTCTCAACTAGCAAGTAAGTGATGGACAAGAAATCAGAGTAAAGCAGTGGCGATCTATTTTCTTGTTGCGATAAATAAGTTGAGCAGATACGAAAGAGTACCGCCTCTGGTGCGGCGCCGTGTATGCATCTGCTGAGAATTTGACGGTGTTGCGGTAGCGATGGCTGTCGGTGGCGTGGAAGCGGATCTAGGAGGGTAGACGGTGGCGGCGGGGCGCGGTGGACGAGATGGTCGTAGGAGCAGTGGCGGCAAGGTGGACGACGGCGGGGATGAAGCGAGAGGACGGGATGCAAGGATCCCGGTCCGAAGCCGTGGATGAGAGAGGTCGATCTCTTGTAATGGACGGCGGCGTCAGGGTATCAGCTCCGGCATGGTGGAGGAGGACGGCGGTGGATGGGGTGGCGGACGGAGGAGGCTGGGGTGGAGAGGGTGTTTTGGCGCCCACGGAGTACGAATGGGGAAATGGAGGTGGAGAGGAAGGGGGAACCATGTCTTCAGGGCGCGGTTGTCTCAAATGCGAGGAAATTTACAAACTTAGCCCCCATTTCAAATTTCCTACATCACAACAATATTAGTCGGTTGGGGATAGGACGGTAATCTCGCATACACCGAATATTTGCCGACGAGAGTTTGTTTTTGGCGCCCACCGTGTATGAATCGGGGAGGGAGTCGATTTCGGCCGAGGACACACTGTGTTTTGGCACCCACCGTGTATGAATCCGGGCGAGAGGCGGTTATGTCATGTTCGAGTGAAATTACAAACCTACCCCTATCGAAACCTATAGAAATTGAGCAGATAGGCTTTGCGTGGCAGGGATAGGCAGTAGTAATTTCCATCTCGCAGATTTTGGTTTCGGGCGGCTTTCCCTGCTTCGTTCAAATTTTGTAGAGTGCACGTTTACCGTGCCAACTCAATTCGAATCCCGTTTGTATTCTAGTTTTTCAGGCAGGATCCATTTTCGATTGCAATAAAATTCTATATACATCATTTTATAATATATACTTTCAAAAGTACAACAAAGAATTCTGCTCCTTTATATGTATAATATGATTTACAAATACAATGATCTCAAAATCATAAGGTTGAATTAAAAAAATTAAACCAAATTATGTTCTACTAAAATGTATGGATCAGTAATATCTACATATTAAATAACATAGATGCGCGTGAATTCATATGAGTATGCATGTTTGATAGATCAATTTTGGTTCGAGTATGGATTACATGTATCATCATCTCGAATTCAAATATTTGAATCCCTTTTATGTTCACTCCTTTCATGCCCATCTCTCTCGCATGCATGCTCCTTCATGTAGCTACCACTCTCTTTTCTCCAGCTCACCCGCACGCTCACTTCATGTTTCTCCTATCCTCACAAACATGGTCTCTCGACGTCTCCCTTGAGAAGTGTCACACTCTCCCTATCATTATACATTACACGGTTTTCATTATCTCTCATGTCTCTACCGTTCTCTCGTATCACTAGGTACCTAAGCTTTCCTTTTCACCGCCACACACACAGTCTCCACTCGTCTTTCACTTTGTCTTTCTCTCTATGGGATTCTCTCACACACCCTATATGTCTCTAGATATGAATCATACCACTAAAATTACTCTCTCTCTCTCTCTCTCTCTCCTGTAGACACAACATTTGTTGCGGTCTCCTTTTCGTCTCCATCCCAGACTGACATTATTCATTTGTTTACCGATCAGACAAACTCTCCTCTCTCTCTCTCTCGCACACACACACAACTCCTGCTTCCACACCCCTTCCCGACTACCGTCTCTCTCTCTCACACACACAAAACTCTCGCTTTCGCACCCCCGTCTCGTATTTCTCTGACAAACATTTATCGACTAGCCTCTAGATAGGTTTATACACCCGCACACTCGTGCTTCCACTATCGCATACATGTCTCTCTCCCGCTCCTTGTATCTATGTAGATTTTTCTTCCCTTCTTGAGACACGCCCTCTCGATCGTGCACACACACACTATCGCCTCATTTTAAGCTGATACCTCTCGCACACACACTCTTTGTGTCTTTGTCACACATGCACTCCCTCCTCCTCCTCTCTCCCTCTCTCTCACACACACATGGGCTTTTTGCAACAACTAGCAAGATGCCCATGCGTTGCACGGAACATGAAGATGCATTTGTATGAGTAGTTTATCTTGTGGGAGAAAAGGATGAACAAGGGAAGGCCTTATTTGCAAGTGTGGATGGGGTGTGGGTATCTTTTTGCACAATTGCCATACTTTCCTTCCTATCCGTCAGATATAGATCAGACGGCCTATATTGCAGGATGGCAGGCACACGATCATCACCGACTATGCTTTTTATAAGAGTAGGGATAAAAAAACAGAGTTGGTGATGATGGTGGGCCTGCCATCCTGCAATATAGGTCGTCTGATTTATATCTGACCGATAGGAACGAAACTATGGCAATTTACCCGCACTCCTATCCACATTTGCAGATAAGGCCTTCCCTCGTTCATCCTTTTCTCCCACAAGATCTTGATGTTCCATGCAACGCACGGGCATCTTGCTAGTAAGAGTAGAAATTAGACATATACCACTTCTTGAATCTTGAAACCAACAACATTCCTCCCTTATCTCATGAAAACCGCCAAAGGAATATATTTTGAGTGAAACATAACATTTTTTTAGTGATATACGTATTTCAAAACTAGACTTTTTTTCCTATCAAATCGGTGAATATGTATTAATCTACTCAGATCGTGTGGCAACGCATTGGCACATTGCTAGTAGTTATTATAATTTTGTCGACACCAGACAAACGGTGGAGTACATATACGAAGAGAAGAGGTGCACACACGCAGTCGGTCTCTCGCTGTCTCGCACACATGAGTGTTACGTAAAGGCAACGTTAACAAATAAACCTAAAACCCTAGGTGCACGATTGCTGCATTTGCGAGTACCGGGTACGTGGTGGAGCACACCTTTGTAGGAATAGTCAGCTCGCGTGATAATTTGATCTGTAGGAGTTGATGGTCGGGACCACAGGTGAACGACTTGGAGGCGGTGGCTCGCCAGTTGCCACAGATCGAGTAGCCACGTTTAAAATATCATTTTTAGCGGGGTTAAGAGTTCCGATTTTCAATGGCGCGTTATAAGTACTAAGTAGTTTTTAGAACGATTGGTATGGAGCAAAAATGGAATTCATAGTACTACCTACTACGTACCTCCTTGGCGTATGGTTGTATGGGTTTATGTTGCGAGATGTTGAACCTGGTAGTTCTAGGGCAAATACAATGTTTCAGTAATGAAAATTGGAAGGGGGAAACCCTTCTTTGATTAAAAAACTACTACCTCTGTTCTGGTTTACTAGTCCCTATCGTTTTTTGGGTCAAAGTTTGTCCACGAATTTTACTTGTAAAATGTGAATGGAAAACGAGATTTTGTTATACGCAAACAAAAAAGGACTGGAGTGAGTGATTGCGCTGACACGGACGCGACCTCTCATAGCGCAGGCATTGAACCGGCGCGCCGGCCAAGAGGGCCCCACTCGCTGCAGGCCCGGCAGAACACGCCTCGTTGCCGCATGCAACCGGCTTCAAACTGCCCCGCCTGCCTTCACTGAATCCGCGCGTGTGCCGGCAACACGTCCTTCCGCGAGCCGGTCGGCATTTTAGAACACAAAAAGTGACCAAAATATAATTAATTACGCATGGTCTTGACTTGTTGTGCTCGCACTGGTAGCAGGAACTAGAGGTTTTTCTTTATTCATAACTCTCCTCAATTTTTTTGGCTTTGAAGTGAATCATGGTTGTGGACATTATGTATGAATGTGGAGATACCTGAACATGAGTTTGATGTGTAAGTTGAACTTGGAATGTGGGGCTTGCGCGTGAACTATACCATGTCCAATGCTTCGTCTGTTATTGTTTGGAAAGTAATTGCTGTTATTACATGACCCAAAAAAATATTTCGTGCCACATCAGTAGATGCACGGACATCACAACAGGCATGCTGACTGGATAAACATTTGAACCTAGCTACTATGAAGGAAATTTTGTATTGACAACAGTTTTAGATAGCAGGAGACGCCTAGCCTGGTCTGCCTCTGCTAGCTTATTTCTGGCTTCTTCCATCTCTTCTTTGGAATGGGTGAAGAGAGCATCTAATTGCTCTTTTCGCTTCTTCAGGAACTCAGCTACATTCTTAAGGGCTGCTACATGCTTTCTTTCAGCCTTTACTAGAGGCACGAGGACACGAACAGCTGACGACTCCACCTGGCTTGTGTGTAATCCAACATCATTTGGGAATTTGCACCTTGTGTCTAATCCAGCATCATTAGGGAACTGGCACCTTGTGTGTACTCCAGCCTCATTCTGGAAACATGATCTCGAGGTTGACCATACTTCCCTCCTTGCAGGAACTGCATCCTGACATGAAGTTACTTCTTTTTTAGATAATTACTTAGAGCAACCCAGATCCATTTAGTAGAAGCCAGATAAACAGAACTGGGAGAAGTGAATTCAAAAGGAAAAAAATATAAAAATAGACTACAAGGTGAGAACACCCACTTCCTGCATCAAGCTAAAAACGAAAGCATTAGGACGATTAAGACTCTTCTTATGACACATCGAAGAACACGAGGCTTAAGAGAAATAGAAACTACAACATATACACATCGAAGAACACGAGGCTAAACGAAAGTAATTGAAAGGGTGTTACTTACCAAAGCTCGTTTTACAGGTTCGGTGCCGCTCCTCTTTACCTTGCCACGCTCCTTGAAGATGTCCCCAATATCTCGTGTTTGGTCTTCATTGCTCCTCTGCATGTTCGCACTCGTGGTTTTAAAATCTCAACATGGCAAGAAAAATATACTACTAGTAATTCTCGCATCTTGTGGGCAACATTAAAGCACTCGTCTGCCATGTTAGAGCATCTCCAACAGAATTGCAACGTGTGGCGCTTTAAAAAAGCGTTTACAGTGCTGAGATTGAGAAGTAGAGATAGAGAGTAGAGGATAGTTCTCAGCATAGATAGATAAAAAAATAGACCAACTACTCCTCGCCGTCCGACTCCTCCTCGGTGATGTCCTCCTCCGACGTCTGACTGTAGGCGTGAAGATACCGATCGTCATCGGATTCCCAGGGCGACGCTGCTCCTAGCCTCATGTTGAATTGAGCGTCCGCTTTTCGCCTACGCTTGTCCTCGCGATAGGCGGCTCGCTCCGCCCTCCTCTTATCCCTCTCCGCCCTCCTTTGCTCGTAGAACTCGCGCTCGTTGATGATGTTCTGCAGGAAGCGTTGGCGCCATAGCGCCATGGCTTCCTCGTCCATCTCGGCGATGCCGAGACGGTGCTCCCGCCTCCGGTTGTCGCGACGATCCTCATTGGTGATAAGCCGCGGCAGAGGCGCGAGCTCCTGTACCCGCTCCCGCGTCGGCATGTTGGAGAAGTTCAATGTTCTATGAGGCCACCGGAGGCGCCACGCCGCAGCGTCATATGCGCGGGCGGCCTCGTTGGCGGTGTCGAAATTGCCGAGGCCGAGGCGCATCACGCGGAACCGGATCTCGGCAGAGAAGCCGCCAGAGGGGCGCGTGCGGACGCCACGGTATCCCCAAGTTTCCCGGCGACGCGGCGGAATGGTGGCGCGGCAGCGGCGAGGCGAGAAAGAGCGAGGAGAGAGCGGTGGCGAGGCACAGAGTGGGGAGAGAGCGGTGGCAAGGCCAAGAGCGGTGGGAGGGCGTTGGATTTTATAAAGCGCGCCGGACGCCGCGCACCAAAACTAGTGCATGCCCGGCCGCTTTTCCTGCGCGCGCGCAATCCTTTCCCGACGTCTCTGCTATCTCTACTCTCTTCTCTACTGTTATATTTATTTTATATTTAATATTTATCTCTACTTCTCTACTCTCTATTTTTTTCTCTACTTTTTCCCTACTCTTATAAAAAACAGAGTTGGTGATGATGGTGTTCCTGCCATCCTGCAATATAGGCCATCCGATTTATATCCGACGGATAGGAAGGAAACTGTGGCAATTTTGCAAATAGATACCCACACCCCTCTCCGCATTTGCAAATAAGGCATTTCCTCGTTCATCCTTTTCTCCCACAATTTAAACTACTCATACAAATGCATCTTGATGCGTGCAACGCATGGGCATCTTGCTAGTTCTAAAAAACTATCCATCATTTGCCACACTACTGGTAGCAGATGAAATACCTACCCAAGCACAGCGCGATATAGGAGCGACGCACAATTACAAGCTGATATTCTCTTGGACAATGGAGGCTATAACCAATTACTTTTACGGGAACAATAGCACCCAGGAAATTTGAAGGGTAGGTATGAACAAAATTGGAACTGCACATGTACTGCTAAGTGATTCAATACACACATTACCAATCGAGGAGGAGAACGATGGTCGCGGCGGCCTCTGTGAGTCATGGTCGGCAACGGGAGTCAGTTCATTGTCCATGACGGTGGTGCTTCTGCGCTTGGCGTCGGCTTCCGGGAAGCAGATCCGAGACCGTGGAAGACGGTGCCGGGGAAGAGGCCCCGTGTACGACGACGACGGTGGACCGGCTCCAGTGCTGCGTACGAGGTCGTCGATGAGGCAGATGCGCTGTGGTGGACGAGTGCGCCGATGTAGAAGGGGAGGAGCACGAAGGCTGCGGTGCCGTGGAGAAGTCTATTTTGCGGTGGGGATAGAAAATGGGGAGTATTCAGGTTTACTACTCTGGGTGTCGGGGTGGGGTTGGCTGGGTAGGGTGAACCTGAAGTTACGAAAACAACCCCTACCAACCGTCATCCGTAGGCCTGTTCCGAAGGCTATGATGGTAACTTCCCACTGCTCGAATCAGGGTCGCGGGAGATTTTCCCGCCGACCTCAAAATTTTGTGATACTGAACTCCCCGTGTGGCGTGTTGGATGATTCGGCTAAGCAACTAGCGAGTAGTACTAGTAAACTCTGCATATTAGGTTTGACCGAAGTCAAACTTCCTAAAGTTTGACCAAGTTTATAGAAAAATATAAACATTTACCATAACAGATATGTATGATGTGAAAGTACATTCAATAATGAATCTAATGGTATTTATTTGTTATTGTATATGTTAATATTTTTGTTATAAACTTTCTGAGAGTTTACAAAACTTGACTTTGACCAATGCTAATACGCAGACTTAAATAAAAACGGAGGGTGTACACATTTGTTTTCTTAGTATGTAGTGAATTAATCATTTGTTGAAATTGTGAAATAAATATATTAGGCTACTGACTTCGAATGTAATGGTCTATACAATTCAATAGTTACAATCATTGTCGAATTCCAAGATGTATACGAGGTCTATAGTACTTCACAACATGCTCAAACTTGCATAATCCCAGTCAAATGACAATCAAAATGCATTTCATAGTTATTAGTTTGTAGGATGCAACAAAACCAACAATAACTCTACATCAGCCATTATAAAAGCAACATTTTGAACATATCCCAATCTGTGAATGAAACGTGCAGAGAGAGCTTGCGAAGATGGAGCAGATAGGGCGGGAACGATTGTATGTATGTGGACGAGAGAGTAGGAGACAAACCTAACGAAACAGAAAGAGGGAGATAGAGAGAGAAAGAGAGAGGAAGAAGTTAGGTCTGTGAGAAAGATGGAGACATGTAATATACGTGAGATGCGTGTGCATCCAGATTCTGTACACATGGAAGGAGAAGAGACAACAAGTTTGATGAGAGAGCTGGAAAAACATGGACGAGAGGGGAAGGATCTCGTGGGTTGAGGGATTGATAAATTTGTGCGGGGGAGAGAGGGATTGGTAATTTTGTGCGAGAGAGAGAGAGGGTGGGGGGAGGAGTCAGTCAGCCGTCGTCACATCATCCTGCTTCCAAATGGCCCCGCATTCTCTAGCGCAGTGTGGTCGCCGTCTTCGATCTCATCGATGCCCTCTTTGAAGATTGAGGTGTTTGCTACCTCTTGAGCACTGCGTTGGTTTTCCCTTGAAGAGGAAAGGGTGATGCAGTAAAGCAGCGTAAGTATTTCCCTCACTTTTTGAGAACCAAGGTATCAATCCAGTAGGAGGCCACGCACGAGTCCCTCGCACCTACACAAACAAATAAGTCCTCGCAACCAACGCGATAAGGGGTTGTCAATCCCTACACGGTCACTTACGAGAGTGAGATCTGATAGATATGAGAAGATAATATTTTTGGTATTTTTATGATAAAGATGCAAAGTAAAATAGAAAGCAATAAAAATAACTAAGTGTTGGAAGATTAATATGATGGAAAACAGACCGGTGGGCCATAGGTTTCACTAGTGGCTTCTCTCAAGAGCATAAGTATTACGGTGGGTGAACAAATTACTGTTGAGCAATTGTCAGAATTGAGCATAGTTATGAGAATATCTAGGTATGATCATGTATATAGGCATCACGTCCGAGACAAGTAGACCGACTCCTGCCTGCATCTACTACTATTACTCCACACATCGACCGCTATCCAGCATGCATCTAGAGTATAAAGTTCATAAGAACAGAGTAACGCTTTAAGCAAGATGACATGATGTAGAGGGATAAACTCATGCAATATGATATAAACCCCATCTTGTTATCCTCGATGGCAACAATACAATACGTGCCTTGCTGCCCCTACTGTCACTGGGCAAGGACACCGCAAGATTGAACCCAAAGCTAAGCACTTCTCCCATTGCAGGAAAGATCAATCTAGTAGGCCAAACCAAACTGATAATTCGAAGAGACTTGCAAAGATAACCAATCATACATAAAAGAATTCAGAGAAGATTCAAATATTGTTCATAGATAAACTTGATCATAAACCCACAATTCATCGGTCTCAACAGACACACCGCAAAAGAAGATTACATCGAATAGATCTCCACAAGAGAGGGGGAGAACATTGTATTGAGATCCCGTTCCCGAAGGTTTCATTCCGTTTGGACTCCGTTTGATATTCTTTTTCTGCGAAACTCTGAAATAGGCAAAAAAACAATTCTGGGCTGGGCCTCCGGTTAATACGTTAGTCCCAAAAATAATATAAAAGTGTATAATAAAGCCCAATAATGTCCAAAACAGAATATAATTTAGCATGGAGCAATCAAAAATTATAGATACGTTGGAGACGTATCAAGCATCCCCAAGCTTAATTCCTGCTCATCCTCGAGTAGGTAAATGATAAAAACAGAATTTTTGATGTGGAATGCTACTTGGCATAATTTCAAAGTAATTCTTCTTAATTGTGGTATGAATATTCAGATGCGAAAGATTCAAGACAAAAGTTTAATATTGACATAAAAATAATAATACTTCAAGCATACTAACTAAGAAATTATGTCTTCTCAAAATAACATGGCCAAAGAAAGTTATCCCTACAAAATCATATAGTCTGGCTATGCTCTATCTTCACCACACAAAGTATTTAAATCATGCACAACCCTGATGACAAGCCAAGCAATCGTTTCATACTTTTGGTGTTCTTAAACTTTTTCAATCTTCACGCAATACATGAGCATGAGCCATGGATATAGCACTATATGTGGAATAGAATGGTGGTTGTGGAGAAGACAAAAAGGGAGAAGATTGTCTCACACCAACTAGGCATATCAACGGGCTATGGAGATGCCCATTAATAGATATCAATGTGAGTGAGTAGGGATTGCCATGCAACGGATGCACTACAGCTATAAGTATATGAAAGCTCAACAAAAGAAACTAAGTGGGTGTGCATCCAACTCGCTTGCTCACGAAGACCTAGGGCATTTTGAGGAAGCCCATCATTGGAATATACAAGCCAAGTTCTATAATGAAAAATTCCCACTAGTATATGAAAGCGATATCATAGGAGACTCTCTATCATGAAGATCATGGTGCTACTTTGAAGCACAAGTGTGGAAAAAGGATAGTAACATTGTCCCTTCTCTCTTTTTCTCTCATCTTTTTTATTTGGGCCTTTTTTATGGCCTCTTTTCTTTCTTTCTTTTTCTTTTCGTCCGGAGTTTCATCCCGACTTGTGGGGGAATCATAGTCTCCATCATCCTTTCCTCACTTGGGACAATGCTCTAATAATGATGATCATCACACTTTTATTTACTTACAACTCAACAATTACAACTCAATACTTAGAACAAAATATGACTCTATGTGAATGCCTCCGGCGGTGTACCGGGATATGTAATGAATCAAGAGTGACATGTATGAAAGAATTATGAACGGTGGCCTTGCCACAAATACAATGTCAACTACATGATCATGCGAAGCAATATGACAATGATGGAGCGTGTCATAGTAAACGAAACGATGGTAAGTTGCATGGCAATATATCTCGGAATGGCTATGGAAATGCCATGATAGGTAGATATGGTGGCTGTTTTGAGGAAGGTATATGGTGGGTGTATGATACCGGCGAAAAGTGTGCGGTATTAGAGAGGCTAGCAATGGTGGAAGGAGGAAAAGTGTGTATAATCCATGGACTCAACATTAGTCATAAAGAACTCATATACTTATTGCAAAAATCTACATGTTATCAAAGTAAAGTATTACGCCCATGCTCCTAGGGGGATAGATTGGTAGGAAAAAGACCATTGCTCGTCCCCGACCGCCACTCATAAGGAAGACAATCAATAAATAAATCATGCCCCGACTTCATCACATAACGGTTCACCATACGTGCATGCTACGGGAATCAAAAACTTTAACACAAGTATTTCTCAAATTCACAACTACCCAACTAGCATGACTCTAATATTACTACCTCCATATGTCAAAACAGTAATCATGCATCAAACTTCTCTTAGTATTCAACACACTCATAATAAAGTTTTTACTATTCTTGAATACCTAGCATATTAGGATTATTTAAGCAAATTACCATGCTGTTTAAGACTCTCAAAATAATCTAAGTGAAGCATGAGAGAACAATAGTTTCTATAAAACAAAACCACCACCGTGCTCTAAAAGATATAAGTGAAGCACTAGAGCAAAAACTATATAGCTCAAAAGATATAAGTGAAGCACATAGAGTATTCTAATAAATTCCGAATCATGTGTGTGTCTCTCAAAAGGTGTGTACAGAAAATATGATTGTGGAAAACTAAAAAATAAAGATTCAAATAATACAAGACGCTCCAAGCAAAACACATATCATGTGGTGAATAAAAATATAGCTCCAAGTAAAGTTACCGATGGAAGTAGACGAAAGAGGGGATGCCTTCCGGGGCATCCCAAAGCTTTGGCTTTTTGGTGTCCTTAGATTATCTTGGGGGTGCCATGGGCATCCCCAAGCTTAGGCTCTTTCCACTCCTTGTTCCATAATCCATCAAATCGTTCACCCAAAACTTGAAAACTTCACAACACAAAACTCAGCAGAAAATCTCGTGAGCTCCGTTAGCGAAAGAAAACAAAAGACCACTTCAAGGTACTGTAATGAACTCATTATTTATTTATATTGGTGTTAAACCTACTGTATTCCAACTTCTCTATGGTTTATAAACTATTTTACTAGCCATAGATTCATCAAAATAAGCAAACAACACACGAAAAACAGAATCTGTCAAAAACAGAACAGTCTGTAGTAATCTGTAACTAAAGCAAACTTCTGGAACTCTAAAACATCAGCCAAAATAGGACGACCTAGACAATTTGTTTATTGATCAGAAGAAATTGGAATCAATATTTTATCACATTCTGGTGATTTTTAACAATTATTTTCGTGAACAGAAAGTTTCTGGAATTTACAGCAAGATCAAATAACTATCATCCAAGAAGATTCTATAGGTTAAACTTGGCACAAACACTAATTAAAACATAAAAACACATCTAACCAGAGGCTAGATCAAATATTTATTCCTAAACCAAAGCAAAAAAGCAAAAAACTAAAAATAAAGTTGGGTTGCCTCCCAACAAGCGCTATCGTTTAACGCCCCTAGCTAGGCATTGAGATATCGATGATGCTCACATGAAAGACAAGAATTGAAGCACAAAGAGAGCATCATGAAACACGTGACAAACACATCTAAGTCTAACATACTTCCTATGCATAGGCATCTTATAGGCAAAAAAAATATCATAGCAAGCAAAAACTAGCAAATGCAAGGAGGCGGAAAGAAACAATAGCAATCTCAACATAACGAGAGGTAATTTATTATCATGAAAATTTCTACGACCATACTTTCCTCTCTCATAATAATTACATGTGGGATCATAAGCAAATTCAACAAAATAGCTATCACATAAAATATTTTCAACACGATCCACATGCATGCAAAGTTAACACTCTTCCGAAATAGTGGGATTAACATTAACTAAAGTCATGACCTCTCCAAACCCACTTTTATCAAAAATTTCATAAGATTGAACTTGCTCCAAATATGTGGGATCTAAAGTTGAAACTCTTCCAAACCCACTTTCAATATTATTGCAAACACTATTATCAATCTCATATTCATCATGGGGCTTAAATAAATTTTCAAGATCATAAGAAGAATCACCCCAATCATGATCATTGCAACAAGTAGTAGACATAGCAAAACTAGCATCCCCAACCTTAGGGTTTTGCATATTATTAGCACAGTTGACATCAATAAAATTTATAATAACATCATTGCAATCATGCTTTTGATTCAAAGATCTATCGTGAATCACTTCATAAAGCACTTCATCAAAAATTTCAGATTCACGAATTTCAAGCAAAACCTCATAAAGATAATCTAGTGCACAAAACTCACTAGCAATTGATTCATCATAATTGGATCTCTTAAAGAGATTAGAAAGTGGATGAGGATCCATAACAATGGATTTTTAGCAAGCGAAGATGCAAGCAAACAGAAGGCACATGGTAACACGAGCAAACAGAAGGGAGAACAGAAAAAGAGGGCGAATAAAACGGCAAAGGTGAAGTGGGAGATAGGAAAACGAGAGGCAAATGGCAAATAATGTAATGCGAGGGATAAGAGTTTGTAATGGGTACTTGGTATGTTGACTTGTGCGTAGACTCCCCGGCAACGGCGCCAGAAATGGCTCGTTGTCGGGAGTCCAAATCTTGACTTGACCTTGCGTAAGCCTCCCCGGCAACGGCGCCAGAAATCCTTCTTGCTACCTCTTGAGCACTGCGTTGGTTTTCCCTTGAAGAGGAAAGGGTGATGCAGTAAAGCAGCGTAAGTATTTCCCTCAATTTTTGAGAACCAATGTATCAATCCAGTAGGAGGCCACGCACGAGTCCCTCGCACCTACACAAACAAATAAGTCCTCGCAACCAACGCGATAAGGGGTTGTCAATCCCTACACGGTCAATTACGAGAGTGAGATTTGATAGATATGATAAGATAATATTTTTGGTATTTTTATGATAAAGATGTAAAGTAAAATAGAAAGCAATAAAAATAACTAAGTGTTGGAAGATTAATATGATGGAAAACAGACCGGTGGGCCATAGGTTTCACTAGTGGCTTCTCTCAAGAGCATAAGTATTACGGTGGGTGAACAAATTAATGTTGAGCAATTGTCAGAATTGAGCATAGTTATGAGAATATCTAGGTATGATCATGTATATAGGCATCACGTCCGAGACAAGTAGACCGACTCCTGCCTGCATCTACTACTATTACTCCACACATCGACCGCTATCCAGCATGCATCTAGAGTATTAAGTTCATAAGAACAGAGTAACGCTTTAAGCAAGATGACATGATGTAGAGGGATAAACTCATGCAATATGATATAAACCCCATCTTGTTATCCTCGATGGCAACAATACAATACGTGCCTTGCTGCCCCTACTGTCACTGGGAAAGGACACCGCAAGATTGATCCCAAAGCTAAGCACTTCTCCCATTGCAGGAAAGATCAATCTAGTAGGCCAAACCAAACTGATAATTCGAAGAGACTTGCAAAGATAACCAATCATACATAAAAGAATTCAGAGAAGATTCAAATATTGTTCATAGATAAACTTGATCATAAACCCACAATTCATCGGTCTCAACAGACACACCGCAAAAGAAGATTACATCGAATAGATCTCCACGAGAGAGGGGGAGAACATTGTATTGAGATCCAAAAAGAGAGAAGAAGCCATCTAGCTAATAACTATGGACCCGAAGGTCTGAGGTAAACTACTCACACATCATCGGAGAGGCTATGGTGTTGATGTAGAAGCCCTCTGTGATCGATGCCCGCTCCGGCGGAGCTCCGGAACAGGCCCCAAGATGGGATCTCACGGGTATAGAAGGTTGCGGCGGTGGAATTAGGTTTTTGGCTCTGTATCTGGTAGTTTGGGGGTATGTAGGTATATATAGGAGGAAGAAGTACGTTGGTGGAGCAACAGGGGGCCCACGAGGGTGGAGGGCACGCCCAGGGGGGTAGGCGCGCCTCCTACCTCGTGCCCTCCTGGTTGCTTTCTTGACTTAGGGTCCAAGTCCTCTGGATCACGTTCGTTCCGAAAATCACGTTCCCGAAGGTTTCATTCCGTTTGGACTCCGTTTGATATTCTTTTTCTGCGAAACTCTGAAATAGGCAAAAACATCAATTCTGGGCTGGGCCTCCGGTTAATTGGTTAGTCCCAAAAATAATATAAAATTGTATAATAAAGCCCAATAATGTCGAAAACAGAATATAATTTAGCATGGAGCAATCAAAAATTATAGATACGTTGGAGACGTATCAGTGTTGTGCATGCTGGGGTGCGAAGAAGCACAAGCGAGAGTGGTCGCCATATAACCTTGGATGGGGATGAATTGTGTGCTCGGGGGAGGGGGTGTGTGTGTGATGTGTGCTGTGTGTGTGTGTGTGTGTCAGATATTGAGAGAAAACAAACCTAAGGAGAGAAATGTGTGTGTATGTGACAGAAAGCTACTTGCTAAACAGGGTATTCACGAAGAGATTGTGCGTGCGAGATAGAGAGCGATGTGCGGGCCTTGAGGTGGGCAGGGGCGGGGTGAGGGTGTCAAAATGTGCGCGTTGATGCATGTGTTACATGCGATCGTGCGAGGGACGGACGAATCGAGAGAGATGGTTGTTGTGTTACAGATGCTCCTCTCTCTCTCTCACACACACACACACACACACACACACAAGTAAAATAGAAGACCGTTCTCTCATGTATACACAACGTATCGACATCTGTCTATGTCTCACTCATGCATGATCATTTGCACATTCACACCACTCTATGTCTCTATCACACGCACACCGTCTCCACATTGCCCTTCCGCCACAACACACATATGGACACATACACACGTTCTCTCTCAGTCACACACACATGGGCTGTTTGGTTTGAGACTAAGTTTGCCTAAGGTTGCCACACCTAAGGTTAGGCAAGTTTGACCAACTTAGGTGGGTGTTTGGTTCAAGCCACACCTTAGGCAAGCCACATTAGGGTCCCACATTACATACACTCAAAAAGTGTGGCAAGAATCCCTTAGGCTTGCCAACTTGTGGCTCTCATTTTGAAGAACGAACCTTAGGAAAGTGTGGCAACATTGTCTCTATGACAAGTGGGTCATAGGGGCAATAAAGTGTGGCAAGCCAAAGTGTGGCAAAAACCAAACACATGCCAACTAAACTGTGGCTGCCAAATTTTGGCTTGGCAAACGGTGGCTGGGAACCAAACAGCCCCAAAATCAGTATTACAAAAACTAGGGCGCACCTAAAACGTCCAAATCCAAATAAACACGAACTGGAGCTAAATTAAAATATATGGAAATATTGTAGCGTCAAGAACTTTTCCCGGAAAAAAATTTGAGTAATATTCGGGGATTGTTTCCACACACACACAAAGGTTCGGTGGATGTCCTTCGAGCGCGACACGGTGACGCACCGTTCGATCGACTGCGCGGCCGCGGTTCACGTGCTTGCACAGGATTCCGTATCACGGCTGTGGTAACTAATAAAAGCGCTACCTAAGTCTAATGTTTACATGTACTAGTATGGTTTTCTTTTAAGTTTGACCAACCTTATATAAAACTAAACTAAGCTCCCATATGTGCACTCATAAATATGTCGCCGGCGCCGTTGGGCATGCCGGCGCCCGCCTGCTCCGGCCAACAATTTCTTGCCCATCACCGCCGTGTCGCCGTCAAGCCGAAGGCTCGCCCGCTCACGTCATCTGCAGTCCCTCCTCGCGATGCCGCCGCGCTGCCAAGCACGCGAGCAGCTGGTGGAGCCGCGTCTATGCACGCAGCGTATGAAGAGGAGGACGAGCGCGTGCTCCAGCACACCGGCGAGGAGGAACTAGCGTGTCATTGTCGTCTCCGCCCGCGCGGAGGAGGCGCGCATGGTGGCTGTCGCGGCGGAAGCCGGTCGCGCGTGCGTCGAGCCCGTAAACCGGGTGCGGACGCGGAATCTACCTTCGAGACCTTGAATGCCACGTGGATCCTGCAATCTGAAGGAGCAATTTGGGTCAGTCAACTCTTGTGAGCCGTTTGATGCAACATGGATGGCTAGAAGGGCTTCTTCAACCTCCAAAATAGATGCATGGTTCATCTTCTCAGCCCGCCACACGCCTAACCGCCTGCCGCCGCCGCTGCGCCCTCCCCTGAACCGCCTGCCACCGCCATGCTCCCCCCACCCCCGCCATCCGTTTAACCCCGGGCACGATCCATTTTTTCCGGCGAACTGCATTCCACACCCAACACTCATAAGATAGATCATGGGCACCCTGCCATCTTCTTCCTTCACTCCGTCGAACTTCTTTCACAAATCGACTGACCCAAATTAATACTACTAGTACGAACGTATTAACTACAGTAGGAACACGAAGATACGAGCAGTAGTACCAACTGCAAGAAGAAAAGTAGTAAGACATAGTACTAGTACTACTGTACGTACTGAAGAGTTCAAATAACGAGAAAGAACATAAACATAGTTCTGCTGGGGCCTCAGCACAACACACCCTTGAAAATAAACTAAGCAACTAGTCCGCTTGACACTGCAGTAGAACCAGCATGAGCGACGGCACTGCCACCTACTCGGAGTCCGAGTCCACGTCCTCGACTTCGTCCTCGTCCCTCTTCCTCTTCGCCGACGCTTCTTTGCTTGAACCGGACACTGGGCTCTGCTTCTTCATCCAACCCTTGTTGATATTTAAACAAAGGTAGGCATCCATTGCTGCGTACAGCATGTGATCTTCATCTAATGTCTTCGACTCCCATGCATGATGAAACTCGTGATGAGGTTTCTTCAGTTTAGCGTATGAACGATCAATCATGGCTGCTGCCAGGGTCAGCATTGAAGGCTGAGAGGAGGACACCAGCCCTTCCCTCTAGAGGTCGAAGGGGTCGCCTACAACGAGGCCTATCCGACCCAGGATTTCCTTGTCGTTCCTAAAGTCTATAGTAATGAATTTGACTCGGCCGCCCTTGAGGAACTTCTTAAATTCCTCGCACTCAACGTCGGCATCTCATATGTGGTAGACCAAGCATAAGTCATGCATGCAAACCTGGATCACGGCGGGCTTCTTCTTCTCTGCCTCCTTTAGTTTCTTCTCGCTTCCCAGGACTATGGTGTACTCAACATCTAGCCCAGCGACCCACTCATCATTTGAGTTTTCGAACATGCGTTTGAAGCGAGCAAGGCATTCTTTCACCGTTGCAGAAGAACGGGTGTAGATGACGTCGAACTCATCGCCGGTGATGGTTCTAACATTGTACTCACCGCCGATCATGGAGATTTGGGACGCCATGGATTTGGGAGGAGGGTTAGGATTAGTGGACCTGCCGTAATGTGAAAGGACGGGACGACTGGGAGCGAACTGTTGTAAGGCACTGCACTAGTAGAAGACGGGGACGAGTAGGGCGTGCGAACGGTGTGGGCTTGCTGGCTTGCCCAGTGGATAAACGGCTGCAAGCCCCAAAGAGTTCTCGAGAACTATGCGGGACCCACTAGATGTCATGTCTACTAGACCCATATCGTAGGCCTGATGGTATAGCTTCTGCCTGATCGCACGCCATGCCGGCTTGTGTGTAACTTCAATTAATTCTGTCAACCGTCGCGCCTCCCACGACCTTCGCTTCCCTCGCGTAGTCGCGCCCTTTGAGACTTCGACCGGCTATAAATGAGAAATTTTTTTGCCTACTCCGCATGCTTGATACTCCCTCTGGTCCTTTTTACTTCCGTCAACCGTTTATACTAAAAATATCAATATCTACAATATTGATTATAATGAGTATAAAGCACCTCTTGGGTGGGCTAGATTTTTTTGGGTTAGTTGAGTTCAAACTAACCCAAACTAACTCTAACACATGGATCCAAACAGGGCCAAGGTTAGCTATTAGAGTACTACTACCTCCCTTCTAGTTTAAAGGGCTCGATTCAAAATTTTGACCTACTCTTAGCAAGATAGAGGCGGTGGAATAGTTTTTGTAGTTCTTCACAAAAAAATGTGTTTACCAATGCATGCATGAACGCTAGTTACTCTAACCCCCCTCTCTTCTTTAATTCTTTGCCACATCAGCATGTTTGCTATTCCCGTGTGCATGATACTAGCTAAGATACCACCATTATTGCCAGCCTTAATCATCGCATGCAATAATTTAGTGCACCTTGAAATATGAACATGTGTGGGGCGTGTATGTTTTTAATGACTTGAGACTATACCTAGCCCGGCATGCAAGATGAGACTTATTATGCTCCATTCCCCATACCTGCAGGAAGCCGTTCGTCTCCAAATCTTTTCCTCTCCATGTGTGGAAACAATATGCCTGCCAGACTCTCCTTCTCCCTCCGGCGGTCCCACCACTCCACCCCGTGTGGAAAAAATCTGCATGCATGACTCTCCTCCCCCCCGTGCTCGTCCAATCCGTTGTGACCAGCAATATTTCCACCCCTTCCCTCCCCCGTAATTTACTCCAACAAATATGCCCACGTAGTTGTTACTTAACTGCAGGTGCATTGGGTCACTGACATATGGGCCCAACAGGGGTCTGGCCCACATGTTAGTGACGCAAGTGGACCAGCAGTTAAGTCAGTGCAGCTCAGTCCATATCTTATGTAGGTGTGCCATTGCTCGCTATAAATACTGCGCCTCCCACGACATCGCTAGCTCCTCCCCCTCACGTTCACGTTCATCGCTACCTCCTCCCCCTGCCTGGCTCCCTCTCATGTCGACCACCATGGCATCGCCCCTACCAAGCCCTAGGCACCCCTCGCTGCACCGCGCGGACGGTCACGCGTCGCCGTTCCGTTCCTCGCCGCCACTAGTCGAGGAGGACGCGTCGGCGTTCCGCTCCTCGCCGCGACGCGACGTGTCGCCGTTCCGTTCCTCGACGCCACTAGTCGAGGAGGACGCCTTGGTGTTCTGCTCCTCGCCGCGACGCGTCGAGGTGGACGCGTCGGCGTTCCCAATCTCGCCAGCACACACGTCGGAGGACGCGTCGGCTCCCTGCTGTGAGGAGAACGCCGCGCCGCCCGCCGAGCCCCACAGCCTTGAGGAGCTTTGGAAAGAAATGGATGTCGCCTTGTGGGAGGCTTTGCCTCTAGCAGAGCACGCCAAAATAGAGGCGGAGAAGAAGGTCGAGGAAGAGAAGTGCACCGCGGAACAAGCTGCCTGGGAGGCCTATGTCGCGTCCGAGAGAGTCAAGCAATTGGCTCTCTGGCAGAAGGCTCGTGCGAGGGCCGTGGGGGTGGCGGAGGACGCCCGTGCCAACGCCCTGAGTGCAGTCGGGCCCAAGCGCCTCATTTACGCTTGGCGGTACATGGACCGGGTGCACGCTTCCAGCGAGGAGGAGTACCTGTTGGCGCCGGATCACCACACCGGTGAGATCGCGCTCGCCCGCCGGCAAGCCGGCAATCAGCACCTCACGAGTTGTGAGGCTGAGGAAGAGGCGTTGTGTCAGCGCGCTGGGAAACGGCCGCGCACCAGGGCACTCGTGGCGCGCCGCAAGCGCTCCTGCGAGCGTCGTGGCCTTTAGGGGGAGTATAATTTTTGTTTTGTAAGGCGATCTCATTAGTTTTGGGACGCAAATGATAAATCCCGAACGTTCAGGAATTATTAGCATCCTTAATTAAGTATGTAAAAGGAAAGTTTGGAAACCTTGTGTATTTGTACGCATTTTGCAAGTACGTGCATATAGCACAAACTTTACTATATACTATCGCACTACACGTCTCTCTCTATATATGCTTGCAGACTGTGCTACTCCCTCCGTCCAGGTCAATAAGTCATCTTTGGTTGTGCACCGTGACCAAGAAGGAGGGAAGACTTATACACCTAGACGGAGGGAGTACTACTATTACTTATGTACGTGCAAATGCATGTTTTAACATTACGATGTGGTTTTTGTAAAAGTAGAAAAACAGCACTAGTCAAGCTTGTGAAACAATTCAATGCAAAACAAATGCAAAAATGCTCGTTTGATTGTTTACTTTTAGCTTCCTTCTCTGTGGTTATTTCTCTGTCGTACTTTGTACGGAGTATCTCACTGGTTGGAAAGGCATGCAAATTCCCAAACCGCTTCCTACACCTTGTATCGAATTTTTTGCCTAACAAGTTGTGCCGTGCAATTGGAATTCCAACTTGAGTACTATTACTAGTAGGAGTACCAGGGGCCAGTTCTTTTAGGCTTCTAGATTAGTAATCCCATAACTACTACCTCCGTCTTGGTTTATTGGTCCCCATTGTAATCTGTGTCAAATTTTGATCATAAATTTAACTAATGAAATGTTAGTGCATGTCACATGCACTAACATTTTATCAGTTAAATCTTTGGTCAAAATTTAGCACAAATTACAATGGTGAGGAATAAACCAGGATGGAGGTACTACTAGTAGTAGTTTAGAAGCCCAAATAAATGAGTGAGGCGCCTTAATGTTACTCTCCACTGTGACTAGTCTTATGGGAAAAGCTGGGGAAGCCGCCAAAAGAACTGGCCCTAGGAGTAGTAGCTAGGGATACTAGGAGTAGTAGCTAGGGATCGAGTGTGCGAGATGAACCGGAGAAAGTAAATGCAGAGAGATGAAATGCAAAAAAGACGGAGGGATGTGATGGTTGCTTGTCCGTTTATTTTACCAGGCCACTTATTACTGGGAGTGGTTGGGTTTTGTGATATGACGGCTTTACTGCCACGCCACGAGCGGGGTGAGACTCCCATGCAGCGCCGCCCTCTACACTAGTACTACTACATCGGTCGTGGTTTATCCCCCATTGAATTTGACTGAAGATTTAACTGACAAAAGGTTAGTGCATGTCAACAAAAACAATATCGTTGGATTAGTATTTGAACATAGTTTTCAATGATATAATTTTAGGCGACATAGATCATTATTTATCGTACTATATATAATATTAGTTCAATTTTTTGTCGTACTAATCTATAGTAAGGTGCCCGTGCGTTGCACGGAAGAGTGAAATGCATTGATCAGGGAGTTGTTTATTTTGACAGAGGATGGGGGGGTCATCTCATGTGTAACGGGTATCGATAGGTTTGTTTGGATATTATTTCATCTCTAGAGCTCACAAACATCCGGGTGAAATAGATAAAAAAGTATCTTTTGCAAACAAAAGCGTTCCACCTGCATCCAAAACTTGTGAAGAAATAACTCTTATTGTGCTTTGCAGGAAATGATCTTCAAGAATTAGTTTTTGAGTATCCATTGTTATACATGTTGGTTACAGATGACATGGCACTCTCTTATAGTCAACAGTTGGCTATACTATTTAAGTATTAACCATGGCCTTATACACCTAGACAGAGGGATTAAATCAGGATGACTTGGAAGGGGGCAGAGGATATGTAAGAAATGGTTCATCATAAGTCTTTCACCAGTACTGTAGTAAAAATTCATACATGGAAGATTCTAGACTAAACCATAAATGGATACACTTTTATTCATGCGCGATACTCCAATAGAGCAAGATCATGCATGGAAGTCTCCACATGCTTAGACAGCGGATTACATTGAGCGAAGACTAATGATCAACATTTAACTTGAGAATGCAGATGTCCAGGTGAACCACCTTGGAGTCCCCGTGCACATTGTTGGGGGTCAAATAATACCGTGCGTCTTCCACGTCCACATCGGCGGGAAAGTCCTAGCTCGGCAGAGTCCAAGTCAGCTTGGCATAGCCAGTGTCGCCGCCCACGTACCTCCGAAGGGTAGTAATAGTGAGCTCGCACCCGTACATCAGCCTCGTGTTAGTGTTAGCGTCAGCGGCGTCGCCCCTGACGCACACTTTAGAGATGTGGCGGCGGCCTGCACGGGCCTCGCCGGTGGCCACGATCAAGAGGAAGACGCTGCCGTCCTCCTCCGAGACTAGCAGGCAGCGCTGATCCTCCAGCAACTGTGGCACGGTGAACGGGTAGCACGTCTCATACTTGATGTTCTTCGCCAAGGGCCAGTAGTGATTGCCGCACGCCTGCGTCAGGATGCACGATGTCCGCCGGCGAGCCCCAAAACGGCACCGGGCACTCATAGCAGTAGACAAAGGGCTCCTTGGAGGCATCGAGCAGGCCGTCTATGAAATGGGAGTGGCTGTAGAATATATGAGCAAGTTACTACGAGATTTAGTCTGAATAAGCACAAAATAAATCATGACGGCTATAACAGAGATTAAACTAATCATGCGGACTAGCATAGTAGATGAACAGATCGAATCTAGGACACAGACTAGAAACATGAATTCTACCACGATTTTGAACAGGAAGGACAGAAACACATACGATGCAACGGGAGCAGCACCATTGGCATTGAGGTTGTCGCCCGTGTCGTTGAGGAAGAGGTTGCCGAGGTCGGGGAAGAAGTCGTCGTCGGTGAAGTCGTCGCTGCTAGCAGTCGCGAGAGTGCGCTCCCCAAATTTCAACAACGCCCGCCGAATGAAGCGTAGGAGTAGCCCACGAAGCAGTAGATGGTGCTCCTCCCTAGTCTCTATTCTTATCCCTATCTCTACTACTCTTCTTTGTTTTTTATAATATACTACTTGTAGTTGTCAAATCGAATAGTACTGTGCCATCCACTGCACGCCCAGCTGAACACGCCTCCTCGCCTCCATCAAACCCCTCCGTTAAACCCGCATGCAAACCGAGAAACCTACTCCGGCCCGCGGGAGGAAATTTGCCGGTTGCCGTTGGAGAATAATAGAGTCACGTCCAATCCATTTGAGTTAATTGCGTGTATGATTCTCCCTCTATAAAAAGTTAATTGCATCCTTAATCTTGTATTCTAAGTACTCTGTCGGTTCCA
Organism: Triticum aestivum; assembly: GCF_018294505.1. Classification (NCBI taxonomy): domain Eukaryota; kingdom Viridiplantae; phylum Streptophyta; class Magnoliopsida; order Poales; family Poaceae; genus Triticum; species Triticum aestivum. The sequence continues at coordinate 105,855,010 of NC_057802.1, forward strand.
CTGTCAGTACAGTGTACATGACTTGCAGGCTGGCTACAGATTCGTACAGAAAGTTAAAAAGAAACAAATCCATGACTTGCAGGATTGGAGTTAGCACCAATGGCAGTTTGTAGTCGTTCCACGCTCGGGCATTGAAGTTTGTAACTATTTTAGATTAGAACATACTACTCCTCCGGTGCTAGTAGTAGAGCAGAGTCCTACTCCACTACTACTCTACTCAAGCAAGTTAGGGCATAGTAGCAGGTACTATAGGGAGTACCAGTACTGTGATCACTCAAGCAAGTTGTCTGACTTCGATATGACCCTATGCTGCTGGTATGTGTCTCGTAAGTCAAGCGGCGTGCTGTAGTCATCATCACCTGTCCACTTCTCGCAGCACACATTCGCTTCTCCATCTTTGTCTGCTCTTCCATCCCCGCTAAGGCGCCTCCCCCCTCATCCAATCTTCCATCTCCACTAAGGCGCCTCCCCCCTCGTCCAAAACCCAAGCACTAACAATGGCAGAACCGAGCAGCGTCCGCCGAAAGAGTGGCTGGAATTCGCTCCCCACAGAGGTAATCAAGCTCATTGTTTCGCGTGTGGACAATCTCAGTACCATGCCGCTCGCTGCGTGCTCATCGGGGCTGTACCGTTTACTCAAAGCCCTCAGGCCGGAGCTTTTTCAGCCAGCTCCTTGCTTGCTGATGCCACCTGATCTTCAGAAACGGCGTGTCATGCAACATAACGAATCGTAGGGTGGCGAGCATCAACCCCCTTGACTGCGATCCGATCCCCATCACCCTCAACTACATTAACGGTATGTACTGGGTCGGCATGAACACGTCTTGGATGGTGCTCGTCGACGGTCGCAGCAGCTGGATGCTCGTGGAGGTCTACACCCGGCGATTGATCCCCCTTCCTTCGATTAACACTGCACTGCTTTGGCACCACGGCCCAGAATACTCGGAATCTTACAGTAGCCAACATGATACCAAGTTTGATTTGCTCAACGTTGTAATCTGCCAAGTGCCCACAAGATCTGCGAATTATAAAGACTTCAGGCTAATTGCGTTCTTCAACCGCGGTCTCGCCTATCTGACAGGTCACTGCGGTAAGTGGATAAATCTGCACGTCCATCGCAGGATCATACATCCTCCATGGTTCTCTGATGCCATTGAACACAAGGGCTTCATTTATGCTGTCGACTCCTTCTATGGCTCGACGTATTGCTGGCCTACTCCAGTCATCGCTACAAACGGCTGTTACAGCAGTATGTTACTTTCCTATGATATCATGATGGCTTGCTTATATTACTGTCAACATTTACTGAAAAAATATTCATGCTCATAACATGTTGTTCTTAAGATTGACTACATCAAGAGCCCTTTTTTATTTGACTCCAACTTTTTTTAGGGTTATTTGGCTCCAACTTGATATGATGTTGTAGGCCGCCTGGTGTCCCTACCCTTCCTAATCCTAGAACCTTTCAAAGAAAAGCGGCATGGCAGTTGCAGGTGGTTCCTGGCTCGATCAGACGACGGCGAACGATTGACGATCGTTTGCACATACCGGATGTGTTGTTTCACGGAATACAATCACAGTCACTGCAAGGTCTTTGAGCAGGATCCCAGCTTCTCTGGGCCTTCAGGAATTTTTGACTGGAGGTTGGTAAGTAGCCTTGGTACACGCTCTCTGTTTGTCGAACTGAATTATCCGATTAACCAGGAGATAACCGACGGCAAGGATCATGATGGCAGCGCGGTTTCGTTCATCAGGCAAAACTGTGTGTACACAGCGTACCATGCGTCTCTGCATGCACCATACCCTGATATGTGCCGCCACGCTCTGCAACCCAAAGTAGGAGAGAGGGTCGCAAGTATCAGACATCGACCTGCTGGCTGGAGTTTCCCCCGTCAGGCACCCATTTGGTTCAAGCCGTCAGCCAATCTCCACAGCTTAATAAATAGTAACGTCTAACTGAGCCAGTTAGTTAGATGCGTACACTTGGTGTAGTAGGATCTTTATTTAGTTTGATACATACATTTGTTCTTTTTTGGTAGCCCTTTTGTAATGATGGCTGATGTTTGGTTTGGAAGAGAGAGGTGCGTCTTCACTCTTCTGGCCTGCTTACTGCTTCTGTTGCACCCCCAGCCCTGGTTGCTGCTGCTGCTACTGTTTTCAATGTACAATCAATAGTATATTTCGTCTGTTGGTTGAATAAATGTGTTGTTAGAACGACAAACACAATGTTTTGGAAGTCGTTGCACGGTTCGATCCTTTAGTGCCCCGTACCGTACGTAGCGCATACTATTTTTCGTACGGAACACATTTTCCACTTGTTGATAACATGCAGCGCACTGATGAAGGCCCAATAGAGAAGCCCATAATTAACTGGAAGGGAGGCTCTCACATGAATCCGGCCCAGGTACATGCTCATGGTCCCCTAAACATAAATAAGTAAATAAATAAATAAAGCTAAATGCTCATGCACCAGTTCTTTAAATTCACGATTTAACGGGAGGATAGTATTTCCTATGATAGTGTCGTTACATTCAGTCGATATTATTCTTCGGCAAAGATAGCGACCAGTCTTCTTTCTCCCAGCATTTTCTTCTTGCAACCAGCGGACCCATGCAAATCGTAGTCAACGTCGTAAATAGATCCGGTCCATTTTTATATTTCAATAAGAATGTCCAACCCAGCCCAACACATTGGCGACAGCACTTTATCCTCCGCCTTGGTGCGCTCGCCGCGGCGCCGCCGTCCGACCCTGTCAACATAGTTTTTTTTCGAAACAGTCCCTGTCAACATAGTGAATCAGGGGAGGACTATAGTTGTGAGTATGACAGTACGGACCCACCAGGTCCACTCCCGAACACAAGCAAGCGCCTCTTTTACTACTCAGATGAACCCCTCATTTTTTACTCTAATCCACCCTGCTGATATCTAGGACCCACATCATTTTCAATGTATAGTCAATTAACGACAGAATTGCATAACTTTTTTTAGTAGTAATTCGGAGGAGCAGGCTATAAACTGGGTTGTGCGGTCTCTGTGGCCCGTCTAACAACATGACCAGCCCAGCAGTTTTTTCTTTGGGAAAATAGGTAGCCCAGTATTTCTTTTTGAAGAATACCCAAGCTAGGCCTATTTGTTTTCTCCGACTTACCGGGCTGCAAATCTTTCAAGACGAGGAGGGATGCATTTCGGCCTGGCCAAAGAGTATGGTCAGTGTCTGTTAAAAGTAATATCAAAAGGGGTTGAAAATTCCAAAAAAATTATAGCAAATGGGATATTAGTTTCTTTTTTTGTTTTTGTTCTTCACTGATATCTTATACGTATTTCATTGGATTTAACATGACATAGTACTAATTTATGTTTAAATTTGTTTTAGTATGGCTACTAATTTTTGGATTAAGAATATTTTGTTCCCCAGCAAAAATTTGCGAATTTTCAAAATTTCCCACATATTTAGTTAATTTTTTAACCCTGGTACTGACCAGAAAATGGGTAGCAATTCTGAAAATGGAAAACGGGCTGCAATAAATTCCATATGAATTAGAAAATGAGTAAAAATTATAAAAATAATAGCAAATGGGCTGTACACGCCACAGATTTTGAGGCTGACTTGTTTACGCAAGGCTTTGTCAGTCAACACACGATTCTAGCAGCAGTGACTGTTGGATGTCCATTCAACGGCCGACGTGCTTCTTCAATCTCTGATCTTCCTGGTCCAGCCACCTAAACTAGCGCCGGCGGGACTGCCTGCTCCCTCCTCTTGTGGCCCGCTGTGATGCCGCGCAGGCTTCCCCGACCCACCCTACTCCCTCCGCTGGCCTGGGCGCACGCAATCAACTGCCTCCTTATTATGCGAAAAAATGATTCCTCCACTGACATCTGGGGCGCACCGGTTGGGAGGCTGACCTGTGGGCCTACTAAGTTGACGCGTATGCAGGGCTTGTCAACTTAGCCAACAAACGATTCTAGAAGCAGTAACCGTTGGATTTGAATCGAACGGGCCTGCTGCTTCTTCAATCGCTGCTCTTCTTGCACCAGCCGCCCAAACCAGCGCCGGTGAGACCGCCTGCTCCTGCCTCCAGTGGTCGGCTGTGCTGCCGTTGAGACCTCATCGCCCCCTACTACTCCCACCGCTAGCCAGGCCCTGCGGCAACGGCAGCCTCACATCACAGCCGAACCAGTGAACCCTCGTACTCCTCTCCGCGTGGGCATCCACTGCCGCTTTTTCCCCGGCTCCGCGTCATCCCCTTCCTAGGCCTCGCCGTTGTCCACCGCCTTGGTGCTCTCGGCGCAGCATGGTCAATGTGGTCAACGACCGACTTCCATCGGAAGAGTACTGTACGTGGAGAGGCTGACAGCTGGGTCCACGGCCACAACCCAGTTTTTTTGTGATTTGCCAAGTAAGTCGCTTTGTCAGGCCTGTTGGGCTGCAAATCTTTCAAGATGAAGAGAGCTTTCATTCGGCTGGCCGAGAAAATGGCCTATCAGTAATGAGAAATGGGCTGTACATTTTTAAAACACATCAAACCGGCAATTAGTTTCAAATTTCTTTTTTTATTTTGAAATTTTAAATTACATTAATTTTTATGCGTGGACAATTTGTTGGATTTTATATTGATATACATTTATTTTTAAAATTAGTTTGAATGTGACTCAAAATTTTGGGATTAAAAACAGTTCGGACCGCACCGAAATATGTAAAATTTCATATAATTTTTTAACCGTGGCCACAATATGGGTTGTAATGCTAACAAAAAGAATATGGGCTCCAAAAAAAAACCTTAAGAATTAGCAAATGGGCTGTAAATTATTAGAAATAATGGCAGATGGGTTGTATGCTGTTTTCCACAGATTTGAGGCTTTCCTAAAAAAAGGTTGACGCACAAGCAGTGACTGTTGGATGTCCCCCGTCGTGCTTCTTCAATCTCTGCTCTTCCTGCTCCAGCTGCTCAAACAAGCGCCGGCGGGACTGCCTGCTCCCTCCTCCCCGCGCTCGGCTGTGCTGCAGCGCAAGCCTCACCGCCCCACCATACTCCCATCGCTGAGCCATCCCTCTACTCACCCGCACCTGCTGTTATTCTTCGGCGATGGCTGACGAACCAGTAAACCCTCGTACAGTCGTACTCCCCTCCGCGTGGGAAACAACTGCCGAGTCTTCCCTGCCTCTGTGTCCTTCCCTTCCTAGGCCTCGCCGTCGTTGTCGGGTGGTAGGTGCGACATATGCAAACGGGTGGCTTATCATTGTGGGAGCCAGTAAGACATCGCCGGTGCCTGGAGACGGGATAAGGCAAAGACATGCACGCCGGCGAATCTTACCCAGGTTCGGGGCTCTCCGTGGAGATGACACCCCTAATCCTGCTCTGCAGGGTCTCCGCATGATCACTAGATCAACACAAGTAGCTACAAGTGGCTCCTTGAGCTGTTTGGCTAGAGGAGGAAGAAGGGCAAGGCTAGCTCTCCTCTTCTCTCTATGTGGTGTCTAAAACTATATGAGATCAACCCTTTGCATGGGTGCCCTGGGGGGTTTATATAGGCCTACCTCCCCAGGGGTACAATGGTAATCCGGCTGGACCCGGGTCCTAGCCGTCAGTGTCTGTATTCGCCGGCTTCTCCGCCGGCCGCTGGGGCCCGCCGGCTGCCAGCCTCTTGGCCGACAGGCCGGCCCCACAGCCTGGGGGTCTTGTCGGTGGCTGGTTACTGTAGCCTCGCCCCTGATGACGAGGGCTTTGTCGAGGTAAGCATGGCTACAGTGCCGCCGCCTGGCGGGCTCTCACTGTAGCCTTACCTCGTCTTGTGTCCTTAATGATGCACATACTTCGAGGGAGGGAGGTAGCCGGCTATTGGGAGCCGGCTACGCCCCAGGCCGACTGGGGAAGGCTTGGCCGCCTTCGAGCGTCTCTCTAGCTGAAGGGGCCCGCCGCCCGCGGGCCGTACTGGCAGCCTGTCGTGGGTGGCGTCATGGTCAACATGGCCACAGTGCCGCACCGGATGGGGGATGGCCGACCCGTACGGCGCACTGTGGCCACGCGTGCTCTGGCATTCGGGGGGTGGCAGGCTGTACTATAGCCACGCCCCGTCACGTCACCGTTATGAGGGCGCAGCCCTTGAGGGTGCAATCTTGGCCGGCTTCTGGGAGTCGGTCTTCTTGTTGCCGGCTTCTGGGAGTCGGTCCCCTCGGGGCCGGCTTCCTGGAGTCGGCCATCTTATGGTTCTATTCGGGAAGGTTTTTAGGGCCGGGTTGCCTTCCAGTAGTCAGCTTGTGGGATAGCCGGCCAGGGGAAGGCGGCCCTGTGCTTTGGATGCTTGAAGGCTCGATCGGCCTGATAATTTTTCGAATAGCCAGGGGGAGTCGGTTAGGCTACCCTTGGCCATTTACTCCGACAGTAGTCCCCGAAGCTGGTTGGGCTTCAAGGCTGAGAGGAGGACGAGAAGCTCAATCAGCTTCCCATCTTGGAGAGCTAGCAGCTAGGAGCCGGCTTCGATCAGGTGCGCGGTCTTGGCGAGGTTTTGATGTCTGAAGGCAGGAGCCAGCTGGCTAGCGCGCACCGGGTTGCGGGCCGGCCGCTTGCTGCCCACGCGCCATGTGGGACCCTCTGACTGGAAAAGCCTGCCAGCCCACGCGCGTGACGGGACGCCGCTGCAGGCCGGGGCCCACCACTTCCACGCCTGGGCTTAGGCGTGGATCTTCTGTGGCCCAAAACGGGCCGCTCGCCTTCCAACGGCAGTTTCCACATGCCGTTAGGGCGCAATAATCGCGGGACATGGGGGAGTGGGCGTAGTTAATCCCACGTTCCCCCCCCCCCACGCCTCGCCTCCTCAGCTTCGCCACACGAGGCTATAAATAGGGGAGGAGGGGGAGCGGCAGACGCTCGCACGCTCACCCTCGCTCCGCCATCTTCTTCTTCCTTCTCTCCGTCGCAGCAGCACCTCGCCGCCATGCCGTCCCTCTAGTCTTCGCACTACCCCGCAGCTTCACCGCCGCGGGGCCGTGGTTTCGCCGTCGCCGCGCCCTTTCTCATCAGCTTCTTGCCGTCATGCTGCACGGCGGAGACTAGGACAGCTCCAACGTCCACGCGGACCACATCGACTTCCTCCGCAAGACGCGGCAGTTGCCCGGCGAGGACCAGGTGCGGGTCCGTCTTGCGCCGAAGAAGGAGATCTTGCCGGCACCGGAGGAAGGCAAGCGGGTAATCTTCCGCTCGCACTTCCTGCGCGGCCTTGGCCTGCCTGCGAGCGCCTTCTTCTGCTCCTTCCTCGAATTCTACCAGCTCCAGCCGCACCACCTCACTCCAAACACGGTGGTGCTACTGTCTGCCTTCGTCACTCTGTGCGAGGGCTTCCTTGGCGTCCTTCCCACCCTCGAGCTCTGGGGGGAATTCTTCCAGTCCAAGCTCGGCACCCGCATGCAGGGCGTGCCGGCTCAGAGCGGCGCCTTCATCGCGGTGCGGAGGCCGGTAGCCGACAACCCTTTCCCTGCCATCACGCTGATCCAGTCGGTGAAGCTCTGGGAGAAATCGTACTTCTACGTGAAGAACGTCGCCCCGCAAGGCGACTTCGTCAACTTGCCGGCTTATGTAGCTGGCCCGCCGACTGGGAGGCGGCCCTAGTGGTCCTATCGGGCCAGGACGCTGTCGCCGGCTGGAGCCACCGCCGTCGCGCGACTCCGGGTAATGGTCCAGTCGGAGGGCCTGGCCAGGTCCGACCTGCTGGCTGCCTTCGTGGTACGCCGGGTGCTCCCGCTTCAAGGCCGCCCTCATATGATTTGTCAAATGAGCGGCCAACTCGATCCGAGTCGGATATGCACCAAGGAGATGCCTCATGACCAGGTAGCTCTCATGGTGAACTACCTCGCAAACTGCAAGCTCACCGAGGAGTGGCAGTTTGGCGAGGAGTCGTACTCCCGTGCCAATCCCCCGCCTATGGTAAGCTTTCTTTATCTTCTCTTCTTTAGTTTTGTCACCAAGTTTCTCTTGGCCGACGCTGACCAGTCGGTTTGTCTTGGCAGAGCCCCCTCCTTCGACCAGCGGCCGGGGCAGCGGGGGCGGAGCGCCAATTTCTTCCCGACCGGGCGACGCATGACTTGGACGACCCCGACTTGAGGGCGGCCGCTATGGACGACAACGCCGAGGGGGAGGCGGCGAGGCAGGCGGTGAAGTAGGCGGCTCTAGGCTTGGAGCCAGCTTCGACGACTGGCCGGATGATGACGAGACGGAAATCGTCCCGCGCCGCCAGCCGGCGTCCGATCATGGCGCGGGCTCATCTGCCGCGCCGGCTACCCGAGGCGGCGCGCAGAAGCGCCGGGCCACGTCGGGCCTATTCGGCAGTCGGCCGAAGAAGCCCAAGAACACGGCGGCGGCGACCAAGCGGGACGAGGCAGCCGCGAAGGCGGCCCGCTTCCGCAAGGTGGTGAAGCAGCCACAGAAGGTTTCAGCGTAAGTGTCAATCTTCTCACGTATTCCTTCTTTTTTGTCGATATTCTTCTTCTAAGTCATTGTCTTGATTCATCAATCAGGGCTCCGCTTTCTCTTGAGAGGACCGCTGCCGCCTCTGTGGATGGATCGGCGGGAGGATCCGCAAGCACCCGCCGCGTGGACCCCCGTGCCGAGCTTCAAGCGGCGACGGAGAGGAACGCGCGGGAGGAGCGGGAGGCGGAGGAGCTGAGGGCGGCCGCTGCCAAGGCGGCGCGGGATCTGGCGGAGGAGTCGGCGAAGTCACAAGCCGACGCAGCGGCCAAGGCTCAGGCGGAGGCTGCGGCCGCAGAGACAGCGGCGGAGGCCTTGCTTGTCGTCCCCCTGCACGCCGTGGCGCCCGAGATCCCGGAGCCCCCGCCGGAGGAAGCCGGTGGCGACCTGCCGAGGATGGAGAGGGAGGAGGACGACGTCGTCGTCCGGGAGAGGGAGGCGGTGCCGCCGTCACCGACTGGGGCGGACCAAGGCAGCCGGCCTAACGCGCCGCCTGTGCAACCGGCTGGAGGCGAGCCGGCTGCGAGGACAGACCTGGTGGTCCGGTCGCCATCGCACCAGCGCGCAGGGAAGGCGACTTCGGCGCCGGACCAGCAGAAGGCCGCGGGCTCCAGCTCGTCGGCCCAGGATCTGGAGACGGCCAGCGCCAGCTCGGGGTGGACGCCGGGTGGTGGGACGGTCGTGGTGAACGTGGCAGCGCAAGAAGTCCGGAACCGGCTTCAGTCCCAGGCTGCCGTGCTGAGGCAGTATAATCAAGAGTTCCTCGCGACACGGACGGCCATTCGGGTGAGTCTTCCCACTTTTTTGCTTCTTGATCTTGATTTCTTCCGTGGGGGCGCGTCAGCGCACCCACTGGGTGTAGTCCCCGAGTTCCGAGTCGGCTGCTGAGCAGGCGGCTTGGAACTTCTTAGTAGACTTCGATTGCTGTCTTGTTCTTATTCGCTTCTCTGTCCTACTTGCAGGACTACCACAACCTCCGTGCGGTTGCCTTCAACTCTCAGGCTCGGGAGCTGACCCAGAAGACCGCTGATCTAACTGAGAGCCGGAGTAAGTGCTTCATCTTTTATCTCACGTGGGGGCGCGTCAGCGCACCCACTGGGTGTAGTCCCCGAGTTCGGGCCGACTGCTGAGCAGTCGGGCCGGATCTTTCCTGGCGACTTCTTTCTTATTGCTTTTTTCTTCTTTGCCATATCTGCAGAGGCCAATGCCAACCTGAGGGAGCAGTTGGGTGGGACCCAGACCACCCTTCGCGCCAAGGAAGCCGAGTTCGACGCCTTGGCTCAGGAGCGTGACCGCTTGGTCAAGAAGCTGGCTGACTAGGAGGAGAGCCATAAGGCGGCCCTGAAGGCGGTGCAGGACAGCGAGGCCGCCCTCCAAGCTGAGTACGAGACCGAGGCGGCGAGCTGGGCTGAGGCAAGGCAGTCGCTGATCAACGGCTACGGCCAGATCGAAGACTTGGTTGATGGTAGGCCGCCTTCTTCTTCGTTCCTTGCTTGCCGCTTGCCATTTGGTCTATTCTCTGACTTTGTGTTTTTTCTCTTCCTTTCTTACTTGTGCAGAGTACTTCCCTGGTTACTCTACTACCGCCAGCCAAGTCATCAAGGCCCACCGCGAGGCGCAAAGGCAGGCTCGTGCTGAGATCGCGCCGAATGCTCGTCGGTCGCTTGAGGAGCAGCTTCTGGCGATCCAAGCCCGCCTCCAGCCGGCTCACCGCATGCTCCGCCGTCTTCAGCGCGTTGGGGCGCAAGTGCTGGCCGCCCTCTGGCCCGGCGAGGTGGTTCCCCGTACCCCTAGTCGGACTGCCGACTGGCTGGAGGTAGCGGTTGGCCGCTTTGAGGCCTGGAAGGCTTCTGCAGCTAGGTCAGGCGCCAGGCGGGCGCTGGAGTTCGTCAAAGCTTGGTATCCTGAGCTGAGTTTGGACCAGCTGGCCACCTGGTGGCAGGAGGCCGACACGGAGATGGAGGCGGTGCGGCCGGCTATCATTCGGCGTGCCTCGGCGATCGCCGACTACACCGACACCAGCGCCTTTGCTCCCGAGGTGGATGATGACGGCATTGCTCAGCCGGAGGAGTGGTTTGGGCTGAACCCAGCAGATGGTGAGGACTCGGCGGAGGAGATCGACTCCAGCGACGAGGGCGAAGAGGAGGAGGGAGAGGATGGTGAAGACGCCATGCCAGACGGTGGAGCAACCAGCCAGCCTCAACTTGATCGTGCTTCCAGCAACGAGGCGCGTGCGAGCGCGCCTCCTGCAGCCGGTGATGATCAAGCCGAGACTCGCCAGCCGGCCACTCCTCCAGCCGGCACTGCCGTCTCCACCGACCAGCCCGGCTCGCCTGTTGCGCCCTTAGCCTGATCCGCCGCCTTTGCTTTCCTGTTTATTACTCTTTGAACAATGTTTTGTTAAGTTTGCGCAGTTCCACCCACTTGGGGTGTATTCAAACTATGTTGACTGCCGACCTGTTGAAGGCCTTTTGTGTAAATATAATCATGCATGTGCTTGGCTTTCGATTGCATTTGCTTTTCATCCTTTTGGTTGTTTCCTTTGCCGCCCTCCCTTGGTCGCCGCCTTCCCAGCCGGACAGCTGCTCTGCAGTCTGTGGCTGGAGAAGTGCTTGGCCGTTTGGGAGGGCAAGTACTCTAGCTTTCTTGGATTGTAGCAAGGTGAATGGGAAGCCAGCCAGCCGGCTGTTCTGACAGCCGGTAGGCGGGGTGGGAGGCCGGCTTGTGTTATATAAGTTCATTAGTCCTTAGCCGTTTTTCGTGTGGGCATCCTTTGCTGCCTTTGACTCTTGCCAGTCGGACAGTCGGTTCTTCGAGCTGCGACTTTCAACAAGAGAGGGCTCGGGTGCCGGCACACTACTTGTCTGACTGCAGGTAGAACTTTAATATAACTCAAGGCGGCAAGTCCCCGGGCCGACTGGTCGAACCCGGTGCCGGACAGAAAATCAAATGTAATAATACATTCATAGGTATGACACTCGTCATACATAGATAAAAGAGGGTAGTCCCGAGTGCACCTCGGGGGCCCGTTGTCTTATACTTAATACAAAAGGTAGCGTGGTACATACTGCTTTTAACTGTAAAATCTTCTGAGGAGATTGGCATTCCATGGTCGTTCCGACTCCTTGCCGGAATCATCCCTCTTGCGTGCCTTCGGCTTCTGTGCATCGATCAGGTAGGAGTCGTTGCCTAGGGCCTTGCTGATGACGAAGGGGCCTTCCCAAGGGGCCGAGAGCTTGTGCTGGCCGGCTGTTCGCTGCATCAGCCGGAGCACAAGATCGCCTTCTTGGAAGGATCTTGGCTTGACCTTCCGGTTGTGGTAACGGCGCAAACCCTGCTGGTAGATGGCGGACCGGTTGAGTGCTAACAGCCGGCCCTCTTCCAGCAGGTCAATGCCGTCTTCTCGCGCTTCCTTGGCCTCCGCCTGCGTGTACATGGTGACCCGAGGTGAGTCGAACTCAATGTCAGTTGGGATGACAGCCTCGGCACCATATACAAGGAAGAAAGGAGTGAAGCCGGTTGACTTGTTCGGGGTAGTACGCAGACTCCAGAGGACAGCCGATAGCTCATCGAGCCAGCAGCGGCCGAACGCTCCAGTGGTACGACCAGTCGGGGCTTGATGCCGGAGAGGATGAGGCCGTTTGCTCGCTCGACTTGGCCGTTTGACTACGGGTGGGCAACGGACGCTAAGTCCAGTCGGATGCCCTGTGTCGCGCAGAAACGTGCCAGTGCTCCTTTGGCAAAATTCGTGCCTTTGTCGGTGATGATGCTGTGTGGTATGCCATACCGGATGGTGATATCTGCGATGAATGTCACGGCAGTCGGCCCGTTCAGCTTCTTGATTGGCTTTGCTTCAATCCACTTGGTGAATTTGTCCACGGCGATAAGCAGATGTGTCATGCCGCCGCGTGCTGTCTTGAATGGGCCCACCATGTCCAATCCCCAAACTACAAAGGGCCAGGTGAGGGGGATGGTCTTGAGTGCAGAAGCCGGCAGGTGTTGCTTGGAGCTGAAGACTTGGCACCCTTTGCAGTGTTTGACTAATTTCTTGGCGTCTTCCAAAGCAGTCGGCCAGAAGAACCCATGGCGGAAAGCTTTGGCGACAAGTGATCTTGAGGCCGCGTGGTGGCCGCATTCGCCTTGGTGGATGTCCTTGAGGATTGCTATGCCCTTCTCTGGCTCGACGCAGCGCTGGAAGACTCCAGTGATTCTGCGCTTAACGAGTTCTTTGTTTATTATTGTGTATGCTCCGGCTCGGCATTGAACTTGTCTTGCCGAGGTCTCATCAGTCGGCAGCTCTCTGTTTACCAGGAAGTTGAGGATGGGTTGGGCCCATGATGGAGCTGTGACTTCTTCTATTGCCAATACGGCTACTGCGACCAGGGTGGGTGGGTTGGGTGGTGAAGAGTTGGAGTCGGCCACCGCCTGTTGTGTCGTTGCAGTCCCCGGGCCGGCTGCTGCAGTCCCCGAGCCGGGTGTGACTATGGCAGTCCCCGGGCCGCCTGTCGAAGTCCCCGAGCTGCCTGCTGGGTTCCCCAAGTCGGATCCGACTGCATCAGGGGTAGGCGGTACGAAGATGGAGTCTGATTCTGGAGACGGCTTGACAGACGGTTTGAGGAGGCGTTGGAGAGAGACGCCAGTTGGTATAGCTTGTCGGGTGGAGCCGATTCGTGCCAGGGCATCTACTTGCTCGTTGTCGGCCCGTGGCACGTGGAGGAACTCGCATCCTTCAAAGTATCCGCTAATTTGCTGAACGAGGAATCGGTAGCTCGCCATGTTTGCGTCCTTGGCATCCCAGTCGCCGGATGATTGTTGGACTACTAGATCCGAGTCGCCATAGCACAGGATCCGGCGGATGCCGAGCTCTTTGGCTAGCCGGAGCCCGTGTATGAGGGCCTCGTACTCGGCCACATTGTTGGAGGTGGCAAAATGAATTTGCAATGTATATCTGAGTTTGTCTCCCTTGGGAGAGGTGAGGACGATGCCGGCTCCCAAGCCGATGTGTATCTTGGATCCGTCGAAGTGCATCCGCCAATGAGTAGAGTCGGGAGCCGGCGGTAGGTACGAGGTCTCGGCCCATTCGACAAGGAAGTCGGCCAATGCTTGGGACTTGATGGCGGTGCGAGGCTGGTAGAAGATCGTGTAAGAAGCCAGCGCAATGGCCCACTTAGCCACCCGGCCGGATGCATCCCGGCTTCCTATGATCTCGGCGAGCGGGGCAATACATACGACCGTGATGGGATGCTCTTGAAAGTAGGGTTTCAGCTTCTGGGCAGCAAAGTATACTCCATAGCACATCTTCTGGTAGTGCGGGTAGTTTTGCTTCGAGGTGGACAGTACTTCGCTCAAATAATATACCGGCCTCTGGAGTAACTGAGCCCGGCCTTCTTCTGGGCGTTGGACCACAATAACTGTACTGACCACACGTATAGTCGCGGCGATGTAAAGGAGCATGGGCTCTTTCTCGGTCGGCGCCGCCAAGACAGGCGGCGTGGTCAGCATCTTCTTCAACTCATGAAAAGCTTGGTCTGCTTGGTTGTTCCACTCGAAGTGGGTGGACTTTTTCATGAGTCGGTACAGGGGGAGAGCCTTCTCTCCTAGCCGGCTGATGAAGCGGTTCAGGGAGGCCAGGCACCCGGTAAACTTCTGGACGTCTCGCAGCTTGGTAGGAATCTCCATTCTCTCTATGGCCTTGATCTTCACTGGGTTGCACTCAATGCCGCGTTCGGAGACCAAGAAGCCTAGAAGCTGGCCAGCTGGTACTCCGAACACGCATTTCTCAGGGTTGAGCTTGATCTGAAACCGGCGCAAGTTGTCAAATGTTTCTCTGAGGTCTTCCAGCAGGGTGCCGGGCTTCTCCGTCTTCACCATGATATCGTCTACATAGACGTGGGCATTTCTGCCGAGTTGCTTGAGGAGGCATTTCTGCATGCAACGCTGAAAAGTGGCACCGGCGTTTCTCAAGCCGAATGTCATAGTCAGGTAGCAGAAAGCTCCGAATGGTGTGATGAAGGCGGTCTTCAGGCGGTCGGCTGGATCCAACTTGATCTGATGGTAGCCTGAGTAAGCATCCAAGAAACTCAACAGCTCGCATCTGGCTGTGGTGTCTATCACTTGGTCGATTCGAGGTAAGGCAAATGGATCTTTGGGGCAGGCTTTGTTGAGGCTGGTGTAATCTATACACATGCGCCATTTATTGTTTTTCTTCAATACAAGGACTGGGTTGGCAAGCCATTCTGGAAAGAATACCTCCATAATGAAGCCGGCTGCCAGAAGTCGGGCTATCTCTTCTCCCACAATCCTTCTCTTTTCCTCCGATAGTCGGCGGAGGGGTTGTTTGACTGGTTTTGCGTCTGCTCGGACGTGTAGCTTGTGCTCGGCGAAATCCTTCGGAACACCTGGCATGTCCTATGGGGACCATGCAAAGATGTCCCGATTCTCAGGGAGGAAGTCGACGAGCTCGCCTTCCTATTTGCTGTCCAGGTTTGCACCAATGACAGCAAACCTCTCCAGGTTCTTCGGGTCCAGAGGTATCTTCTTTGTTTCCTTGGCCGGCTGGAAGGAGCCTTGAGCATCATATTCCTTGGGGTCAGGGGACAGGGCCGGCTGCTTGCCAGCCATGGCCACGACTCGGTCCAGCATCTCCTTTTCTTCAGAAAACGAGGGACTCGGCCAGCCGGCTGCTGGCTGCAGCGCACTCGGAGGATTTCTTGTAGTCTCCGGCTATGGTGATGATCCCCTTCGAACTCGGCATCTTCATCTTGAGGTAGGCGTAGTGGGGCACAACCATGAACTTGGCCAGGGCAGGTCGGCCAAGCAACGCGTGGTAAGGGCTCTCTAGATCCACCACTTCAAACCAGACTGCTTCTCGGCGGAAGTGATCCTTGTCTCCGAAGAGAACATCCATCTTGATCTTGCCGATTGGTGAGCAGGACAGGCCGGGTACGATGCCATGGAACACAGTCCGGCTTGGCATGAGTTGCTTCGTCTTGATGTTCAGTTTCTCCATGGTGTCACGGTACAGTATGTTGATGCTGCTTCCACCGTCAATCAGTACACGGGAGAAACGGGTAGCTCGCCTTTCCGTCGCGAGGGTGGCGTCCAACACTAATGCATAAGAGCCGGGAGACGGCATCACCTCTGGGTGATCGGCCCGGCTCCAGCTGATAGGCCTCTCGGACCGATGCATAAATTCTGGGTTGTTGGAGGCGACCGCGTTGACTTCTTGGTGTTGTCGGCGCCGACTGTGCCTGTCTTCGGTCTGGCTTGTAAAGACGACGTAGTCGGCGTGCTCGTCTGGGAAATCGTCTTGAATGGCTCTGACTGCTGGTCGAGCAGCCGGCTGCTGAGGGGCTGGAGGCGGCTGGCCAGCAGGTGGAGGCGGCACCAGCCCCTCGCCTTTGGAGATCCGCGTGAGCCAATGACACTTCCGAGTTGTGTGGTTGGACGGCTTCGCGCCGCTGTGGAACTTGCAGGGGGCATCGAGGGTTTGCTCGTAGGAGAAAGCCGGCTGCCAAGCCGGCCTGCCGCCCTTCTGCTTCTTGGGCACGGGCCGCTCTTCAGGTTGTTCGTCTTCGACTGTGGCTACTTGCCGACTGGTGGAAGGCGGCATAGGGGCCTTGCGCTTGTTGTCGTTCTGGTAAGGGCGTCGATTGGAGTCGCCAGCAGGCGTCTTGGGAGCCGGAGTGAGCACCTTTCCAGAGGCATCCACTCGAAGCTCGGTCTTCATTGAAGAGTCGGCCGTGGCGTACTTGTCTGCTATGATCAGCAGCTCGTCGAGGGTAGTTGGCTCGTCGCAGAGGAGTCGGTGCTTGAGGAGGGTGCCCTCTCGGCACCCGGCGGTGAAGTACTCTATGGCTTGAACCTCGTGCACCCCTTCGCAGGAGTTGCGGAGCTCGGCCCAACGCGTGAGGCAGTCGCGAGTTGATTCACTGGGCCCTTGGACGCACAAGGAGAGCTGGCGGGGCTTGGGAGGTCGCTTGTACGTGCTGGTTAAGTTGCGAATGAAGACTTCCGTGAAGTCTAGCCAGCTGTTGATGCTGTAGGGCTTGAGGCTGTTCAACCAAGTGCGCGCCGTGCCTTGAAGCATGAGCGGGACGTACTTCACGGCAACGCGCCTGTTGCCGTTCGCTATGTGCACTGCGGTGGAGTAGTCGATCAACCAGTCTTCCGGCTTCACGGAGCCGTTATATTTTGGCGTATCTCTTGGGAGTGAGAACCCTTTGGGGAAGGGCTCATCGCGGATGCGGGGGCCAAAGCAAGGCGGGCCGACATCATCTTCTTCTTCGAGCGCCAGGGATCGCGCTAGGCGGTCGATCCGGTGGCGGGCGTCATTCTCGCCGACTCCTTCGCGGTGGCCCAGTCGGCCGCCGAGAGTCGGATGCGTAACAGGCGGCGGGGTGGGATATCTCTCCCCACGAGGCGGGGGAGGAGGCGGATCGCCTCGTCGTTCCACAGCTCGGGGGCGGCCTTCTGCGTCGCGCTCGATGGTGAGCCGAGTCCGACTGCGGCTAGCAGCCGGCTCCTTGTATTTTCTCGCGCGGGCGCCGTCTGCAGTCGGCGTCCGGGATGTCGCATCGTCCTCTCTGCGTGGGAGAGGACTTTCAGCGCGGGCGCTGGCTTCATGCCGCTCTGCGGCCGCGTCGACCAGTTGCTGGATGCGTCTAGTCATGTAGGGAAGCTCGCCGGCCCCCAGCCCGTTCAGCTCGTCTACGGCCGCCTGAGCGGCACGCAGGTTCTCGAGTGGCGTGGCGTAGACTGGGCGGTCCGCTCCCAGCATGCTGGCGATGGCCGCGCCGCGCTTCTTGACGATGTCGGCTCGGCTCGGCCCGCCAGGAGGCGGCGTACCGAAGGCGGCGCGGTCGACTTCGCACTGGTGAGCCTCAGTGAGGCGTCTCATGGATGCTATCTTCTAGCCCTCCATGACGAGGGCGAGGCGGCGTGCCTCTAGTGTCTCGGCGTCGGCATCGGCCGGGATGGGGACGGACAAGTCGTGCAGCGCCGCTTGTAGGGCGTCGTGGGCGTTCTCGCCGGAGACGGCGCCGTGGCTGATGACCAGCACCTCGGTGACAGCGCTGCTGCCACTGTCGGCTCAAGGAAGAGGGTCATCGATGATCACCATGTTGGTGGGGAGGGCGTCAAGCGATGCCGTGTCGGAATCGACAAGCATCGGGTCGGTGGAGCCGACCGACTCCAAGTCCACAGCAAGCTCGCTGGAGACATGAAGCTGGTCGAGGAGGCTGACGAGGCGGCTCTCGGGGCAGTCTGTGCCCGCGTCGGACGCAGGCTCGTCGGAGATGCGAGCCTCGCCAAGAAGATCGGCGAGGCAGCTCGCCGCGCAGGCGTCGTCGACGCCTTGCAGCGCGTCAGGGCAAGCGCCATCAGGCGTGCCGGGCTGGCTACGCTCGCTGGGAAGGAAAAGGGTTCCCGTCCAGAACACGTCTCCGGACGACGGTGCACCTGGCCCCACGGTGGGTGCCAAATGTCGGGTGGTAGGTGCGACATATGCCAACGGGTGGCTTATCATTGTGGGAGCCAGTAAGACATCGTCAGTGCCTGGAAACGGGATAAGGCGAAGACATGCACGCCAGCGAATCTTACCCAGGTTCGGGGCTCTCCGTGAAGATAACACCCCTAATCCTGCTCTGCGGGGTCTCCGCATGATCAGTAGATCAACACAAGTAGCTACAAGTGGCTCCTTGAGCTGTTTGGCTAGAGGAGGAAGAAGGGCAAGGCTAGCTCTCCTCTTCTCTCTATGTGGTGTCTAAAACTATATGAGATCAACCCTTTACATGGGTGCCCTGGGGGGCTTTATATAGGCCTACCTCCCCAGGGGTACAATGGTAATCCGGCTGGACGTGGGTCCTAGCCGTCAGTGTCTGTATTCGCCGGCTTCTCTGTCGGCCGCTGGGGCCCGCCAACTGGTGGGTCCCGCCGGCTGCCGGCCTCTTGGCAGACAGGCCGGCCCCACCGCCTGGGGGTCTTGTCGGTGGCTGGTTACTATAGCCTCGCCCCTGATGACGAGTGCTTTGTCGAGGTAAGCATGGCTACAGTGCCGCGCCTGGCGGGCTCTCACTGTAGCCTTACCTCGTCTTGTCTTCTTAATGATGCACATACTTTGAGGGAGGGAGGTAGCCGGCTATTGGGAGCCGGCTACGCCCCAGGCCGACTGGGGGAGGCTTGGCCACCTTCGAGTGTCTCTCTGGCTGAAGGGGCCCGCCGCTCGCGGGCCTTACTGGCAGCCTGTCGTGGGTGGCGTCATGGTCAACATGGCAACAGTGTCGCACCGGACGAGGGATGGCCGACCCGTACGGCGCACTGTGGCCACGCGTGCTCCGGGATTTGGGGGGTGGCAGGCTGTACTGTAGCCACGCCCCGTCTCGTCACCGTTATGAGGGCGCAGCCCTTGAGGGTGCAATCTTGGCCGGCTTCTGGGAGTCGGTCTTCTTGTGGCCGGCTTCTGGGAGTCAGTCCCCTCGGGGCCGGCTTCCTGGAGTCGGCCATCTTATGGTTCTCTTCGGGGAGGTTTTTAGGGCCGGGTCGCCTTCATGTAGTCGGCTTGTGGGATAGCCGGCCAGGGGAAGGCGGCCCTGTGCTTTGGATGCTTGAAGGCTCGATCGGCCTGATAATTTTTTGAAGAACCAGGGGGAGTCAGTTAGGCTACCCGTGGCCATTTACTCCGACAGTCGTCCACCGCCCTGGTGCTCTCGGCGCGGCCTGGTCAACATGGTCAACGACCGACATGCATCTGAAGTGGACTGTACGTGGAGAGGCTGATAGCTGGGTCCATGCCCGCACGCAAGGAAATGCCTCCTTATTACGCGCAAAATAATGATTCCTCCACCTGACATCAGGGACCAATCGAAAGGGCCTCTGTATTTCGTGAAAAAAACGTTACCGCCGCTGACAGCTCGGATCCACCAGCTATATCTTCGCACGCAAGGAAGTGCCTCCTTATTGCGCACAAAAAATGAATACTCCCCCTGTTAGCTGGGACACAATATAGTGGCAGACTGACTTGTGGGCCTACTAAGTTGACGGGGACGGAGGGCTTTGTCAACTTAGTCAATATGCACGATTCTAGCTCCAGTGACCGTACGATGTCCATCCAACGGCCGTAGTGCTACTTCAACCTCTGGTCTTCTTGCTCCAGCCGCCCAAACCAGCGCCGGTCGTGCCTCGTGCTCCTGCCTCCCGTGGACGGCTGCGATGCGGCGGAGGCCTCACCGCCCCCTACTACTCCCACCGCTGGCCAGGCCATCCCTCTACTCACCCACACCCCCTGTTATTCTGCGGCGATGGCTGCCTCACATCACAGCGAACCAGTGAACCCTCGTACTCCTCTACGCGTGGGCATCCACTGCCGCGTCTTCCCCGGCTCCGCGTCGTCCCCTTCCTAGGCCTCACCGTCGTCCACCGCCCTGGTGCTCTCAGCGCGACGTGGTCAACGTGGTCAAGGAACGGCTTCCATCGGACGTGGACTGTACGTGGAGAGGCTGACAGCTGGGTCCACGGTCGCAGCAAGGAAGTGCCTCCTTATTACGCGCAAAATAATTATTCCTCCACCTGACAGCGGGGACCCACCGGACGGGCCACCGCATTTTGCTAAAAAAACATTTCCCCCTGACTGCTGGGACCCACTAGCTACATCTTCGCACGCAAGGAAGTGCATCCGGGCAAAAAAAACGATTTGCCCCTGACTGCTGGGACCCACCAGCTACATCTTCGTAGGCAAGGAAGTGCCTGACAGTCGGGATCCACCTGGTCGAAGCGTACGTAGCGTTGTCATTCTGGTCGCGAACGTGTACGTACATACTGGTCGATGTAGAAGCGCGCACGTAGCATGTACACGTACGTACAGCGGCCAGGGTGCAAGAAAGTAAATATGGCCATGTACGTACATACGGGCGGGGTCTCGAACGCCTACTCGCGCGTACGTACAGCTAGGGCTCGTGTACATGGCTGGGTCAGAACGGAGAAACAGCGTCGTCGTCGTGTTCATGGGGAGGAAACGGAATGCGTCGTGTTCATCGGGAGGCAACGGAACGCATGGGAGCCAACCGGCTTGGACGGAACAGCCGATGGAAACGAGGCCTGGCGTACCGCAGAACGGAGGAAACGGCCTTGTGTTCGAACGGAGGAAACGGGATCCTGTTCATTGGGAGGGGTCTGGCGTACCGCAAAACGGAGGAAACAGACCTCCTACGGTTGAAACGGGGGTCCTGTTGATCGGGAGGGGTGTGGCGTATCGCAAAACGGACGAAACGGACTTGTGTTGGAGCGCTACGGTCGAAACGGGGGTCCTGTTCATCGGGGGGGTGTGGCGTACCGCAAAACGGGACTCCACGAGATACTGTTCATCTCCACCGTCGACCCCCTCCAGCCTCCACGGGCTACTGTTCATCCACCGTCGACCTCCTCCAGCCTCCACCTGCGACTATTCATCCACGGGCTCCTGTTCATGCAGCCTCCACCGCGCGCTACTCCATCGGCTACTGTTCAACCAGCCCTCTCCACGGGCTCCTGTTCAACCACCCCTCCACGGGCTACTGTTCATCCAGCCCTCCACCATCTACTGTTCATCCTGCCCTCCACGGGGTGGTCCTGTTCATCCAGCCCTCCACGGGGTCCTGTTCATCCAGCCCCAACCGGCTCGATCGATCGGGGTCCTGTT